>NC_064637.1:49619017-49932454 GCF_023864275.1 Schistocerca cancellata | reverse complement strand
TGCATATGAAGAATACTGTTTAGTGTTTTAAAGATTCAGTGCATTTCTGGGCCTCATTTTTTTATCTAAATAGTCGTGGATACCACACTTGAGAGACATGATAGCCAGAATGCAGAAGCCACTGAGTATCATGAAGAGCCTTAGCCACAGGTCTTGGGGACCCGACAGAGCACATATTGTGCAGTTTTATAGGGCTTTCGTGTGTTTGCACGTAGATTGTATGTGCACAGTGCGTAGGTTACAGAGGCCTTCTTACCTGAAGAAAAATGGTTCAAATGGCTCTGAGCACTATGGGACTCAACTGCTGAGGTCATTAGTCCCCTAGAACTTAGAACTAGTTAAACCTAACTAACCTAAGGACATCACAAACATCCATGCCCGAGGCAGGATTCGAACCTGCGACCGTAGCGGCCTTGCGGGTCCAGGCTGCAGCGCCTTACCTGAAGATCATCGACCACCATGTGGGGATTAGGCTAGCCATACATACTGACAGGACCAGCCACGTACCCAGTCTCATTGTTGAGACTGGGAAACTGCTGGTCACTCTCCAGCGGCAGCTCCTCATGGTGCGTCAGGCATGTGAGTTCCTCACCCCTTGGAATCACCTGGATACCATACTGTTGCTCGTCCATCTCTGGAATGATTTTCTCCTATCATGCTATAGTAACAATGCTGTTTGGGATCCTTGTGCAGTGTGTGCTGCAGTCACTTTGTGTGGAACATGTACGACCCCAACTCTGGGGTTTTTACTGCTTACCAGGATGGCCACAGCAGAGGCCCAGGGCCAGCGCAGTGCAGTAGAGATTGCTCATCTGCATTTGTTTTTAATACAGTGTTATCTGCCATTGTGAGCACCACAAGGCTATAGCTGTCTTTACAGATGGGTCGAAACAGGGAGACTCCATTGGCTTCTCTCTTGTTTTCTCTGATCGTGTCCTCGAGGTCTGACTGCCTCGTGACCTTGTTGTCTTCAAATGGTTCTGAGCACTATGCGACTTAACTTCTGACGTCATCAGTCGCCTAGAACTTAGAACTAATTAAACCTAACTAACCGAAAGACATCACACACATCCATGCCCGAGGCAGGATTCGAACCTGCGACCGTAGCGGTCGCTCGGCTCCAGACTGCAGCGCCTAGAACCGCACGGCCACTCCGGCCGGCCTTGTTGTCTTCGACTGTATGCTATCTGACAGGCATTGGAGCAGATGAGGCGTGATTCGAGTACTAAATTTCTTGTCTATTCCAATTCTCTGAGTGCCCATCACTCTCTACAATGCTTTTGTCCAGCAAGTAGTCCAAAATATGCAGGACACTCTCCTTCAGCTACAATGGCTGGGAAGGAAGAGTCTCTGTACTGACTACCAGGGCATATGGATATTGCTGGGAATGAAACGGCAGATGTAGCAGCCAATGAGGCGTGTAGTGATCCTCAGTTATTTTAGTGTGCAATCCTCCTGCGTGCTCTCACCTCAGTGTTGACTTACGGAGTCATGCTTCAACGGGAAGACAAGTGGTTCGAAGGGACTGACAATAAGTTGTCTCTAGTAAAGCTCACTACATTGCAGTGGCGGACTTCGTTTCAGCCTCGAAGACGTGATGGTATTCTCATTACTCGTCTTCCCATAGGCCACAGTCCTCTGATGCATGGCTTTCTGCTCTGACCAGAGGACCCTCCAACGTGTGGTGATGGTGGCGTGCAGATCACTGAGCGCCACATTTTACTAGACTGCGTTTTAACCTCTGGACAAGAGGTCAAAGGCAGATTTTATGGAAGACCTGCCGTTTGTTTTAAGCGACGTTCAAATGAATGCAATGAGAGTTTTACGGTTTGTGATCTGTCCAGTTTGTTTCAAATATTTTAGGGTGATGTTCTTAATGTGTTAACAGATTGGCTGTCTCGCCCACGCTTTTTTGTAAGTGTTCAGCGGGATACACCATCCCTATGCGATTGCTTTAGCTCCTCTGCCGTTTTACATCCGTTTTCACGCAAGGGGTAGCAACTTTCGCTATTTCTCCTTGTTTTCCATCGTGTGAGATGGAGTGATTGTGTGAGTCCACACGAGTGATGGTGTGAAAGAGTGAGTGACTGACAGTGTCAACGTTTTTAGCCCTTTTACCCACAATGGTGTCTTTTAATATTTCTAAGGACGCTGTGCGACCACACACCCGCCAAAAACAAAAACAAAAACACAACAACCATACAAGCTAGTACACAGTTCTATGGGACAAGGTACTGTTGACAGATGAAAGTAAATCTAACAGATTTGTAAATGATGGCAGAATTTTGGTGTGCGGACGATGATATACTGAGCTGCATGCGAACGCCGGCCGCTTGGGCCGAGTGGTTCTAGGCGCTTCAGTCCGGAACCGCGCTGCTGCTACGGTCACAGGTTCGAATCCTGCCTTGGGCATGGATGTGTCTGATGTCCTTAGGTTAGTTAGGTTTAAGTAGTTCTAAGTCTAGGGGGCTGCTAAGTCCCATAGTGCTTAGACCCATTTGAACCATTTTGCATCCGAACCACATTCACTCAACAGTAAAGCATGATGGTGGAGGAATTACGGTATTGGGATGAATGGCTTGTGTTTAGGCGCTGATTACTACTTTCAACAAGAGAGTTACCCTTAGCATGCAGCGGGAGCTGTTCGTCCGTGGTTGTTGTACCATACTGCCCATGTTCTTAAGTGTCCAGCAGAGAGTGCGTCTTTGGGGTATGCTTGAAAGAACAGTCATAAATCATTAAATACATACACCCATAATGTTACTAAATAACATCTCTGGTTGTCATGTTTATCTGTGATAAACAAAGCTATTCTACATGAAGGATGGTGTACGAATAGTTTTTTCCATGATTGTAGTTGGTACCAGTGCAAAGTGGCTGAGATTGTGAGATTGTACACCAGCAGAAGCACGGAAAGTTTCAGACTGCCCAGGGAATTATCGTCACATGAGTAGCTTGCCGATAACACCAAAACACAGATGGCTGCATCTTGAGGGATGATGATGACGTCCCATAATCCAAAGAGCGTAGGGGACGATGCGCGAGACCCGCACCGCCGACTAGGCAAGGTCCTAGCGGAGGTGGTTTGCCATTGCCTTCCTCCGACCATAATGGGGATGAATGATGATGTTGAAGACGACACAACAACACCCAGTCATCTCGAGACAGGGCAAAATCCCTGACCCCACTGGGAATCGAACCTGGGAACCCCTTGCGCAGGAATCGAGAACGCTACCGCAACACTATGAGCAGCGGACTCTTGAGTGATATGGTGCTCAGAAGCGATGGAGTGCTGATGGATGGGAACCTACTGTGCTTAGTCACCAATCACGCTTCTGCACTGCTCTAAATGCCCACCGTCAGCGAATGTGGCGCCGATCCCACACTTCAAATGTTCTGGACACATGCAGTCGTGTTGTTCCAGGCACCATAGTGTGGGGAATCTGTAGAGTCTTGTACCACAAGGAAGCAAGGAAGAGAAGGTTGTTATTAGTGGCTGGTACCCTCTTACTACAACACAAATGCACACTTGGGTTGATACATTTATTTATTTACATGAACTGTAAACATTTTCTTGACTTCAATAGAGTCCATGTTTTGTGGTGCAAGCTCCTCAGTAATAGTCCTCTTGCAGACTGACTTAATGTCCCACTGTAGTCACTAGTCTAGTCTCTGTGTACTGTGATAGCCTGTGATGAACGACACCTGCCGTGTGAGTAAACTGAAAGGTGCCAAACTGGATGATTGAGTGAGCGAGACCCTCTGGTCAGCGGCGGCGGCCTCAATACACGCTGTCGAGAGGGCGTTGGCGGCAAGTTGCTTGTGGGTGTGTCTTTGGCCTCTCTCGTGATGCATGCGCTTGATCCACCACCTACTAATCGATCTTCGCGCTTCATTTTTGCCGACCGGTATGTTGTCGACAGCTTACACCAGCACAGAATCACTGGACGTGTGTTCAGGTCATGGCTAGCAGTGATTGAGGGAAATATGACAACATAGCAGTATGTAAGGAACGTACTGCATCTTCATGCCTTACCTGTCATGAGACAGTATCGTGGTTCCATTTTTCAATAGGACAACGCTCGTATACAGACGACATGTGTGTCATGCTCTGTCTGCATAACGTTGAGTTACCCCTGTGGACAGCAAGATATCCAGATCTGTCGCTGGTGGAACATGTGGGATATTGGCTCATATGTAAACTCTGTACCAGTGCCAGTATCAAAGATATTGAAGGACCACTGCAGTAGTTTATTGTCATCTGACATTTCACGAAATCCAAAGAAATTCTGGTGGAATGTCAAACCTGTTAGCGGCACCAAAGTTAGTGCACAGTCCCTAGCGAATAAGACATGAACTGAAATTGATGGTAGCAAAGCAAAAGCTGAAATGCATAGCCCCGTTTTCAGATGTTCCTTTACGAAGTAAAACTCAGGAGAATGGCCCCAATTTAATCCGCGTGCAACTGAAAAGATGAACGGAATAGGTATTCGTGTCTGTGGTGCTGAGAAATAGCTGAAATTGTTAAGACTGAAGAAAGCTCCGGGACTTGATGGAATTTCTGCCACATTTTATACTGAATCTGTCATTCAATTAGCCAGCTCTTTAACTGTAAGCTACCGTAGAACGAAAAATCATTCACGGTTCTTGGGAAAAAGCACAGGTTACACCTGCCTACAAGAAGAGGAGGAGAAGTGACTGGCCGGCCGCTGTGGCCGAGCGGTTCTAGGCGACTCAGTCTGGCACCGCGCAACGGCTACGATCGCTGGTTCGAATCCTACCTCGGGCTTGGATGTGTGTGATGTCCTTAGGTTAGTTAGGTTTAAGTATTTCTAAGTTCAAGGGGACTGATGACCTCAGACGTTGAGTCCCATAGTGCTCAGAGCCATTTGAACCAATTGAGAAGTGATTCACAAAACTACCATCCAGTATCCTTGACATCAGTTTGTTATTGAATCTTAGAAGACATTCTGAGCTCAAACATAATGAGGCCTCTTTATCAGAATGACCTCCTCTGTGCCGACCAGCATGGATTACAAAAACATAGATCATGTGAAGCACAACTCTCACTTTTCTAACATGACGTACTGAAAGCTTTGGAGCAAGGCGCCCAGGTAGATGCAGTGCTTCTTGATCTACGAAAAGCATTTTAGTCAGTATCGCACCTTAGCTTGTTGCCAAAAGTACGATGATATGGGGTATCGAGTGGAATTTGTATTGAGGACATTTTGGTAGGGAGGACACAGCATGTTATTTTGGATGGAGCGTCGTCGTCTGATGTAGGACTAACTTCAGTTCTTCTCCAGGAAAGTGTGTTGGGACCCTTGGTGTTCATGATTTATACACTCCTGGAAATGGAAAAAAGAACACATTGACACCGGTGTGTCAGACCCACCATACTTGCTCCGGACACTGCGAGAGGGCTGTACAAGCAATGATCACACGCACGGCACAGCGGACACACCAGGAACCGCGGTGTTGGCCGTCGAATGGCGCTAGCTGCGCAGCATTTGTGCACCGCCGCCGTCAGTGTCAGCCAGTTTGCCGTGGCATACGGAGCTCCATCGCAGTCTTTAGCACTGGTAGCATGCCGCGACAGCGTGGACGTGAACCGTATGTGCAGTTGACGGACTTTGAGCGAGGGCGTATAGTGGGCACGCGGGAGGCCGGGTGGACGTACCGCCGAATTGCTCAACACGTGGGGCGTGAGGTCTCCACAGTACATCGATGTTGTCGCCAGTGGTCGGCGGAAGGTGCACGTGCCCGTCGACCTGGGACCGGACCGCAGCGACGCACGGATGCACGCCAAGACCGTAGGGTACTACGCAGTGCCGTAGGGGACCGCACCGCCACTTCCCAGCAAATTAGGGACACTGTTGCTCCTGGGGTATCGGCGAGGACCATTCGCAGCCGTCTCCATGAAGCTGGGCTACGATCCCGCACACCGTTAGGCCGTCTTCCGCTCACGCCCCAACATCGTGCAGCCCGCCTCCAGTGGTGTCGCGACAGGCGTGAATGGAGGGACGAATGGAGACGTGTCGTCTTCAGCGATGAGAGTCGCTTCTGCCTTGGTGCCAATGATGGTCGTATGCGTGTTTGGCGCCGTGCAGGTGAGCGCCACAATCAGGACTGCATACGACCGAGGCACACAGGGCCAACACCCGGCATCATGGTGTGGGGAGCGATCTCCTACACTGGCCGTACACCACTGGTGATCGTCGAGGGGACACTGAATAGTGCACGGTACATCTAAACCGTCATCGAACCCATCGTTCTACCATTCCTAGACCGGCAAGGGAACTTGCTGTTCCAAGTGGACAATGCACGTCCGCATGTATCCCGTGCCACCCAACGTGCTCTAGAAGGTGTAAGTCAACTACCCTGGCCAGCAAGATCTCCGGATCTGTCCCCTATTGAGCATGTTTGGGACTGGATGAAGCGTCGTCTCACGCGGTCTGCACGTCCAGCACGAACGCTGGTCCAACTGAGGCGCCAGCTGGAAATGGCATGGCAAGCCGTTCCACAGGACTACATCCATCATCTCTACGATCGTCTCCATGGGAGAATAGCAGCCTGCATTGCTGCGAAAGGTGGATATACACTGTACTAGTGCCGACATTGTGCATGCTCTGTTGCCTGTGTCTATGTGCCTGTGGTTCTGCCAGTGTGATCATGTGATGTATCTGACCCCATGAATGTGTCAATAAAGTTTCCCCTTCCTGGGACAATGAATTCACGGTGTTCTTATTTCAATTTCCAGGAGTGTATAAATGACCTTGCAGATAATATTAACAGTAAAATGAGGCTATTTAGCAGATGATGCAGTTATCTCTAATGAATTACTATCAGAGAGAAGCTGCATAAATATACAGTCAGATCTAGTGAAGATTTCAAAGTGGTGCAGATATTTGCAACTCGCTCTACATGTTCAGGAATTTAAAATTCCGCTCTTGACAAAACAAACAGAAAAAAAGGTAATATCCTATTAGTATAGTTTCAATGAGTCACTGTTGGAATCGACCAACTCATAGAAATATCTGGCTGTAACACTTCGTACGTATATGAAATGAAATGATCACATAGGTTGTCACTGCACATGTAACGACTGTATTGACGGTTCTGTGGCTCAATTCTTCGACTGTTGGAAGATGTGTTTTCGACCTATTTGCCACATATTTTTGCGAGTTTGTATTTATCTACACCTTTGTACACCCAGTTTAATAGCCGGCCGAGGTGACCGAGCGGTTCTAGGCGCTTCAGTCTGGTACCGCGCGACCGCTACGGTCGCAGGTTCGAATCCTGCCTCGGGCACGGGATGTGTGATGTCCTTAGGTTAGTTAGGTTTAAGTAGTTCTAAGTTCTAGGGGACTGATGACCTCAGCTGTTAAGTCCCATAGTGCTCAGAGCCATTTGAACCCAGTTTAATAGATCTTCACTATGACTTCACTTAACAGTATCTAATTATACACATGTAAGTGACGTTATTTCGATACTCATTAATATGACATTGGAATGACATAATGATGTTAAATTTTGGTCCTTCTCAGTTTGCATGCGTTCGTACAAATATTTTGTACTTGATAATGTCTGAAGAAATTTGTACAAATGGCGAAAATATCATTCAGACGTTGTAGACATCTGTTTAAGAACTTGGGCATTCTGATTATTACTTCACAGTATATTTATTACTTCATGAAGCCTGTTGTAAATAATCCATCGCAGTTGAAAAAGAACAATGACGTACATAATTACAATAACAGAAGAAAAAATAATATCCTGATCATTACCCCACATTATTGTTGTCTTTAGCACAAAAAGGGGTACACAACGCTGGACCAAAATGTTTGATTACTTACCTATTGATGTAAAATGTCTGACAGACAGCAATGTAAAATTTTAAAACAAACGGAAGAAGTTTCTCCTTGACATCTCCTTCTGTTCTGTAGAAGAATTTGCATTATTGCAGCGAGTTACAGACTGTGAGTAGAAATTACTATCCCACGTATCTATATTCAAAGAAAAACTTATAAATATTCAGGGTGTAAACATATTTAGAAATTAATTTGCGATGTGTTCGTAAAACGACTCGTACCACATCATTACAATTTATCGTGCAAAATGGTCCATGGAACATGAAACTAACTGACAGAACGAAGATGCTTGTAAATAATGTTGGTTAATTAACTCAGAAACGCCACAAAGCGATAGAATGAAGGATCTAGCTTTATACGTAACTAAATTTTGAAGTCAGTATTCCATTGGCTACTATTTTCGCATTAGAGGTTTACAGACGAAACAATCCCCCTGAAAAAAAACAACAAAGATGTTGTTTAATCATTGGTATTGTAATAATGTATTACTCTTCGTTTATGCGATCCAATAAGAATAATGTAAATGACTTACGAGACAAAAGATGACTGAAAATGCCTCTGTGATATAAAACGGAAACTAGTTCGTGAAAAAATACAGCTTATGGAATGGAATCCTTCTACAACAAGTTAGAAACTTTGATAAAATGTGTCATTTTCTTATATTTTTGGAAATAATGTGTCTGAAGGCACCACATTAATTCATTGGACTTGCCGAACTTTGATTTTCCTATTGTTACAAGATTTAGTAGACGCATGCTTGTCCAACGGAAGTGCCTCAGACGAACCGTGGATGACTGGTTTCCAAAATCAAATTACACTAAATACAGCTGCTGAGTCAAAAGATCTCGTGTTTATTAAACATACATACCTGTGAGAATTTGTGTTCTGTGGCCGCAGAAACGCGCAGTCGATTTGACCCCAGTGTTTTTGGTACTGCGACGGGAGTAGCTGCCATGTTTGTTGATGGCATTACCTCCTGGTAGCTCCCGTTGCTTCGTCTTCTTACTTCATTTCCCGGTTTTGTCAACATACTGCACGTTGGGGATGGACACATTCACGTTGCTCGCTATTCGAGTTGTCACGAACTGTTGCTAAGCAATTGCGTCGTCCGTTGCGGAGACCACTGCATTTTTGAGAACTGCGTCACTTCGCGACATGCTGTCGTCATCTGAGACGGTAGCAACAGTATGAACCACGCAATTAAGGAAGCTTTTGAGAGATAATATCAGGGACGTAACTGGGGTGGGCCAACTGGGACCGAGGATAACATGCATTTGAAATGTTAAAAAAAGGAATAAATAAGTAAAAATAAAAAGGAGAAGAAAAAGTTGAGTCATTAGTAAAATCGATCAATCAGGAGAAGTTTTTCGCTGTGTAAAAGATATGAAAGAATTCTTTGGAAATCAGTCTGCAGTAGAATGTGAACATCAGTATGTTAAACGTATGGAAAGGGACTAGGTGTGAGTACGTGTTTCAGCCAAAGAGACAACATATTTAACGCGTTGCGCCAGCAAATTCGTCTTCATCTCCAAACTTAGGGAAGATTCTCTGGCGTTAAGAATCTGGCCAGCGTAATTCCTATGACTAAGGAGTGTAATAACCGAAGTATAGCAAAACCTCTTACAAACGTAATTCAATACTGTAGGTTTGTTACCACGTTGAGATTCAGTGTAAATTACGAGAGGGAATCGGTATGGCAGCTATGGCCTTTCCATCAGAGTTGGGCGTTGTAAATAGGTATGACCTCTTCGGAGTGGGGTTGTCGGAAATTAAGAAATGGGTGGGGCTGGCGGTTAAGGAAGAAAATATTTGACCTTTGTTAATCATTTCTTAGTCGAGAATCATTCATATGATGTAGAATATGTAGTTTTACAATCTATCGAGAAAAGCAGAAAGATGACGCTACTGGAAATAGAGGAAATCAAGAAACACATGACACATAATGTCTGTCTAGTATTAAATGATTAGACACAGTTTCTATTTGCGCCCTTGTTAAACTAAGTTTCCTCTACAAACACTACGTACAAAATGTAAATGCATTTTGTTTCTCATTATATGTTAAACGTATCTCCTCATAAAAACTTTTTAACACGTTTTTAGTTAATGTAATTATTGTAATGTCTTCCTACGTAAACACTCCAAGATTTTTGTATCTTTTGTACAAGTAATATCTCTGTAAGTGACACGTCATGTTTATCAGTGTTTGTGACATTCATTTGTCACCTGAAGATGACCTGAGAAGCCGAAAGCCTGTTCGTCACCAAATAAATATAATTTAGCAGAACATTAGGAAGAGTTCCCCGTTTTAATATTAAATGAGGAAAGTTTATGTCATCAGAGATGTCATTGGAGACAAACTCGGACGGAAAAAGCATGGGGAAAGAAATCGGACTTGTCTTTTCAAGGCAACCATCCGTCCATTTTCCTTGTGTCATCTGAACAAGCGGTTGGGAACCCTTCGCCCGATAAAGATTTGTACCCCAAGACTGGAAAGTTGCACAGATCACACCAATATCTAAGAAAAGCAGTAGAAGCACATAATTCACTAAATTACACTAACGTCGACATGCAGCATGAATCTGGAACACATACTGCGTTCGAACATTATAAATCACCTCGGAGAAAACGGTCTATTGACACATAGCGACCACAGATTTAGAGAACATTGTCCTTGTGAAATACAACTAGCTCTTTACTCGCACGAAGTGTTGAGTGCTATTGACGAGGGACTTCATATTGATTCCGTATTCTAGCTTCCCAGAAGGCATTTCACACTGTACCACACAAGCGGATTGTAGTGAAATTGCGTGCTTTCGTCTCATTTATGTGACTGGATTCGTTATTTTCTATCAGAAAGGTCACTGGTTTTTAGTAAATGATGGAAAGTCATCGAGTAAAACTGAAGTGATTTGTGGCGTTGCCGAAGGTTATAGGCCTTCTGCCGTACCTTATCTACATAAACGATCTGGGAGACAATGCGAGCAGCCGTCTTAGGTCGTTTGCATATGACGCAGTCGTTTATCGACTAGTAAAGCTATCAGCAAATGAAAACAAACTGCAAAACTATTTAGAAAAGATATCTGTACGGTGCGAAAATTGGCAGTTGACCCTAAACAGAGCCGGCCGCTGTGGCCGAGCGGTTCTAGGCGCTTCAGTCTGAAACCGAGCGACCGCTACGATAGGTTCGAATCCTGCCTCGGGCATGGACGTGTGTGATGTCCTTAGATCAGTTAGGTTTTAGTAGTTTTAAGTTCTAGGGGTCTGATGAACTCAGATGTTAAGTTCCATAATGCTGAGAGCTATTCTAAATCTACATCTACATTTATACTCCGCAAGCCACTTTACGTGCCACTGTCATTACCTCCCTTTCCTGTTCCAGTCGCGTATGGTTCGCGGGAAGAACGAATGCCGGAAAGACTCCGTGCGCGCTCGAATCTCTCTAATTTTACATTCGTGATCTCCTCGGGAGGTATAAGTAGGGGGAAGCAATATATTCGATACATCATCCAGAAACGCACCCTCTCGAAACCTGGACAGCAAGCTACACCGCGATGCAGAGCGCCTCTCTTGCAGAGTCTGCCACTCGAGTTTGCTAAACATCTCCGAAACGCTATCACGGTTACCAAATAACCCTGTGACGAAACGCGCCGGTCTTCTTTGGATCTTCTCTATCTCCTCCGTCAACCCGATCTGGTACGGATCCCACACTGATGAGAAATACTCAAGTATAGGTCGAACGAGTGTTTTGTAAGCCACCTCCTTTGTTGATGGACTACATTTTCTAAGGACTCTCCCAATGAATCTCAACCTGGTACCAGCCATACCAACAATTAATTTTATGTGATCATTCCACTTCA
The DNA here is from genome assembly GCF_023864275.1 of Schistocerca cancellata. Classification (NCBI taxonomy): domain Eukaryota; kingdom Metazoa; phylum Arthropoda; class Insecta; order Orthoptera; family Acrididae; genus Schistocerca; species Schistocerca cancellata. The sequence continues at coordinate 49,920,726 of NC_064637.1, read as the reverse complement.
AATCGTTCCGCACGCATACTCCCAGATATTTTACAGAAGTAACTGCTACCAATGTTTGTTCCGCTATCATATAATCATACAATAAAGGATCCTTCTTTCTATGTATTCGCAATACATTACATTTATCTATGTTAAGGGTCAGTTGCCACTCCCTGCACCAAGTGCCTACCCGCTCCAGATCTTCCTGCATTTCGCTACAATTTTCTAATGCTGCAACTTCTCTGTATACTACAGCATCATCCGCGAAAAGCCGCATGGAACTTCCGACACTATCTACTAGGTCATTTATATATATTGTGAAAAGCAATGGCCCCATAACACTCCCCTGTGGCACACCAGAGGTTACCTTAACGTCTGTAGACGTCTCTCCTTTGATAACAACATGCTGTGTTCTGTTTGCTAAAAACTCTTCAATCCAGCCACACAGCTGGTCTGATATTCCGTAGGCTCTTACTTTGTTTATCAGGCGACAGTGCGGAACTGTATCGAACGCCTTCCGGAAGTCAAGGAAAATAGCATCTACAAGGGAGCCTGTATCTAATATTTTCTGGGTCTCATGAACAAATAAAGCGAGTTTGGTCTCACACGATCGCTGTTTCCGGAATCCATGTTGATTCCTACAGAGTAGATTCTGGGTTTCCAAAAACGACATTTGACCCTGAATAACGAAAAGTGTGAAGCCATCCACATGACTGCTAAAACGTATCCGTTAAACTTCGGTTACACGATAAAACACTCAAGTCTTAAGGGCGTAAACTGAACTAAATACCTAGGAGTTATAATTGCGAACAATTTGTAAGGAACAGGTAGCAAATGTAGCGGGGAAGGGTAACCAAAGACTGCGTTTTATTAGCAGGACACTTAGAAAATGTAACAGATCTATTAAAGAGAATGCCTACACAACACTTGTCCGTCCTCTTTTAGAATACTGCTGCGCGGTATGGTTTTTCGTTGTGGTGCAATCTTCTCACGAAATTTAAATCACAAATTTTCTCCTCCAAATGCTAAAATATTTCGTTGACGCCGACCAACATAGGGAGAAACGACCATCGTAATAAAATAAGGGAACTCAGAGCTCGCACGGAAAGGTTCAGGTGTTCGCTTTTTCCGCGCGTTGTATCGGATTGGAATGATAGGGAATTACTGTGAAGGTGTTTCGATGAACCTTCTGCCAGGCACTTAAATGTGATTTTCAGAGTATCCATGTAAATGTAGATGTAGAATCTGAAATCTGTCGCTCTGTATGCGAGTCCGGTGTGAAATATCGCTCGGTTGGCATCGAAAGCGCATCCGGCAAATTACCTATTTACCCTTCGTTACTTATGCGATAATTCCCGACACGGTCACTTCCGCGGGATAACAATATGAACGGGCATTTGGACACTTTGAACGGTGTATATGAATCATTTTGGAAGTGTTTTATTTAAATCTAAATATAATACACTTAACACAAAAATACAGTTATGTGTGTGCTAGGTGGTAAATATTTTGGCAGTTGAAACTTCCTGGCAGATTAAAACTGTGTGCCCGACCGAGACTCGAACTCGGGACCTTTACCTTTCGCGGGCAAGTGCTCTGCCATCTGAGCTACCGAAGCACGACTCACGCCCGGTACTCACAGCTTTACTTCTACCAGTACCTCGTCTCCTACCTTCCAAACTTTACAGAAGCTCTCCTGCGAACCTTGCAGAACTAGCACTCCTGAAAGAAAGGATATTGCGGAGACATGGCTTAGCCACAGCCTGGGGGATGTTTCCAGAATGAGATTTTCACTCTGCAGTGGAGTGTGCGTTGATATGAAACTTCCTGGCAAGGTTCGCAGGAGAGCTTCTGTAAAGTTTGGAAGGTAGGAGACGAGGTACTGGCAGAAGTACAGCTGCGAGTACCGGGCGTGAGTCGTGCTTCGGTAGCTGAGGTGGTAGAGCACTTGCCCGCGAAAAGCAAAGGTCCCGAGTTCGAGTCTCGGTCGGGCACACAGTTTTAATCTGCCAGGAAGTTTCATATCAGCGCACACTCCGCTGCAGAGTGAAATTCTCATTCTGGATTTTGACAGTTGTTCATAAATACGAGTAGCTCCAGTACTTTTATGACAAGAGCCAACTTGTCAGTCATTCTGCAAACACCTCAGAAATCACAGGTGTACCTGAATCTTTTTTCACTCAAGTGTAAGTAGAAACATTCATCTGTTGCCCTTTGAGGTTTACCACAACTTTGATAAACTCGTTTTTAGGACTTCTCAGAGATCCACACAGATACACTCCTGGAAATGGAAAAAAGAACACATTGACACCGGTGTGTCAGACCCACCATACTTGCTCCGGACACTGCGAGAGGGCTGTACAAGCAATGATCACACGCACGGCACAGCGGACACACCAGGAACCGCGGTGTTGGCCGTCGAATGGCGCTAGCTGCGCAGCATTTGTGCACCGCCGCCGTCAGTGTCAGCCAGTTTGCCGTGGCATACGGAGCTCCATCGCAGTCTTTAACACTGGTAGCATGCCGCGACAGCGTGGACGTGAACCGTATGTGCAGTTGACGGACTTTGAGCGACGGCGTATAGTGGGCATGCGGGAGGCCGGGTGGACGTACCGCCGAATTGCTCAACACGTGGGGCGTGAGGTCTCCACAGTACATCGATGTTGTCGCCAGTGGTCGGCGGAAGGTGCACGTGCCCGTCGACCTGGGGCCGGACCGCAGCGACGCACGGATGCACGCCAAGACCGTAGGATCCTACGCAGTGCCGTAGAGGACCGCACTGCCACTTCCCAGCAAATTAGGGACACTGTTGCTCCTGGGGTATCGGCGAGGACCATTCGCAACCGTCTCCATGAAGCTGGGCTACGGTCCCGCACACCGTTAGGCCGTCTTCCGCTCACGCCCCAACATCGTGCAGCCCGCCTCCAGTGGTGTCACGACAGGCGTGAATGGAGGGACGAATGGAGACGTGTCGTCTTCAGCGATGAGAGTCGCTTCTGCCTTGGTGCCAATGATTGTCGTATGCGTGTTTGGCGCCGTGCAGGTTAGCGCCACAGTCAGGACTGCATACGACCGAGGCACACAGGGCCAACACCCGGCGATCTCCTACACTGGCCGTACACCACTGGTGATCGTCGAGGGGACACTGAATAGTGCACGGTACATCCAAACCGTCATCGAACCCATCGTTCTACCATTCCTAGACCGGCAAGGGAACTTGCTGTTCCAACAGGACAATGCACGTCCGCATGTATCCCGTGCCACCCAACGTGCTCTAGAAGGTGTAAGTCAACTAACCTGGCCAGCAAGATCTCCGGATCTGTCCCCAATTGAGCATGTTTGGGACTGGATGAAGCGTCGTCTCACGCGGTCTGCACGTCCAGCACGAACGCTGGTCCAACTGAGGCGCCAGGTGGAAATGGCATGGCAAGCCGTTCCACAGGACTACATCCAGCATCTCTACGATCGTCTCCATGGGAGAATAGCAGCCTGCATTGCTGCGAAAGGTGGATATACACTGTACTAGGGCCGACATTGTGCATGCTCTGTTGCCTGTGTCTATGTGCCTGTGGTTCTGTCAGTGTGATCATGTGATGTATCTGACCCCAGGAATGTGTCAATAAAGTTTCCCCTTCCTGGGACAATGAATTCACAGTGTTCTTATTTCAATTTCCAGGAGTGTATTTCAAATCAATGAAAGCTCTGATCTCTATAACGTCTGTTTCTTTAGCACCCCTTTCCCCAGAAAAGTTACCACTAAATTCGTTGATGTACGAGTAAATATTGGGACATGTTGCATAACGGACATTATACAGGGTGATTCAAAAAGAATACCACAACTTTAGGAATTTAAAACTCTGCAACGACAAAAGGCAGAGCTAAGCACTGTCTGTCGGCGAATTAAGGGAGCTTGAGGCGCTGTTGACTAGGCGTCAGCGTCAGTTGGTGCTAAGATGGCGATCACGCAACAGAAAGCTTTTTGTGTTATTGAGTACGGCAGAAGTGAATCGAACGAAGTATGGTGTTAAACCTCCTGATAGGTGGTGTATTAAACGTTGGTATAAACAGTTCACAGAGAATGGGTGTTTGTGCAAAGGGAAACGTTCTGGACGGCCGAGAACGAGTGATAAAAATGTGGCACGCATCCAGCAAGCATTTGTTCGCAGCCCAGGAAAATCGACTCGCAGAGCTAGCAGAGAGCTGCAAATTCCACAATCAACTGTATGGAGAGTCCTACGATAAAGGTTAGTTATGAAACCTTATCGTCTGAAATTGGTTCAAGCAGTGGATGGATCGGCCGCCAGGCAGCCCGTGACAGAGCACTTCATCACTGGCCTCCAAGAAGCCCTGATCTTACCTCCTGCGATTTTTTCTTATGGGGGTATGTTAAGGATATGGTGTTTCGGCCAGCTCTCCCAGCCACCATTGATGATTTGAAACGAGAAATAACAGCAGCTATCCAAACTGTTACGCCTGATATGCTACAGAGAGTGTTGAACGAGTTGGAGTATCGGGTTGATATTGCTCGAGTCTCTGGAGGGGGCCATATTGAACGTCTCTGAACTTGTTTTTGAGTGAAAAAAAACCTTTTTAAATACTCTTTGTAATGATGTATAACAGAAGGTTTTATTATGTTTCTTTCATTAAATACACATTTTTAAAGTTGTGGTATTCTTTTTGAATCACCCCGTATTTTCAACCAAGAATCACTTCGTAATATTTATTTCTGTCTTTGTTATACGAGCTTCACTTTTGGATCCAGGTAAAAGCGTAATGTTACAAGATGTTTTCTAGCATTAATAGGATATTTACTTTCTCTCCTTTTAGATAGTCCGTCGATTCCTAAAATAAATACGTCCTCTTGAATTACTTCTTCCTGTGATTCAAATTCATTATTTTCTCACACTTCTTGTTCTGTTCTTGGATCATGACTGCTTACATGTAGACAGTCCTCGTAGTCTGAGACTTACGTACCTCTGTTAGGATCTTCATCACTCAGCTCATGGAACCACTCCAGCCATGCATCAAGATCTCTGTTAGAATCTGTGTTTTCTTACCTTTGACATTTATTCTACGAACTAAAAGTGTAGAGAGTATCTGGTTTTCGCACGTAAATATTCAAGGTAAAACGCAAATTAACTGTAATTATTCTAGATACGCCTAAATTTACGCAAATGAAAGTTGTATTGAATCTAGGGAAGAAATAAAGTAACATAGACCTATGTATGAATGCATGGGTTCGCGGCGACATGAATTAATAAAACTTTCTCGGGCTTCCAGCCGCGTCAGGTGGTTAAAATCGCACGAGCTTTCTACCGAGCTCTCCTCAGTCATTGTCAAGTGATAGGACTGACTGCTGTGTCGCTGTGGCCCCGTCGTTATATCGCCGCACTGCTGGCTGTGACGTCACTGGTGCTCTGTTCCTCGCCATATATGGTAATGTTTCCATCCCGCGTCCGTCGCGGCCGTTTTAGCCTCGCTACTGAGCCACCTCCGAAAAGTCTTCCGGGCAAAACAGGTACAGCCACGGACAGGTGTCACAGGCTGTATCTGGTGTGACACGCAAGAAACACACCAGCAGAGAAAAGAACACCACCGAAGAAGAAAGCAACAAAATTGCGTTTTGGCCTTTCTGTGGTACAGTGTCGGGAAAGATTAGCCGGCTCCTGAAGATATACAGGGTGATTCAATAAGAATACCACAACTTTAGGAATTTAAAACTCTGCAACGACAAAAGGCAGAGCTAAGCACTATCTGTCGGCGAATTAAGGGAGCTATAAAGTTTCATTTAGTTGTACATTTGTTCGCTTGAGGCGCTGTTGACTAGGCGTCAGCGTCAGTTGATGCTAAGATGGCGACCGCTCAACAGAAAGCTTTTTGTGTTATTGAGTACGGCAGAAGTGAATCGACGACAGTTGTTCAGCGTGCATTTCGAACAAAGTATGGTGTTAAACCTCCTGATAGGTGGTGTATTAAACGTTGGTATAAACAGTTTACAGAGAATGGGTGTTTGTGCAAAGGGAAAAGTTCTGGACGGCCGAGAACGAGTGATGAAAATGTAGCACGCATCCAGCAAGCATCCCTTTTTCTTCGAAGGTGCTACTGTAACTGGACTACAGTATCTGGAGATGTTAGAGAATTGGCTGTTCCCTCAGCTCGAACAAGAAGCACAACAATTCAGCAGGATGGAGCGCCACCACATTGGCACTTATCTGAACGTCAACTACCCGAGGCGATGGATCGGCCGCCAGGCAGCCCGTGACAGAGCACTTCATCACTGGCCTCCAAGAAGCCCTGATCTTACCGCCTGCGATTTTTTCTTATGGGGGTATGTTAAGGATATGGTGTTTCGGCCACCTCTCCCAGCCACCATTGATGATTTGGAACGAGAAATAACAGCAGCTATCCAAACTGTTACGCCTGATATGCTACAGAGAGTGTGGAACGAGTTGGAGTATCGGGTTGATATTGATCGAGTCTCTGGAGGGGGCCATATTGAACATCTTTGAACTTGTTTTTGAGTGAAAAAAAAACCTTTTTAAACACTCTTTGTAATGATGTATAACAGAAGGTGATATTACGTTTCTTTCATTAAATACACATTTTTAAAGTTGTGGTATTCTTTTTGAATCATCCTGTATAACATTTCATGGGTGTTCAGGCCCGCAGCAAAAATCCGACAGCTCATGAGGCCTGCGAAGGACGCTCTAGGGCTTAGAGCGCCTGGAGTGTACAAGATACCATGTCAGTGTGGCTGTTACTACTTCGGCCAAACAGTACGCACTGTGGAGCAACGCCGGACGGAACACGAGACGTGCTTACGCCTACGCTATCCAAAAAAATCAGCCGTGGCAGAACACGCCGTAGAAAATGGGACACCGAATTCATTTCGATGAAACATCTGTCGTTATGAGGACGAATGGATTTTGGGACAGCGTCATAAAAGTCGCTTTTTTTTTTTGGTCATCAGTCTACTGACTGGTTTGATGCGGCCCACCACGAATTGCTTTCCTGTGCTAACCTCTTCATCTCAGAGTAGCACTTGCAACCTACGTCCTCAATTATTTGCTTGACGTATTCCAATCTCTGTCTTCCTCTACAGTTTTTGCCCTCTACAGCTCCCTCTAGTACCATGGAAGTCATTCCCTCATGTCTTTAAGCAGATGTCCTATCATCCTGTCCCTTCTCCTTATCAGTGTTTTCCACATATTCATTTCCTCTCCGATTCTGCGTAGAACCTCCTCATTCCTTACCTTATCAGTCCACCTAATTTTCAACATTCGTCTATAGCACCACATCTCAAATGCTTCGATTCTCTTCTGTTCCGGTTTTCCCACAGTCCATTTTTCACTACCATACAATGCTGTACTCCAGACGTACATCCTTAGAAATTTCTTCCTCAAATTAAGGCCGGTATTTGATATTAGTAGACTTCTCTTGGCCAGAAATGCCTTTTTTGCCATAGCGAGTCTGCTTTTGATGTCCTCCTTGCTCCGTCCGTCATTGGTTATTTTACTGCCTAGGTAGCAGAATTCCTTAGCTTCATTGACTTCGTGACCATCAATCCTGATGTTAAGTTTCTCGCTGTTCTCATTCCTACTACTTCTCATTACCTTCGTCTTTCTCCGATTTACTCTCAAACCATACTGTGTACTCATTAGACTGTTCATTCCGTTCAGCAGATCATTTAATTCTTCTTCACTTTCACTCAGGATAGCAATGTCATCAGCGAATCGTATCATTGATATCCTTTCACCTTGTATTTTAATTCCACTCCTGAACCTTTCTTTTATTTCCACCATTGCTTCCTCAATGTACAGATTGAAGAGTAGGGGCGAAAGGCTACAGCCTTGTCTTACACCCTTCTTAATACGAGCACTTCGTTCTTGATCGTCCACTCTTATTATTCCCTCTTGGGTGTTGTACATATTGTATATGACCCGTCTCTCCCTATAGCTACTGAAATAAAAACCTGTGAGAACACCATCAGCAAGGACGGCGGTTTGCAGCTCAGCACAGCCTGGGACCCGGCCATCGCGGGGTTAAAACGGACGCAGGATGAAAACATTACCATATATGGCGAGGCGAGGAAGAGAGCACCAGTGACGTCACAGCCAGCAGTGCGGCGATATAAGGACGGGGCCACGACGACACAGCAGTCTTACCACTTGACAATGGCTGAGGAGAGCTCGGTCGAAAGCTCGTGGGATTTTAACCACCTGACGCGGCTGGAAACCCGAGAAAGTTTTATTAATGTTACTTAAAATCCGTCTTGATTGCAAATTTTTTTTATTATTCATATGACCGGTTTCGGTTCATTCAGAACCATCTTCAGATCTGATATTTCAGTTACAGGAGTAACCCGTCCAAATCCAGCACCTTTCACATGCTACGTAGCATGTGACGTAGCATGTGAAAGGTGCTGGATTTGGACGGGTTACTCCTGTAACTGAAATATCAGATCTGAAGATGGTTCTGAATGAACCGAAACCGGTCATATGAATAATAAAAAAAATTTGCAATCAAGACGGATTTTAAGTAACATTATAAAATCACTGATTGCGGTTATCCCGTAAGACATTATGTCTGTTTTTGCAAAGTTTTATTAACATACGCCTTCTTTGCATCTACGTCTACATACAGGGTGTTTCAAAAATGACCAGTATATTTGAAACGGCAATAAAAACTAAACGAGCAGCGATAGAAATACACCGTTTGTTGCAATATGCTTGGGACAACAGTACATTTTCAGGCGGACAAACTTTCGAAATTACAGTAGTTACAATTTTCAACAACAGATGGCGCTGCAAGTGATGTGAAAGATATAGAAGACAACGCAGTCTGTGGGTGCGCCATTCTGTACGTCGTCTTTCTGCTGTAAGCGTGTGCTGTTCACAACGTGCAAGTGTGCTGTAGACAACATGGTTTATTCCTTAGAACAGAGGATTTTTCTGGTGTTGGAATTCCACCGCCTAGGACACAGTGTTGTTGCAACAAGACGAAGTTTTCAACGGAGGTTTAATGTAACCAAAGGACGGAAAAGCGATACAATAAAGGATCTGTTTGAAAAATTTCAACGGACTGGGAACGTGACAGATGAATGTGCTGGAAAGGTAGGGCGACCGCGTACGGCAACCGCAGAGGGCAACGCACAGCTAGTGCAGCAGGTGATCCCACAGCGGCCTCGGGTTTCCGTTCACCGTGTTGCAGCTGAGGTCCAAATGACGCCAACGTCCACGTATCGTCTCATGCGCCACAGTTTACACCTCTATCCATACAAAATTCAAACGCAGCAAGCCCACAGCGCCGCTACCATTGCTGCACGAGAGACATTCGCTAACGATATAGTGCACAGGATTGATGACGGCGATATGCATATGGGCAGCATTTGGTTTACTGACGAAGCTTATTTTTACCTGGACGGCTTCGTCAATAAACATAACTGGCGCATATGGGGAATCGAAAAGCCCCATGTCGCAGTCCCATCGTCCCTGCATCCTCAAAAAGTACTGGTCTGGGCCGCCATTTCTTCCAAAGGAAGCATTGGCCCATTTTTCAGATCCGAAACGATTACTGCATCACGCTATCTGGACATTCTACGTGAACCTGTGGCGGTAAAAACTGCCTTAGACGACACTGCGAACACCTCGTGGTTTATGTAAGATGGTGCCCAGCCACATCGCACGGCCGACGTCTTTAATTTCCTGAATGAATATTTCGATGATCGTGTGATTGCTTTGGGCTATCCGAAACATACAGGAGGCGGCGTGGATTGGCCTCCCTATTCGCCAGACATGAACCCCTGTGACTTCTTTCTGTGGGGACACTTGAAAGACCAGGTGTACCGCCAGAATCCAGAAACAATTGAACAGCTGAAGCAGTACATCTCATCTGCATGTGAAGCCATTCCGCCAGACACGTTGTCAAAGGTTTCGGGTAATTTCATTCAGAGACTACGCCATATTATTGCTACGCATGGTGGATATGTGGAAAATATCGTACTATAGAGTTTCCCAGACCGCAGCGCCATCTGTTGTTGAAAATTGTAACTACTGTAATTTCGAAAGTTTGTCTGCCTGAAAATGTACTGTTGTCCCAAGCATATTGCGACAAACGGTGTATTTCTATCGCTGCTCGTTTAGTTTTTATTGCCGTTTGAAATATACCGGTCATTTTTGAAACACCCTGTAGATACTCCGCAACCCACCGTTGGCTGCGTGGCGGATGTCCCCTGTACCACTACTTGTCGTTTGTTCTCGAGTTTCACTCGCAACCAGAGCGAGGGGAAACGACAGTCTGTGTGCCTCCGTATTAGCCCTAATTTCTCGTATCTTCTCTTCGTGGTCCTTACGCGCGATGTATTTTGGCGGCAGCAGAATCGTTCTGCAGTCACCTTCAAATGCCGGTTCTCTAAATTTACGCTGTAATGTCTCCCGAAAGGAAACCCAGCTTCGCTTCAGGGAGTCCTCTTTGAGTTTCAGAAGTATCTCCGTAACATTTATGTTTTCTTCGTACGTACCGGTAACAAATCTAGCAGCCCTCTTCTGAACTGCTTCGATTTCTTCCTTCAATCTGATCTGGTAGGGTGCCTCTTACGTGAGGAAGACATTTTTACCAGTTTTAATAAATTATTGTCTCTTGTTGATGTAATCACGATGGTTAGGCAGTGCTGTAGTCCGTAGCCGGCCATGAGTCGCAGAGCATTTCCCACGCTGGCTAGCTAGGTGACGAAGCGACCATATGTCGCGTGAAGTGGGGTGGGGCTCGCCACTCGACCATAGAAACAGGCGTCATCCCGGGAAATATACATGACGGGAAGTACCGCCATCTTGGCGCCAAAGTCACCGATTTTGTTTATTTATATTTAATAATTGAAGTCATTTATGCCAACATGAATACTAGGAGGAGCTTCTGGATGTTTAAAATTATTTATCAAAATTTTGCCTCGTTAAAATTCACACCCGTTCATTAACAAATGCATATCTTAGTAAGTACGAACTTGGTCGGAAATCCGCGATCTGTGACGAAACTACTAAGAGATACGGACTGCGCGCCAAAGTCGGCAGTCGGCGTTAAGAGCTCTTCCTGTCTTGTTCGATGGTAGCCGTGCTCTCCGTTACGAGTAGTTTGTGACACGAGTGTTTCATTATTGATCTAATAGGAATAAAAGTGATATTACGGCATTCTGAATGTTAATTCCGAGTAAATAGATACCTCCAAAGTTGATCGACAACAATTTCAGATAATTAGCTTCCACCGACAGAGACATCCAATGCACCAATGAAGAATCTGCACGGGACGACATTTACGAGAGCTGCACCGCGCACAGGTAGGAGGAAATCCGACGACACGACCCACCAAGGCGGATCAAGGAAGGTCCGACTACCACTCGCAAATTCCGGGTGGAAGTGCTGACCAGTTATACTGTACGTCACATATACCACCCTCTACGGCCTCGCGGCTAAGCTGAGTAATAACGGTATCAGTTTAGAAGCGTAGGGATCTAGCAACGGATCCCAAACACCTGAGCAGTACTCAAGAAAAGATGGCACCAGCGTCTTATATGCGGTCTCCTTTACACTGAACCACTCTTTCCTAAAATTCTCCCAATAAAGCGAAGTTGACCATTTGCCTTCCCTATCACACTTTTCACATGTTCGTTCCACCTCATATCGCTTTGCAAAGTTACGCCCACATACACTCCTGGAAATTGAAATAAGAACACCGTGAATTCATTGTCCCAGGAAGGGGAAACTTTATTGACACATTCCTGGGGTCAGATACATCACATGATCACACTGACAGAACCACAGGCACATAGACACAGGCAACAGAGCATGCACAATGTCGGCACTAGTACAGTGTATATCCACCTTTCGCAGCAATGCAGGCTGCTATTCTCTCATGGAGACGATCGTAGAGATGCTGGATGTAGTCCTGTGGAACGGCTTGCCATGCCATTTCCACCTGGCGCCTCAGTTGGACCAGCGTTCGTGCTGGACGTGCAGACCACGTGAGACGACGCTTCATCCAGTCCCAAACATGCTCAATGGGGGACAGATCCGGAGATCTTGCTGGCCAGGGTAGTTGACTTACACCTTCTAGAGCACGTTGGGTGGCACGGGATACATGCGGACGTGCATTGTCGTGTTGGAACAGCAAGTTCCCTTGCCGGTCTAGGAATGGTAGAACGATGGGTTCGATGACGGTTTGGATGTACCGTGCACTATTCAGTGTCCCCTCGACGATCACCAGTGGTGTACGGCCAGTGTAGGAGATCGCTCCCCACACCATGATGCCGGGTGTTGGCCCTGTGTGCCTCGGTCGTATGCAGTCCTGATTGTGGCGCTCACCTGCACGGCGCCAAACACGCATACGACCATCACTGGCACCAAGGCAGAAGCGACTCTCATCGCTGAAGACGACACGTCTCCATTCGTCCCTCCATTCACGCCCGTCGCGACACCACTGGAGGCGGGCTGCACGATGTTGGGGCGTGAGCGGAAGACGGCCTAACGGTGTGCGGGACCGTAGCCCAGCTTCATGGAGACGGTTGCGAATGGTCCTCGCCGATACCCCAGGAGCAACAGTGTCCCTAATTTGCTGGGAAGTGGCGGTGCGGTCCCCTACGGCACTGCGTAGGATCCTACGGTCTTGGCGTGCATCCGTGCGTCGCTGCGGTCCGGTCCCAGGTCGACGGGCACGTGCACCTTCCGCCGACCACTGGCGACAACATCGATGTACTGTGGAGACCTCACGCCCCACGTGTTGAGCAATTCGGCTGTACGTCCACCCGGCCTCCCGCATGCCCACTATACGCCCTCGCTCAAAGTCCGTCAACTGCACATACGGTTCACGTCCACGCTGTCGCCGCGTGCTACCAGTGTTAAAGACTGCGATGGAGCTCCGTACGCCACGGCAAACTGGCTGACACTGACGGCGGCGGTGCACAAATGCTGCGCAGCTAGCGCCATTCGACGGCCAACACCGCGGTTCCTGGTGTGCCCGCTGTGCCGTGCGTGTGATCATTGCTTGTACAGCCCCCTCGCAGTGTCCGGAGCAAGTATGGTGGGTCTGACACACCGGTGTCAGTGTGTTCTTTTTTCCATTTCCAGGGGTGTATTTCGGTGACTTGACTATGACAAGCTGGCCACTAGTAATTCTGTATCCGAATACTACAGGTCCGTTCTTCCTACTCATCTGGATTAACTCACGTTTTTCCACATTTAGGGCTAGCTGCGATTCGTCACACGAACTAGAAATCTCGATCTTCCTACAGACACTGGACTTCGGCACCTCACCGCACACCACGGCATCATCAGAAAACAAGCACAGACTGCTGGCCACCCTGTCGGCCAAATCATTTGTGCATACAGAGAACAACAGCGGTCCTACCACACTTCCCTGGGGCACTCCAGACGAAACCCTTGTCTCTGACGAACACTCGCCGTCGAGGACAACATACTGACTTCTATTATTTAAGAAGTCCGACGCGCTCATACGAGGGCAGTTCAATAAGTAATGCAACACATTTTTTTCTGAAACAGGGGTTGTTTTATTCAGCATTGAAATACACCAGGTTATTCCCCAATCTTTTAGCTATACAATACTATTTTTCTACGTAATCTCCATTCAATGCTACGGCCTTACGCCACCTTGAAATGAGGGCCTGTATGCCTGCACGGTACCATTCCACTGGTCGATGTCGGAGCCAACGTCGTACTGCGTCAATAACTTCTTCATCATCCGCGTAGTGCCTCCCACGGATTGCGTCCTTCATTGGGCCAAACATATGCAAATCCGACGGTGCGAGATCGGGGCTGTAGGGTGCATGAGGAAGAACAGTCCACTGAAGTTTTGTGAGCTCCTCTCGGGTGCGAAGATTTGTGTGAGGTCTTGCGTTGTCATGAAGAAGGAGAAGTTCGTTCAGATTTTTGTGCCTACGAACACGCTGAAGTCGTTTCTTCAATTTCTGAAGAGTAGCACAATACACTTCAGAGTTGATCGTTTGACCGTGGGGAAGGACATCGAACAGAATAACCCCTTCAGCGTCCCAGAAGACTGTAACCATGACTTTACCGGCTGAGGGTATGGCTTTAAACTTTTTCTTGGTAGGGGAGTGGGTGTGGCGCCACTCCATTGATTGCCGTTTTGTTTCAGGTTCGAAGTGATGAACTCATGTTTCATCGCCTGTAACAATCTTTGACAAGAAATTGTCACCCTCAGCCACATGACGAGCAAGCAATTCCGCACAGATGGTTCTCCTTTGCTCTTTACAGTGTTCGGTTAGACAACGAGGGACCCAGCGGGAACAAACCTTTGAATATCCCAACTGGTGAACAATTGTGACAGCACTACCAACAGAGATGTCAAGTTGAGCACTGAGTTGTTTGACGGTGATCCGTCGATCATCTCGAACGAGTGTGTTCACACGCTCCGCCATTGCAGGAGTCACAGCTGTGCACGGCCAGCCCGCACGCGGGAGATCAGACAGTCTTGCTTGACCTTGCGGCGATGATGACACACGCTTTGCCCAACGACTCACCGTGCTTTTGTCCACTGCCAGATCACCGTAGACATTCTGTAAGCGCCTATGAATATCTGAGATGCCCTGGTTTTCCGCCAAAAGAAACTAGATCACTGGCCGTTGTTTGCAACGCACATCCGTTACAGACGCCATTTTAACAGCTCCGTACAGCGCTGCCACCTGTCGGAAGTCAATGAAACTATACGAGACGAAGCGGTAATGTTTGAAAATATTCCACAAGAAATTTACGGTTTATTCAACCAAAATTGGCCGAGAAAAAAAAAATGTGTTGCATTACTTATTCAACTGCCCTCGTATATCTATGAACTTATTCCACACGCTCGTACCTTAGCTAACAGTCTGAAATTGTTCACCACTTCAAATGCTTACCGGAAATCTAGAGATATGGCACCTGTTTGTTGCCTTTCATCCATAGTTCTCATTCTGCTACGTGAGAAAACAGCAAGCAGAGTTTCGCACGAGTGATGCTTTCGAACACCATGCTGGTTCGTGGACATAAGCTTCTCAACCTCAAAAAAGTTTATTATATTTGAACTGAGAATATATTCAAGGATTCTGCAGCAAACAGAGATAAAATGACCTAGTAGTTAGTGTGGGAAGTTCCAAGCTTCTTTTTGCGGATGATGCTGTAGTATACAGAGAAGTTGCAGCATTAGCAGGAAGATCTGCAGCTGATAGGCACTTGGTGCAGGGAGTGGCAACTGACTCTTAACATACACAAATGTAATGTATTGCGAATACATAGAAAGAAGGATCCTTTATTGTATGATTATATGACAGCGGAACAAAAACTGGTAGCAGTTACTTCTGTAAGATATCTGGGAGTATGCGTACGTAACGATTTGAAGTGGAATGATCATATAAAATTAACTGTTTGTAAGGCGGGTGCCAGGTTGAGATTCATTGGGAGAGTCCTTAGAAAATTCAGTCCATTAACAAAGGAGGTGGCTTACAAAACACTCGTTCGGCCTATACCTGAGTATTGCTCATCAGTGTGGGATCTGTACCAGGTCAGGTTGACAGAAGAGATAGAGAAGATCCAAAGAAGAGCGGATCGTTTCGTCAAAGGGTTATTTGGTAAGCGTGTTAGCGTTATGGAGATGTTTAGCAAACTCAGGTGGAAGACTCTGGAAGAAAGGCGCTCTGCATCGCGGTGTAGCTTGCTGTCCAGGTTTCGAGAGGGTGCGTTTCTGGATGAGGTATCGAATATATTGCTTCCCCCTACTTATACCTCCCGAGGAGATCACGAATGTAAAATTAGAGAGATTCGACCGCGCCTGGAGTCTTTCCGGCATTCGTTCTTTCCGCGAACCATACGCGACTGTAACAGGAAAGGGAGGTAAAGACAGTGGCACGTAAAGTGCTCTCCGCCACACACCGTTGGGTGGCTTGCGGCGTATAAATGTAGATGTAGATGTAGATGTAGAAGGACATTGATCTGTAATTTTGGGGGTCCATTCTTTTACCTTATTTTGTATTCTGTATTCAAACTAGGGACCTAGAAACGACGGAGAAGCTTCGCCCCGCCGTAGCCCTCAATGGATCACAACCCCACAACAGGCCACAGCAGTCCACCCACCCCACCACTGCCCCAAGCCGAACCCACGGTTATTGTGCGGTTCGGCCACCTGCGAACACTACCCCCCAGTACCCTGCCTCGGGAATGTCTCATACCAGAAGAGTGTAACCCCAAATGTTTGCCTGGTAGAGTAACTATGGTGCACGCGTATGTGGAAACAGTGTTCACACAGCAATCGCCGACTGAGGCGGAATAAGGGGAACCAGCCTGCATTCGCCAAAGCAGATTGGCAACCACCTTAAAAACCATCCACAAGCTGGCCTGCACACCGGATATTGACACTAATCTGCCGGACAGATTCGTGCTGGGGACCGGCACGCCTTCCCGCTCGGAAAGCAGCGCGTTAGACCACGCGGCTGTCCGAACAGGCTTCTTTTACCATCTTTGCATACTGGAGTTATCTGTTTTTTTTTTTTTTTTTTTTTTTTTTTTTTTTTTTTTTACCAGTCACTTGGGAATTTGTGCTGGGTGAGAGATTCACGATAAATGCGAGCTAGGTAAGGGGTCAGTGCTGCAGATTAGTTGTAAAATCGAACTGGGGTTCCATCCGGACCTGGTGAATTATTTGCTTTCATATCTTTCAGTTGTTTCTCCATGCCAGGTATGCTTATTACTAAGTTGTCCATACGGGAGTTTGTCCGATGGTCAAATGACGACATGTTTGTACGGTTGTCCTGTACGAGCGATTCTTTGAACGTGAAATTTAAAAGTTCGGCTTTCGTTTTGCTACCTTCAACAGCGACACGAGACTGGTCAATAAGGAGCTGAATGGAATCCTTAGACACCCTTAGCGATTTTACTTAACACTAGAATTTTCTCGGATTGGTTCAAATGGCTCTGAGCACTATAGGACTTAACACCTGTGGTCATCAGTCCCCTAGAACTTAGAACTACTTAAACCTAACTAACCTAAGGGCATCACACACATCCATGCCCGCGGCAGGATTCGAACCTGCGACCGTAGCAGTCGCGTGGTTCCGGACTGAGCGCCTAGAACTGCTAGACCACCGCGGCCGGCTTTTCTCGGATTCTCTGGTAGATATTTTGCTAAGGAGTGACGATGGTAGTAGTAGTATGCTTCGTCCACAGATTTTTCGCAGGCGTACCAGTGTCTACTAACCTTCGGCTGTCGTGATTTGTGCGTTCCTCTTTTGAACCTCGACTGCCCCAGCCTAGCTCTGCTTTCTTTCAGATTCTAGCAGTAGTGGTCGCGTGGATGACCAGTGTCCTTCAGGATGTAATAATGTTCCATAAACAATGCCGCTTGCGTAACTGAAAGCTACTAATGGCCAAAGCTGACGGATGAAGAGTTGACGCAAAGGTGTTGTAAACGGCGCGAGCTCAGTCACCCAGATGTCAGGTAAAACAGAGTGGGATAATCACGTTCGTCACACGTGTTCCCCGC
This sequence comes from Schistocerca cancellata, assembly GCF_023864275.1. Lineage (NCBI taxonomy): Eukaryota > Metazoa > Arthropoda > Insecta > Orthoptera > Acrididae > Schistocerca > Schistocerca cancellata. The sequence continues at coordinate 49,903,215 of NC_064637.1, read as the reverse complement.
GCGAACATCGTAGGGTTACTTCCAACATTTGCGAAAGATGGTGCCTCGTGTATAAACTACGTAACAATCGAACTAAAGCTGCAAAAGAGCACTTCGACGAAATCTGCGAGGAGGACAGCCTCATAGAACCAGCAGATCCACTTACATATTTATTCACCAAGTGACCGACACACATCGTTTATTCTCAGCTACAGTGAAGCGCCAAAGAAACTGGTATAGACATGCGTATTCAAATATAGAGATAGGCAGAACACGGCGCGCCTTCCGTATATGCCTCCCATCCCCAACGCGGATCCTCTACGATCTGATTCCTTGATTCCTTTCCCCCATCTGCTACTATTCCTTGAACATATCCACATACTCTACATCTCCCGCCGCCTTGAACCCTCGCACCCCCTGTTGCTCCTCTCCTCTCCAAACCCCGCTCTCTGCCCCATCTTTACCGCTTTGTCCCCCCTACCCTCCACCTCTACAGTCTTCATCTCCTTTCCCAAGGTGGCTTCCGTCGACTCCCCCTCCCCGATGATGCCCTCTCTCCCTCCATTTATCCCTCCTGTCAACTCTGATACTCACCTCCCCTCCTTTTCTCTGTCCTTTTCTCAGGCTGTCTCTCCCCCTTCCCCTTCCATCCTGTTTTTTTCCCGCCTACCCACTCTCTGCCACCCTTCTCTCCCCTTCGTCCTTTTGTGTTTCCTTCCTCCGCCTTTCCCCATTCTCTCTCGCGTCTGCCCTGCCCCCCTTATCTCTTCCTCCATCGATCCCCCCCCCCCTTGTTTTTCCTTCCTCCTCCCCTTTTTTCCCCTCATCACTCCAGGTACCCCCCTTCTGCCCATGGCTGTGGTGTGTCATCTTCCTGCCGACATTTTAGTACAGTGTTTCCAGTGAATGTTCAGTGTTTTGCATCTTTTCCGAAGTGTTCCGAATGGAAATCATACGATCGCTGGGTGTGAATTTTACATCTCTTGCGAACAGAAACCAGACTGTCACCGTGTTTTTTGATTGTCTGTCTACTATCTTACCTGTCTGCTTCCTATGTATTTTATTATCAGCGCCAACCCTTTGTTTTAAGTTTTAACTTTCCACAATTTTCCGCCGCTCTATCGCCTACTTTTATTGTTTCTTATCTTCTTCTAACGTTTTATAAATTCTGTAGTCTGAAGGGCAGCGTACTAAGCTGCTGCCAGCCCACCCCCTTGGGAGGGGGGGATCGAAATTCTATAAAGGAAGAAAAAAACACGACGCTGCCCTCGTCAATGATTCTATAAGACAACAAGTGTCTGGCACAGTTGTTAGATCGGTTACTGGTGCTACAATGGCAGGTTATCAAGATTTAAGTGAGTTTGCACGCGGTGTTATAGTCGACGCAAGAATGGCGCGACACAGCATCTCAGAGGTAGCAATGATGGCGTGATTTTCCCGTGCGACCATTTAACGTGTGTATCGTGAATATCAGGAATTCGGTAAAACAACAAATCTCCGACATCGCTGCGGCAAGAAAAAGATCCTGCACGAACGGTACCAACGACGGCTGAATAGAATCGTTCAGCGTGACAGAAATGCTACCCTTCGGCGAATTGCTGTAGATTTCAATGTTGGACCATCAACAAATGTCAGCGTGCGAACTGTTCAACGAAACATTACCGATATGGGTTTTCGCAGCCGAACGCCCCCTCGTGTACACTTGATGACGGCATGATACAAAGCTTTACGCCCCGCCTGGGCCCAACAACGGCAGCATTGGATTGTTGATGACTGGAAAAATGTTGTGTGGTTGGTCGAGTCTCGTTTCAAATGCTATCGAACAGATGGACGTGTACGGCTATGGAGACAGCCTCATGAATCCATGGACGCTGCATGTTCTCAGTGGACTGTTCAAGCTGATATATCTACATACGTCTCTGACAGGTGACACGTACGTAAGCCTCCTGTCTGATCACCTGCATCTATTCATGTCCATTGCGTATTCCGACGGATTTGGGCAATTCCAGCAGGACAATGCGGGAGCCCACACGTCCAGAGATGCTACAGAGTGGCTGCAGGAACACTCTTCGGAGTTTAAACACTTCCGCTGACCACCAGATTCCCCAGAAATGAACATAATTGAGCATATCTGGGATGCCTTGCAACGTGCTGTTCAGAAGAGATCGCCACCCCCTTGTACTGCTGTGGATTTACGGTCGGCCCTGCAGCATCCATGGTGTCACTTCCCTTCAGCACAGCTTCAGACAATAGTCGAGTCCATGCCATGTCGTGCTGCGGCACTTCTGCCTGCTCGAGGGGGCCCTACACGACATTAGGCAGGTGTACCAGTTTCATTGGCTCTTCAGTGTATAATGAGGTGGTGCTATCTAAGACACTGTACGGGAGCTCGGTCTGAGGTCTTGCCAGTCGAACACAAATTGGCCGTCTACGAGTTTTACCAAAATATGGTACTCATATTGATGCTTCGTGCCAGCTGCTATAACCGCATTGTTGACGCTGTCCTCCATATGGATCCAGTACTGGAAGCAGTTCGCAACCGGACGATGATCTCGTACACCAAAGTAGACGGTTTGCGTAGCTCGGTGTACCACATAAGAACTCTGGGTAGGACAATACCCCTCCAATGGTTATAAGTACCACATTCCTTGGTACTATGACATCCTTACCCATTCCGACAACTGGCGGTATCCAGAATGAGATTTTCACTCTGCAGCGGAGTGTGCGCTGATATGAAACTTCCTGGCAGATTAAAACTGTGTGCCCGACCGAGACTCGAACTCGGGACCTGTGCCTTCGCCCGCGAAGGCAAAAGTCCCGAGTTCGAGTCTCGGTCGGGCACACAGTTTTAATCTGCCAGGAAGTTTCAACTGGCGGTATCTTATGGTGTGATATACAGGCGCTAAGAAATTGACCCCAAACGTCTGTTCATAACAGAAGCCGAGTACCTAATTACGTTCCACCATGAAGTCTGGGCCGTAGTCGGCGTTGGCACTTCGATTTACCGTGTGTAAAAAAAAAAAAAAAAAAAAAAAAACTAAATGTAAAACATCAAATAAAGCAAAGTAGCCGTTGGGTACACGAATGTGTTGCCAGTGACCGCTTTTATAAATTGCTGTTTATTGGTTTTACAAATTTCAAACTCTTCCAATAAATGGAGGGCACCCCCTTTTTGCAGTCTGTGGAGAATACGCATACTTTCCTCAGTATTCCCTGTAGTATGACCGGCTTCTGCTAAGAGTAACCGAAACGTAGTCTTTTTACTTACCTGTAAATGCTCTTTAAACCGCGCATTACAAGAACGATCGGTTTGGCCGCTATAATACTTAAACACTATTATTACAACCGGCCCTGCATACACCGCAGCTGTCTAATTTGTCATGTGCACTTCTGGACTTAAGCGAAGTTGTACGGTGTAGTTAACTTGAAAATCACGCATCGATTTACATTTACGGTAGACATTTCTCCATTTTTTGGGACATATTGCCGTGAAACTGCACTGAGGTCCTTTTCATTCTATCTTTAATACTACAGTTTCCTGGCTGAGTGTGCATTTGTTTTTTGTTGCTTTAGCCTGTTGTACGGACCCATAACATCATTTACAGAAAAAAGCTTTTAATAAACTAATATAAAGTACGTTTTTATCTACTATAAATTTTCACTATTGTTCTATTTGTTCTATGTTTTCTATCGCATGTTAAATTCAGCTCTTTTGTATAACAACTGTGGCATATGTGAACGTAATGTAATGTATGTAGAATGTCTGGTCAGGTGTAAGAGAGGGTATTATAAAAGTAATGTTGCCAGGACAAATTAATAAATAAATCTTATTGACATTTATATGGAAATATTGTAATTTACGTTCATAGATCCTTGAACTCGAATGTTAGCAATTTTATTTTTATTGCTACTGTCGAGTTCATTGCTTTTATTTGTCTGTATTTTTGCTAAATATAATTTTAAAAAATAGATTTCAGTGAAACTAGATGTACTAGCTAGATAGCATAAGAGTACAAATGGCTCATCTGTTGTGGGTGCAACAATACGTTCACCACAGTCTCTAGTCGCTGGTTCTTACTAAAACATGGCTGTCACTATACTGTTAGAACTTTGTAGTTACATATCGAAATGAAAATGGATTAGCCAAACCATTCCTGTCCCGAAAAGGTATTTGAAGTGAAACATGGGGGTAGGACATCAAACGGATCGACCTGGAGCGGGAGAGACACCACAGGACATTTTAATTTCCACTGTCTATATTTTTACAAATACATTCATAACATTTTGTCAGGATGACCAGGAAGGATTCAGGATTCACACTCATAGCAATGCAAGTTCAACAACATAACAAAATAAATTTTTTTACGTGTGAAATTTCATCATTTTTTTCACTTACTATTGGCTGCATTTGTTGCTATACGTACACTTTCCTTCATAAGTAAGAGAGGGTCTTCGATGAATTTTGCACAGCATACAAGCCATACTTACAGGTGCATGAAACTCTAGAATTGTCCAACTCTATTAAAAACTGTAGTAAAAATTGTGATAAAAAACTGTAAAATTTGAGTTTTTTCTAAACATGAAGTTTAAAATGTCACAGCTCATTCATTTTTTCATAAATTAAACAAATCCTGGAGTTTCGTACACCACTAAGTATGGTTTGTAAGCTGTGCAAAATTCATCAAAGAATCTCTCTTAGTTATGAAGAAAAATGTACATATAGCAACAAATGCAGAGAATAGTAAGTGAAAAAATGATGAAATTTCACATGTGAAAGAAATTATTTAGCTATGTTTTAGAGCTTCCACTGCCATGAGTGTGAATCCTGAATCCTTCCTGGTCATGCTGACAAAGTTTTATGGATTTATTTGTAAAAGTATAAACAGTGCAAATTAAAATGTCCTGTGGTGCCTCTCCTGCTCCAAATCGGCCCGTTTGATGCCCTTCGCCCCTTAAGCGAGAGGACCAGCATGTGGATATTTTTGCAGCACCTGCTCGTTCACACAGCAAGTCGTGTACACAGAGACGCCAGAACGAACGTAGCACCAACTACTATGATACTTGTGGTTGGGCTGCCAACACTGCAAGCTGAGCTGTTGCAGCCTGCCTCATGCAGGCCACCGCAAGAGGCGGGGCAGTCGTCCACAACGGCACGCCTCTGCCTCCTGACGACGTACGATGGGAAGGATGCCGAAACGTCAAATGTCACACGCCTAGAATGAGGCACAGTGCCCGAAACTTCTGCTGTCAGGTAATGTTCTCCACTGACCAGGGAGGCCCAGACGCTCCTGGGACTCCTCCTCAGGGTGTTTCTGCGTGTCCCGTTCCTCTTGCAGACGGTGGCCCCGCTTTCGGCGCCGGCAGCGTTGAACGCTGTGCCATACGGACAGAAGACGATCTTCTTGCCGTCCCTCTTCGTCCTGGAAACGGCATTCTTCGCGCTGTCGTCCACCTCACTACCCACTGCTGGTGCGGCTGTAGAGGACGCAGAACCCCCAACTCCAGCCTCGCTCCCGGCGGGGTCGCCACTTGCGCTGACGCTGGACTGAATGCCCGCCATGTTGGTGGCATTACCAGTTGTCACGCCAGTGTCCTCCATTTCCCCGGCGCTCGCGGAGCCCTTCTTCTTTCCCTTAGCCGCCCTCGGCTTGGTGATGATGCCCTCTATCCTGATCTGCGGCATCTTTGGAGGTGTGAACAGCCTGACGAATTTCGCGGAGCAGCTGCAGGGGCTGCCTTCCAGCTCGAGCGACTGCAGCGACCGCGGCCGCATGTTCGGCCAAGTAAGGGCCGAGATTTTGTTCCCTTCGAGGTGGAGAACCTGCAAAGGAGCAGCAGTGGTGTCAGAGCAAAATCGTTGCTGCACCTACAAATACATGGTGACTTTGGTAAATGTAGTCAAATTGCAGGGAAGTGTCTGTGAGAGAACATGCAACAAAAACGCTACAGGACTATGCGGCCAGAAATAGCGGGTGATCAAAACGTCAGTATACATTTGAAAACTTAATAAACCACGAAAAAATTTAGATATGGAGGTAAAAATTGACACATATGCTTGGAATGACATGGGGTTTTACTAGAACAAAAAAAAAACCAAGTTCACAAAATGTCTGACAGATGGCGCTGGACAGCAAAATGTCAATAACTGCTACCGTGATGGGTGAGAGGTACGCCGATATGTTACAGAATCGCATCATCCCCAGCCTGGCTGATAAACACCTGCTGGAACGTACTATGTTCATGCAGGATGGCGCTCCACCCCATATTGCTAGACGCGTGAAAGATCTCTTGCGCGCGTCGTTTGGTGATGATCGTGTGCGCAGCCGCCACTTTCGTCATGCTTGGCCTCCCAGGTCCCCAGACCACAGTCCGTGCGATTATTGGCTTTGGGGTTCCCTGAAGTCGCAAGTGTATCGTGATCCACTGACATCTCTAGGGATGCTGAAAGACAACATCTGACGCCAATGCCTCACCATAACTCCGGACATGCTTTACAGTGCTGTTCACAACATTATTCCTCGACTACAGCTATTGTTGAGGAACGATGGTGGACATATTGAGCAATTCCTGTAAAGAACATCATCTTTGCTTTGTCTTACTTTCTTATGCTAATTATTGCTATTGTGATCAGAAGCGCCATCTGTCGGACATTTTTGAACTTTTTGTATTTTTTTGGTTTTAATAAAACCCTATTTCATTCCAAGCATATGTGTCAATTTGTACCTCTCTATCTACATTATTCTGTGATTTATTTAGTTTTCAAATTTATACAGATTTCTTGATCACCCGGTATTTTCTAACAAAGGTGCATTCACTTGGAAGTGGAGACCTCAGATCTTTGACAGTAATCCCAGTATCACCAGGGTTGGTTGGTTGATTTGGAGGAAGGGGACCAAACAGTTAGGTCATCAGTCCCTTCAGATAAGGTAAGGATAGGGAAGGAAGTTGGCTGTACCCTTTCAAACGAACAGCCTGAAGAGAATTAGGGAAATCATGGAAAACCTAAATCACGATGGCAGGACATGGGTTTGAACCATCATCCTTCCGAATGTGAGTCCAGTGTGATAACCACTGTGCCACCTGAGCCGTGGTAAAATTTGCTGTTTTGAAGAGTATGCCGCAGCGCGTAGTGTGAAGCAGTCGCTCTCTGTTTCTGGCGGTGGCGCCGCTGTGGCAATCGCAGCTTTGGTGTCTCCCTCTGGTGGGAAAGGGGAAAAGTAGCCTGTACACGTGCATTTAAGGGGCGCTATGAGCTCGCTAGGGGGGTAGTCTGGTCAGTTGGTCAGCCGAGTCAGTGTGGGGCAGTCAGTGTCTGTCTGTCATTCGGAGTGCTAGTAGGTCTGTCGTTTGGTACAAACTTTAAAGCCGGCAAAATGAGAGTCTTGCCACTCCACCAGTAATAGAACTTAGCTAGTGGTCTCCCAGTCGGGCCAGAGTTCCTGCATCTGAGTCTGCGAGTTAGGCCGCCAGTCTGCTCGAGTTGCTCAGGCAACGGTCATTGGCGGTTGGATCGATCGGTTGGTCGGTCGCGCACTGAGACACAGGATGACTTGTCCGTCTTGGGCGTCGGCGCATGTGAGGTCGCCACGTGAGTCCAGTGGGCCGCGCCGTATAGCGAGGGGTAGTGGATTCGCGGCCGACACGAGAGCAACAGAGACAAACCACGACACCGGTCTGGCCGGTGCGGGCTGCGACGCCGTGAGACGGGAGATCGGCGCGCCTTCCTGCGTCCGTTGCAGCGGCTGGCAGCGGACGGTTCTGGAGAGCGTTGGGGGTGCTGCGCCGGGTCTTCGCCAGAAATCGCAGTTTATTAGAAGTTAAGTGGTTCGTGATATGTTGTTTCATTTACTTGTTAAATTCTACTCGTGTTCTTGGTCAGTCTGTCGTCCCCAGCTTGCTCGTCTGTCTTTCGTCCGCATTTGTTAGACAGTTAGTGTCTGTCTGTCTGTCGGTCTGCCGTATGTTAATAGTTGCCTCTGTCATGTTTGTAGGACTCGGTGTTAACGCATTTATTGCTAAAGGTGTAAAGGCCGAATTCCTGAAATTTGCTTTTATCTTGCCCATCATCTTGAGAGGCGGTATATCTGCAATGTAGAGCATGTTTGTACATTTTATGTAAGACTGCATTTCATGGGTTTTTATTTGAATGGTCATTTTAGTATATAAAGTTGCCACCCTTCCACCATAAGAGTTTTCTTTTAAAAACACGTTGCGATTTAGGTGGCAAGTAATTTTTTATTAATGTGAGTGTTTTGTACCACTTCCATCCCACCTACGGGGTCCATAGTTTATGTGTTTGTGTGAGGTGTAAAAAACTTTTAGTTTAAAGTAATCTGGCGTGTTGCGGATTTGCACCAGTGTAGTTTTTCAGAGGTTTTTGTGAGCGGTCGTGACTACGGCAGTGTTAAAAGGGTACGGCAAGGTTCTCAGGCCGAAAGCTCATACTGTAAAAAAAAAAATTGTTATTTCTTCCTCTGAATTAATTGTAACTTGATATTAGAGGGTGCTTTGTGTTAGAATTTTTAAATCTGTTTCTTTAAGGGGTTTTTAGGAATAAAATTTCCATTTGTTGAAATTTAATTTGTTTTCTTCAGTTACCCACTGGCAACTACTTCCACGCTCACATAGTGTGATTAAATGTGTTAATGTTCTTGATGAATCGCTAGTAAGTAAAGTAAATTCTTAAAGAAAAGGTTTTAAAAGTAAATTCACGGTCCACCACCCTGCTCGGTGCCAGGTACATGACACACCACGATGTGGTTTGCCAGATGACTGTACGAAACATTCTCCTAGAGGTTTCTACTACTAGTATCACTTACAATGCCTGCTGTCCTTATTACCTGTGGATTTGTTTCTAGAGCGACGATTCTGTTGCTGATTGGTCGCACAGGGCACCACACTGCTGAGCTTTGGCAGCTGTGGTACTGACAGATGAGGCTACCTTCATCAGACGTGGAGTCATTAATGTTCACAACACCCAGCTGTAGGCTACCGATAATCCCCACAGTATGGTGGGCACAAACGATCAACTCTGGTTCTGTTCTGGCATAAGGTCAGGTGCCGACTCACCAGTCGGGAATGTTAGAGCAGAGAGGGCTGTGAAGAAGACGTCAGCTAGTAGCTGCTGACTGACCCCTTTCTAGGACGACAACGCAACAGCAGCGGCCTCTAGCTGAAGAGAACATAAGCTCTCGATCCCAACTTGTCGCAGCCCAGTTCGACAGAAGCGCCAAGACCAGCGACCTGGACAGAAGCACCCACTGTACGAGGTGCATTCAAGTTCTAAGGCCTCCAATTTTTTTTCTCCAGACTGGAAAGAGATAGAAACATGCGCATTGTTTTAAAATGAGGCCGCGTTCATTGTCAATATGACCCAGAGATAGCACCACCGTACGACAGATGGAATTTTACTGCCAGCGACGAGAATGAGAACTGTTTTAAATACTTAAAATGGCGACGTTTTCCTTACTTGAACAGCGTGCAATCATTCGTTTTCTGAATTTGGGTGGTGTGAAACCAATTGAAATTCATCGACAGTTGAAGGAGACATGTGTTGATGGAGTTATGGATGCGTCGAAAGTGTGTTCGTGGGTGCGACAGTTTAATGAAGGCAGAACATCGTGTGACAACAAACCGAAACAACCTCGGGCTCGCACAACCCGGTCTGAAGACACGATCGAGAAAGTGGAGAGAATTGTTTTGGGGGATCGCCGAATGGCTGTTGAACAGATCGCCTCCAGAGTTGGCATTTCTCTGGGTTCTGTGCACACAATCCTGCATGACGACCTGAAAATGCGAAAAGTGTCATCCAGGTGGGTGGCACGAATGTTGACGTACGACCACACGGCTGCCCGTGTAGCATGTTGCCACGCAATGTTGACGCGCGACGACAGCATGAATGGGACTTTCTTTTCGTCGGTTGTGACAATGGATGACATATGGATGCCAGTTTTCAATCCAGAAACAAAGCACAAGTCAGCTCAATGGAAGCACACAGATTCACCGCCACCAAAAAAATTTCAGGTAACCGCCAGTGCTGAAAAAATGATGGTGTCCATGTTCTGGGACAGCGAGGGCGTAATCCTTACCCATTGCGTTTCCTACGGTAACAGGTGCATCCTACGAAAATGTTTTGAGGAACAAATTCCTTCCTGCACTGCAACAAAAAAGTCCGGGAATGGCTGTGCGTGTGCTGTTTCACCAAGACAACGCACCCGCACATCGAGCTAACGTTACGCAACTGTTTCTTCGTGATAACAACTTTGAAGTGATTCCTCATGCTCCCTACTCACCTGACCTGGCTCCTAGTGACTTTTGGCTTTTTCCAACAATCAAAGACACTCTCCGTGGCCGCACATTCACCAGCCGTGCTGCTATTGCCTCAGCGATTTTCCAGTGGTCAAAACAGACTCCTAAAGAAGCCTTTGCCGCTGCCATGGAATCATGGCGTCAGCGTTGTGAAAAATGTGTACGTCTGCAGGGCGGTTACGTCGAGAAGTAACGACAGTTTCATCGATTTCGGGTGAGTAGTTAATTAGAAAAAAAATCGGAGGCCTTAGAACGTGAATGCACCTCGTACTACTCCACTATTGGAATCGTTATACTGAAGGACACTGATTATATTGCATGTCACCCTTTGCCTGAAACGCATCTATGTATTTCTCAAATTTAAGTGTTGTCATTTATTTTCTGTAATAATGTTCCCACGAAATGACCATAGTGAGAAAATACGAGATCTTAAAGCCACATGCCAATCGCAAGTGAACAGGGTAGGGGGCAGCAGTTAGTCGTGCTAGAAGTACCCTCCGTCAGAAGTAGGTGTTTCACATGATAGTGCTGCGCCCTTGACTGTAGAGTGAAGACGTAGAAGCAGAACATTCCCACTTGCCTGGTGTTCTTACGTGCGTTTTCAGTGAGACCTACGTTGTCAAAGACCTTTGATCTCCACCATCAGATGGGTGCGTCACACTTGGGATACACTGAATCTTTTTGCTCCTTATTCTGCCAGGCATCATTTCCTGCAGTTTTTCCTCATTGACAAAACCACCTTGTATACCTTTACGTACATTTGGTCTCTTGAAATCACTACAGTGTCTACATCAGAGAGTATTTTTGACTGCATCATGCATGTAGGCACAACAAACATTAAAAATTAGTCGATCCTGGGAGACATCGCGCTAATGAGGTGCAGAATCTCCACTAGGCTGGGGGAAGGCCTTCGTTAACTGGACATGGGAGTCACTGACTCTTCCTCAAGTATTGCATAGACAGCTGTATGCCTCATTAATGACTAGCTTCTGCAGATCCGCCAGACTGTGGGTATGCTCAAAGCCGATAATCGCCTGTCGTATAATTTACCTTTATACGGCTTATGAGTCGCTGAGTGTTGTGCAAAGACACTGTGCACAAGTTACGCCTGATAGGGACGCTAGAGTCTTCGGCTGTGTACGGAAAGTCTGTTTATACGTTGTACTTTGGAGGCGCTTTTCTGCTGATCAGGCCCATGACAACACGGCAGAGTGTTGAGCTAGTGTTGCCATGTGTACAGAGGCAAAGATAGATTGGGCTAGATGTACCGCTTGGGCGCTGACTCCACTACAGGGTTCATTTTGATGGGCAATTCTACCACGGCTGATAAAAATCTGGGTATTTAAAAACTGTCAATCCCGTGGGTAAAATTGGGTTTTTATGGGTTTTATAGAGGATTTTGATTTTGGGATTCTTTTCGTATTGACTATGAAACAGTTCAATTTAAATACCTAGATTTTCGGGAACGTTTCATTTTTAATTCCGAAGTTGAATAAGAAATTGAAGAAGGAATGTTTTTGTTAAACATAAGTACAAATTAACAATGTTCTGATTTCTCCTTCAGTTGTACCGTCAAACTTCGCTTCCTGCTAAATTTTATTATTGTAGATCAACGGGAAATACCTTGTAAGTTTTGACGAGTAAGTTTGCAAGCATCAAAATATGTGAATAAATTGCGGTACCTTTTGATTGCATTTACTTAGAAACTTAAGTCTTTTACAGCACCCAGGCACCATGGACTTCCCTATGTGACGTAAATTGTGATACGTCTACCCATTCCCGAGAAAAGAGACGTCTTAACAGATGGATGCCCAGACAAATGGACAAGAAATGAGAAAAGAAATATCTTTTTCGCGTTGTATAATTACAGAGTAATCCTTTTCGGATATATTCCTTTACTTTCACTCTTAAATTTCGTTTCTTGCCGAATTTTTTCATTCTACATTAAATGGAACTACACTACAGACTGTAATGAGTGACTTTGTGAGTTTCTAAATATGTTATCGACGGATAGACAGACAGTCGTTTGACAAATCACCAAAAAAATTTTTGTGTGTTATACGAGGGTGAGTCAAATGAAACCTTAAACTTGTAATAACAAATCGAAATTTCGCGCCGTTATCCTGTAAGTTGGTAAGCGTGCTACAAACATCGTGCAGAATGGCCTGTAGGTGGCAGCATAGTGCAGATGCACACATACTGTCGCAGTATCAGTATAAAGATGGCCGCCCCACTTGTGACTTGCACCAGGGAAGAACAGCGTTCTGTTATTCCGTTTTGCTGATAGCTTCCTTGCAAGAATCGTTACTGGGGACGAAACCTGGGTTCGCTTCCACCAACCGGAAACGAAGAGAGCGAGCAAGGAATGGCGCCATTCCTCATCACCAAAACCAAAGAAGTTTCGAACAGAACCATCAGCAGGGAAGGTTATGCTGACTCTCTTTTGGGACGAAAAAGGCGTCATTTTGGAGCATTTCTTGCCTAGACGGAACACTGTCACCAGAGCATCGTACACAGATCTCCTAAAAAATCGTCTGCGGCCTGCAATCAAATCAAAGCGACGCGGATTGCTGTCAGCAGGTGTCCTTTTGCAACATGACAATGCAAGGCCCCACACTGCCCGTACAACAGTTGCAACAATCACAGACCTGCATTTTGAGTGTCTTCCTCGTCCGCAGCTCATGGTCGTGCGGTAGCGTTCTCGCTTCCCGCGCCCGGTTTTCCGGGTTCGATTCCCGGCGGGGTCAGGGATTTTCTCTGCCTCGTGATGACTGGGTGTTGTGTGATGTCCTTAGGTTAGTTAGGTTTAAGTAGTTCTAAGTTCTAGGGCACTGATGACCATAGATGTTAAGTCCCATAGTGCTCAGAACCATTTGTCTTCCTCATCCACCATACTCACCAGACCTTGCCCCAAGTGATTTCCATATGTTTGGATCACTCAAAGACGCAATGGGAGGAAAGAAGTTCCGTTCTGATGAAGAGGTACGCCAAGCGGTGCATGAGTGGTTGCGCGGACTACCAAAAGAATTTTTTTCTAAAGGAATTTATGCACTTTGTAAGCGCTGGAGGACTTGCATTATGTTGAAAAGTGATATAGCTTTGTACCACTTCTACACAATAAATAATATTTAAAAAATATTTAAGGTTTTCATTTGACTCACCCTCGTAATTACAAATTAACAATTTTCGGATTTGTTTCCTTTAGTTTTACTGTGACATCGTGTTTCTTCCTAAATTTCATGATTCTGGGTCACTGAAAAGTACCCTGTAAGTCTGATGGGTAGGTTCAGAGTATCTAAGTATGTGACATAAATGTCCGTATCTTTTGATTGCATTGACTTATAGCTTCAATTGTGTTACATCGCAAAGCTACTGTACACCTTAATATACAACACAAATTTCTACCTGATACATCTAAACACTCCTGAGAAAAAGGGTATTTAACAGTCTGACGGAGAGACAGACATATAGACAGCAATATGATCTTGCAAGGATTCTGTTTTTACCGGTGCAGGCACGGAACTCTAAACAGGGTTGGTGAATTTCACCTTCAAAATAGTTGCAGTTGGGACTAAGATCGGAGTTTTTAGCGGGCCAGTCCATGTTCCTTATGATGCCTGAAACGAGGGACGAGTATCTGCAGCTGAGTCACCTTGAAGAGCGGTAGTATTGATGGAAAATTCGTCAAGAAGATGTCAAAGGACGACCAGCACGTGATCAGCAAGAAAACCTGAAATGAACACCCCCGAAACATTTATGGCCAGTGGTTAGCACACTGGACTCGCATTCGGGAGGACGACGGTTCGATCCCGTCTCCCGCCATTCTGATTTAGGTTTTCCGTGATTTCCCTAAATCGCTTCAGGCAAATGCCGGGATGGTTCCTTTGAAAGGGCACGGCCGATTTCCTTCCCCATCCTTCCCTCACCCGAGCTTGCGCTCCGTCTCTAATGACCTCGTTGTCGACGGGACGTTAAACACTAATCTCTTCCTCCATTTATGGCCGTGGCGAAGAGAGATTGCTCGCGCCTCTCTGCCGTCTCTTTCTGCTAGGCTGCTGCGCCGAAAAAACAGAAAAATATGGCTTCTCGTAAACCGAATTGAGCAGTGAATTTAATTTCCAGCTTGACCGCTCGCGACATGCAGAATTAGATATGCATCTTGTAAGTAGTAATCCGAATTATGAACACAACATCTCAGTTACGCATCCGTTATGTTAATTAGTTGGTGTAAGAAGCATAGTGGACAATGCCGCTTATTACAATATGAAATGAAGAATAGGGATTGCATGGAAATTAATGATCTGGATACTGAAAATCTCTTCGACAATATTACTTAAAAACACTACTGGCCATTAAAATTGCTACACCAAGAAGAAATGCAGATGATAAACGGGTATTCATTGGACAAATATGTTATACTAGAACTGACATGTGATTACATTTTCACGCAATTTGGCTGCATAGATTTTGAGAAATCAGTACACAGAACACCCACCTCTGACCCTAATAGCGGCCTTGATACGCCTGGGCATTGAGTCAAACAGAGCTTGGATGGCGTGTACAGGTACAGCTGCCCGTGCAGCTTCAACACGATACCACAGTTCATCAAGAGTAGTGACTGGCGTATTGTGGCGAGCCAGTTGCTCGGCCATAATTGACCAGACGTTTTCAATTGGTGAGAGATCTGGAGAATGTGCTGGCCAAGGCAGCAGTCGAACATTTTCTGTATCCAGAAAGGCCCGTAGAGTACCTGCAACATGTGGTCGTGCATTATCCTGCTGAAATGTAGGGTTTCGCAGGGATCGAATGAAGGGTACAGCCACGGATCGTAACACATCTGAAATGTAACGTCCACTGTTCAAAGTGCCATCAATGCGAACAAGAGGTGACCGACACGTGTAACCACGATGACGAATACACGCTTCCAATGTGCGTTCACCGCGATGTCGCGAAACAAAAATGTGACCATCATGATGCTGTAAACTGAACTTGGATTCATCCAAAAAAATGACGTTTTGCCATTCGTGCACCCAGGTTCGTCGTTGAGTACACCATCGCAGGCGCTCCTGTCTGTCATGGAGCGTCAAGGGTAGTCGCAGCCACGGTGTCACTAGGCAACGCCGGTCAACTGCTGTTTGTGTATGAGAAATCGGTTGGAAACATTCGTCATGTCAGCACGTTGTAGGTGTCGCCACCGGTGCCAAACTTGTGTGAATGCTCTGAAAAGGTAATCTTTGCATATCACAGCATCTTCGTCCTGTCGGTTAAATTCCGCGTATGTAGCGCGTCATCTTCGCGGTGTAGCAATTTTAATGGGCAGTAGTGTATAAAGTTTTCTTCTTCTCTTTCTGTATCTTTCCTTTAGAAATGAAGCCTTTGGAATTACTTGCAGTTACGTTCCCTCTGCCCTTTACTCTACACCTATATCTACATCTACATCTACATCTATATCCATACTCCGCAATCCACCATACGGTGCTTGGCGGAGGGTACCTCGTACCACAACTAGCATCTTCTCTCCCTGTTCCACTCCCAAACAAAACGAGGGCAAAATGACTGCCTATATGCCTCTGTACGAGCCCTAATCTCTCTGATCTTATCTTTGTGGTCTTTCCGCAAAATATAAGTTGGCAGCAGTAACATTGTACTGCAGTCAGCCTCAAATGCCGGTTCTCTAAATTTCCTCTGTAGCGATTCACGAAAAGAACGCCTTCTTTCCTCTAGAGACTCGCACCCGAGTTCCTGAAGCATTTCAGTAACTCTTAGGTGATGATCAAACCTACCAGTAACAATTCTAGCAGCCCGCCTCTGAATTGCTTCTATGTCCTCCCTCAATCCGACCTGATAGGGATCCCCAACGCTCGAGCAGTACTCAAGAATAGGTCGTATTAATCCTGTCCAAGTCATCTTGTATCGCCCTACAGTCACTCAACGACGACACCTTCCCGTACTCCATAGCATCATCAGTAAACTGCCGCACATTGCTATCCACCCTATCCAAAAGATCATTTATGTAGATAGAAAACAACAGCGGACCAACCACACTTCCCTGGGGCACTCCAGATGATACCCTCACCTACGATGAACACTCACCATCGAGGTCAACGTACTGGGTTCTATTACTTAAGAAGTCTTCGAGCCACTCATATATTTGGGATCCAATCCCATATGCTCGTACCTTAGTTAGGAGTCTACAGTGGGGCACAGAGTCAAACGCTTTCCGGAAGTCAAGGATTAAAGCATCCGTCTGATACCCTTCATCGTTGGTTCACAAGATATCATGCAAAAAAACGCGAGTTGCGTTTCGCAGGAGCGATGCTTTCTAAAGCCGTGCTGATGCATGTAAAGCAACTTCTCTGTCTCAAGGAAATTAATTATATTCGAACTGATAAAATGTTCGAGAATCCTGCAACAAACCTATGTCAAGGATATTGGTCTGTAATTTTGAGGATCGGTCCTTCTACCATTCTTATATACAGGCGTCACCTGCGCTTTTTTCCAGTCGCTCGGAACTTTATTGAGCGACTGAAATAGCTAGCGGTTTCTACTACTTTCTCATGCACAGTGATTAATGCGATTTTTGCTTCCTGTGGTGTCACCGCCAGACACCACACTTGCTAGGTGGTAGCCTTTAAATCGGCCGCGGTCCGTTGGTATACGTCGGACCCGCGTGTCGCCACTATCAGTGATTGCAGACCGAGCGCCGCCACACGGCAGGTCTAGAGAGACTTCCTAGCACTCGCCCCAGTTGTACAGCCGACTTTGCTAGCGATGGTTCACTGACAAATTACGCTCTCATTTGCCGAGACGATAGTTAGCATAGCCTTCAGCTACGTCATTTGCTACGACGTAGCAAGGCGCCACTACCAGTTACTATTGATGCTGTAAGACATGTACCGTCAAGAGCGATGTTCACCAATTATGGATTAAAGTTAAGTATTCCAGAAGATACGTACGTTTTTTGCTAGTCTCAATTCCTTGTCCTGTTCCAGGCCTCACGCCAGCCTGCGTGAGTTTAAACGCGTGCCTTTCGGCTTCCTCATAGTGGGTTGGCTGTCTTGACAATCCACAACACTTCCTCTTCTGCCATAAGTTTATACGCGACTATGAAGGACTTTCGCGCCACCTTCAGTGCTGTTCGCGCCAAAGCAAAGAGAGATCATCATCAGTCCCCCAGAACTTGGAACTACTTAAAGCTAACTAACCTAAAGACATCACAAACATCCATGCCCAAGGCAGGAGTCGAACCTGCGACAGTAGCCGTCACGCGGTTCCAGGCTGAAGCGCCTAGAACCGCTTGGCCACAACGGTCGGCGACCTTGTGTTCAGTAATCCCTGTATCCGTCATGACGCTCTCTATTAGATCAGGATTATTTGTGGCTACGAGGTCCTGTGTATTTTCGTAACCATTTACAATTCGTGTGGGTTCATGAACTAATTGTTCAAAGTAATTCTCAGAGAAAGCATTTACTACAATTTCGGAAGATGTTTCCTATCTACCACCGGATTTGAACATTTATTTTCGCCAACAAATCGAGGGTAGATTGAAGTCTCCACCAATTATAACTGTATGAGTGGGGTACTTTTTTGTATTGGGATTCAAGTTTTATTTGAACCGTTCAGCTATAATATCATCTGAGACGGGGGGTCTGTAGACCTGCGTGACCTGGCTGCGATGATTACAGACGCCTCGCCAAACGACTTACCGCGCTATTGTTAACTGCTGGGTCTCCATAGACTTTCTGCAAGCACCTATGAATATCCGCGATATTCTAGTTTTCCACGAAAAGAAAGCCAACGTCAGATCTCTGCATGGAACACAGATACATTACAGACGGCATTTTAAAGGCTTTTTATAGCGCCGCCATCTGTCGGAACTTCATGGAACTACAGGGGCTGCAGAGGTATAATTCCACGATGTATCATAACAAATACCGTCTTTTTTCAACCAAAACTGGCCGAGATATGAAATATGATGCATTACTTATTGAATGCTCATCGTAGGAAACGATTACGTGTTATCCACTGCATTACAGCGTAAAACAAATAGAACTCTCGCACAACAGATTTATTAATAATAACTTCCATTGTTTTCGGAACACACCCAATCTATTTATGATCAGTCGTTCCTAACACAACAGACAGTTCCTGTGGCCGCGTTTAATGCGTTCATAACACACGTTTAAATAATGTTCTTTGCACTTCATTGGTTTTTCCTAATTAAACCAAACACATACCGGAGCTGTGCAGTTATCCGTTTTCATGTTGTGGGATCTACAGTAAAATTACCTGCTCGTTCGCGCCAAAGCAAAGAGAGATCAGTGAGAACTCCGGAAGTGCGCAGGTTAGCCAGCAGGCGACTGCCAGCTAAGGCGGCCTCCCCTTTGGAACAGAGGGGTGGACTCGCCCAGTAGTGACGGCGAGGGGACGTTCCTGCGCACTCCTCATACGAGCCACTGCACATCTGAAGGTCTTGTCCAGCCAGAAACGCACTCTAGTAAGTATATTTCGCTAAAAGGTCAAGGAATGTACCTGTAAAGAGTTCCACGCAGGTTCCAACAGGCGCCGGCAGAGGCGCGTCAGCTGGTTGTGGGACAGGTCCAGCGATCGCAGCGCCGTGTTGTGGCCGAGAGTGGAGTCAGCAGGAGGCTCTTCCATCAGGTTGTGTGACAGGTCGAGGAGCCTGCGAAGTGGAAGGAGATCGGCAGTTATTCACTGTACGGTCACACATGTGAAAGAGCAAAATTCAAAACTGCTCTGCCAGGTACACGTATGGCATTGCTATCGAAGCATTACTCTTTTTATGCGCAGTAAATACACTCGTACTCTGAAACTGTATCATTCACTGTTTTGCACAGTTTGGTGCCAATGTAAATTCGTCCAAAACTGAGAAAACTTTCCTGTTCCTTCACGTGTAAGAGTTCAGAAATGGCTGGCCAAACTATAACATATCTACATCTACATCCATACTCTGCAAGCCACCTCACGGTGTGTGGCGGAAGGTACCTTGAGTACCTCTATCGGTTCTCCCTTCTATTCCAGTCTCGTATTGTTCGTGGAAAGAAAGATTGTCGCTATGCCTCTGTGTGCACTCTAATCTCTCTGATTTTATCCTCATGGTCTCTTCGCGACATATACGTAGGAGGGAGCAATATACTGCTTGACTCCTCGGTGAAGGTATGTTCTCGAAACTTCAACAAAAGCCTGTACCGAGCTAATGAGCATCTGTCTCGCAGAGTCTTCCACTGGAGTTTATCTATCATCTCCGTAACGCTTTTGCGATTACTAAATGATGCTGTACGAAGCGCGCTGCTCTCCGTTGGATCTTCTCTATCTCTAATATCAACACACTATTGACCACTGGGCGAACAAGTGTACTGTAACCCTCGTCCTTTGTTTTCGGATGCATTTCCTTAGGATTCTCCCAATGAATCTCAGTCTGGCATCTGCTTTACCGACGATTAATTTTATATAGTAATTCCATTTTAAATCACTCCTAACGCCTACTACCAGATAATGTATGGAATCAACTGCTTCCAGTTGCTGACCTGCTATATTGTACCTAAATGATAAAACATCTTTCCTTCTATGTATTCGCAGCACATTACACTTGTCTACATTGAGATTCAATTGCCATTCCCTGCACCATGAGTCAATTCGTGGCAGATATTCCTGCATTTCAGTACAATTTTCCATTGTCACAACCTCTCGATATACTACAGCATCATCCGCAAAAAGCCTCAGTGAAATTCCGATGTTATCGACAAGGTCATTTATATATAGTCTGAATAGCAACGGTCCTACGACACTCCCCTGCGGCACACCTGAAATCACTCTTACTTTGGAAGACTCCTCTCCATTGAGAATGACATGCTGCGATCATTTATCAAGGAACTCTTCAATTCATCACACAATTGGTCTGACAGTCCGTATGCTCTTACTTCGTTCATTAAACGACTGTGGGGAACTGTATCGAATGCCTTGCGGAAGTCAAGAAGCACGGCATCTACCTGGGAACCCGTGTCTATGGCCCTCTGAATCTCATGGACAAATAGCGCGAGCTGGGTTTCACGCGATCGTCTTTTTCGATACCCATGCTGATTCCTACAGAGTAGATTTCTAGTCTCCAGAAAATTCATTATACTCGAACATAATACGTGTTCCAAAATTCTACAACTGATCGACGTTAGAGATATAGGTCTATAGTTCTGCACATCTGTTCCACGTCCCTTCTTGAAAACGGGGATGACCTGTGCCCTTTTCGAAACCTTTGGAACGCTACGCTCTTGTAGAGACGTACGGTACACCGCTGAAAGAAGGGGGGAAGTTTCTTCACGTACTAATCTTAGAGCTGATGAACCTGAAATACTTTGTACAAAATCACTCTGATATCACGACAGCATGAATATTTTTAACATAGTTGGGAATATTTTTAATGGTTTCCTTTACCATTTCTTTCACATTGAAGGGCCAAAGAAACTGGTACACCTGGTTAATACCGCGCAGGGTCCCCGTGAGCTCCCAGAAGTGCCGCAACACGACGTAGCGTGGAATTGACTAATTTCTGAAGTAGTGCTGGAGGGAACCATGAATCCTGCAGGGCTGTCCATAAATACGTAAGAGTACGGGGGAGTGGAGATCTCTTCTGAACAACACGTTACAAGGCATCCCTGATACACTCAATAATTTGTAAATAATAGATTTCAGCTATCACTCGTCCTCTTTAATTTTTATTGGCAGATCTAGATTTCAGCTAGAAACCAGAAATTCTCAATGCACTATCATTTTTGAACAACGAACTGTGGATGAAGCCCGACCAACAGGTATTACACGCATTGATCAGAAATGATAGTGCATTGAGAATGGCTGGTTTCTAGCTGAAATTTAGATCTGCCTATAAAATTTAAAAAGGACAACTGATAGCTGAAATCTATTACTTACAGATCAATACAAGGTGCATTCAAGTTCTAAGGCCTCCGATTGTTTTTCTAATTAACTATTCTCCCGTAACTGGCGTTACTTCTCGGCGTAATCGCCCTGCAGACGTACACATTTTTCACAACGCTGACGCCATGATTCCATGGCAGCGGTGAAGGCTTCTTTAGGAGTCTGTTTTGACCACTGGAAAATCGCTGAGGCAATAGCAGCACGGCTGGTGAATGTGCGCCCACGGAGAGTGTCTTTGATTGTTGTAAAAAGCCAAAAGTCACTAGGAGCCAGGTCAGGTGAGTAGGGAGCATGAGGAATCACTTCAAAGTTCTTATCACGAAGAAACTGTTGCGTAACGTTAGCTCGATGTGCGGGTGCGTTGTCTTGGTGAAACAGCACACGCGCAGCCCTTCCCGGACTTTTTTGTTGCAGTGCAGGAAGGAATTTGTTCTTCAAAACATTTTCGTAGGATGCACCTGTTACCGTAGTATCCTTTGGAACGCAATGGGTAAGGATTACGCCCTCGCTATCCCAGAACATGGACACCATCATTTTTTCATCACTGGCGGTTATACGAAATTTTTTTGGTGGCGGTGAATCTGTGTGCTTCCATTGAGCTGACTGGCGCTTTGTTTCTGGATTGAAAAATGGCATCCACATCTCATCCATTGTCACAACTGACGAAAAGAAAGTCTCATTCGTGCTGTCGTTGCGCGTCAACATTGCTCGGCAACGTGCCACACGGGCAGCCGTGTGGTCGTCCGTCAGCATTCGTGGCACCCACCTGGATGACACTTTTCGCATTTTCAGGTCGTCATGCAGGATTGTGTGCACAGAACCCACAGAAATGCCAACTCTGGAGGCGACCTGTTCAACAGTCATTTGACGATCCCCAAAACAATTCTCTCCACTTTCTCGATCATGTCGTCAGACCGGGTTGTGCGAGCCCGAGGTTGTTTCGGTTTGTTGTCACACGATGTTCTGCCTTCATTAAACTGTCACACCCACGAACGCAATTTCGACATACCCATAACTCCATCACCACACGTCTCCTTCAACTGTCGATGAATTTCAATTGGTTTCACACCACTCAAATTCAGTAAACGAATGACTGCACGCTGTTCACGTAAGGAAAACGTCGCCATTTTAAGTATTTAAAACAATTCTCATTCTCGCCACTGGCGGTAAAATTCCATCTGCCGTACGGTGCTGCCATCTCTGGGACGAATTGACAATGAACGCGGCCTTATTTTAAAACAATGTGCATGTTTCTATCTCTTTCCAGTCCGGAGAAAAAAAAAATCGGAGGCCTTAGAACTTGAATGCACCGCGTATAACAGCCGATGAGTGCAACAACCTTCTGAATGGAATGTAACCTGACGCTCAATGATGTTCGTGTCTGGGGAGTCTGGTGGCCAGCAGAAGTGTTTAAACTCAGAAGAGTGTTCCTGGAGCCACTCTGTATCAATTCCGGACGTCTCAGGTGTCGCATTGGCCCGCTGGAATTGCCCAAGTCTGTCGTAATGCACAATGGGTGTGAGAATGTTCACATGAACACTGATACCAGCATCGTTGCACAACTGGCCCAACTCGTCCAACTTGTGTTTCAATTTTCCCTGAAGGACCATCCCGCTGCATCGAAGGACACAATCTGATGCCTATCAAACCCGCTCAGGTGGCTGTAGAGAGCACCACGCTGAGCCATCTGGCTGTGAGCATTCCCTATTAAAAGATAGACACAGATGGCGTTCTGGTACCTATGCCACTACGCCATCAGTTGGCGGAAGACGTTGAAACCCTTACAGTACGTCTACTATTCCCCATGTTGTGTATGCCGTCATCGGATCAATATCATCATCGTCTTTCGTAAACGATACCTCCACGCTTTATTTTTTCTCGGGCGCCTACATAGCTGAACCTTCTCTGGTCTGTGGTATCATGCACAGTTCACTTGTTCATCCTTCTGCCGAGAAGCACGAGGTGTCAGCATGATTGCAATCTTTGGAGTCTGTAACTGCACAGCATGTATCAGTCCATCTTTTTTCTAGTTACAGGTGTTTTCACATGCAATAATAACTTATTTAAGGAGCACAGCCATTTCTCAGTTAATAGTTAACTATTAATTAACGTTATACCGGATTTATAAAATTTAAAATTGCGAGGACCAGATATGATACCTCAGGCCTCAAAGCCAACTTTCTTCACTTATAATTTTGTTTAACTTGATTACCGGGCTTGACGTCCATGTACAGAAGAGCAGGTCAAAGTGCCAGGTAGAAGCCTGTAGAGGCCTTACCTGTGTACAGATGAACAGCTTCACCACTTACAGAAATTGCTTTATACAGTCTACAAAAAATAAGACAAAAATAAACTGGGACAAGTAGTGGTAACTTAATACCATCCATGTAGTAATTCAACGAAAAGCGGAAATATTTTGAAAAAAATTATCTGTGGTAATTTTTAGAGTATTTCGAGCCGTTTACTTACAATTACTTACAGTTTTAATACCAAGCATTTATTGTGACCTACTTTGAAATCCACGGGAAATATGAGGAATCTGTGTAATGTGTATAAAAAAAGCTGCCAAATTGGGTGTATAATTCTTCTGCTCAGGTCCTAACGTATCACGAATGATACCATCTATAAAAAATTCACTATGCTTTCAATTTTTGAGGGTTATTTATTGTTGACTAGCATTAACTCCCAGTAACCCACTAACATTTTAATATGTGCTCGGGACTGAAGACGATAGAGAGAAATAACCTATAATCCCTTGTGACTGACAATTCGCAATTTTTCACAAACACAACTTTTATTGATTTAAGTTCACAAGGGTGATGACTGATCAGACAAATGGAAGGTAACGAGAACGAAAAAAGTCTCCTAATTGAGGCAAACAAAAGTTCACTCCTAATTTTCTACAAAGATTGGTTGTAACACACTCATACATTAGTAACAGTCCAATTCCGAGACGAAGACGTAATCTTCAACGGTCGCAGTACACGAACTCGACATCTGGCATGAACTTAACTTCAGGCCTGGTTCTAGCCCCTAAATAGTTGTCTCCAGCCAATCAGGTTTTGCCGTAGTGATACTTCCTGCAGGCCGTGGCTCGAGCTCCCTCTGCAGCAAGTAGTGCTCGGCATGTCTGTTTCCATTATCTTGTATGTGAATAGCTGGTGTTTACCATAGTGCTTTCGGGTACGCCTTGGGCATAGACAACCTCGTCCTCTGTGGTGTTATATGGGTTGCCGGCCCTCAGGGGCTACCTTGGCTCCGGTATAACATCCTTAATGATTATTCCGTTTCGACATTTGTTCCGAATGTTTCCTACAGCTTTGTACAATTGATGGTGACTAAACCTGTGCGAAGATTAAGCCATTCAATGGATGTAGCTCCTGCCAACCACGTCAAGTTTAAATACAATAGTAGTTACATGCCTATAAATAGAAACTGGAAGCATTTACTATTTATTCACTCTAACGTATTTTATTTGATTTTTGTTTTATCAGTACTATTTTTATCAAGGACACTGTAGTAAATACGCGTTACCAAATTCAATTAGTACTACATTTTAAGAAGAGTGCCTGAATACACTTCCTCGCATCCAACGAGCTTCCACGTCACATCCGCCATTTTCCCTTCAGCTGCTGATGTGTCTCAACGATTCTTAATATCCCAGCTGTTCTGTCTACAATAGACAGTCCATTTCTAAACATTGCTGACGGCACTGCTTTCCTGGTCGTCAATTTCAGCCTCGGAGCGTAACAGTCAACCTTTCAGCTACAACAAGATTGCGGTTGGTACGGGAAACGGAATGGCTAGCTGTGATACAAGGTACACTCGGCTATGCACTGTATTTTGGTTGCGGAGTACACTATGTGATCAAAAGTATCCGGATACCCCAAAATATATACGTTTTCATATTAGGTGCATTGTGCTGCCACCTACTGCCAGCTACTCCATATCAGCGACCTCAGTAGTCATTAGACATCGTAGACGGACTTCGAACATGGCCAGGTGATTGGGTGTCACTTGTATCATAGGTCTGTACGCGAGATTTCCACACTCCTAAACATCCCTACGTCCGCTGTTTCTGATGCGATAGTGATGTGGAAATATAAAGGGACACGTACAGCACAAAAGCGTACAGGCCGACCTCGTCTGTTGACTGACAGAGACTGCCGATAGTTGAAGAGGGTCGTAATGTGTAATAGGAAGACATCTATCCAGACCATCAGACAGGAATTCCATACTATATCAGAATCCACTGCAAATACTATGAAAGTTAGGTGGGAAATGAGAAAACATGGATTTAATAGTCGAGCGGCTGCTTATAAGCCATACATCGCGCCAGTAAACGCCAAACGACGCCTCCCTTGGTGTAAGGAGCCTAAACATTGGACGATTGAACAGTGGAAAAACGTTGTGTGAAGTGACGAATCACGGTATACAATGTGTCGATCCGACAGCAGGGTATGGGTATGGCGAATGCACCGTGAACGTCATCTGCCAGCGTATGTAAGGCCAACAGTAAAATTCGGAGCCGGTGATGTTATGGTGTGGTCATATTGTTCACCGAGGGGGCTTTCACCCCTTGTTGTTTTGCATGGCACTCTCGTAGCACAGACCTTCATCTTCTTGCTTCCAACTGTTGAAGAGCATTTGGGGATGGCGACTAGATCTTTCAATATGATCGAGCCCCTGTTCATAATGCCGGCCTGTGGTGGAGCGGTTACACGACAATAACACCCCTGTAATGGACTGGCCTGTATAGAGTGCTGACCTGAATCCTATAGAACACCTTTGGGATGTTTTGGAACGCCGACTTCGTGCCAGGCCTCACCGACAGACACCGATACCTCTCCTCTGTGAAGAATGGGCTGCCCTTCCAGGAGAAACCTTCCAGCAGCTGACTGAACGCATGCTTGCGAGAGTGGAAGCAGTCATCAAGGCTAATGGTGGGCCAACACCATACTGAATTAGCCGGCCGCGGTGGCCAAGAAGTCATAGGCGCTTCAGTCAGGAACCGCGCTGCTGGTACAGTTGCAGGTTCGAATCCTGCCTCGGGCATGGATGTATGTGATGTCCTTAGGTTAGTTAGGTTTAAGTAGTTCTAGGGGACCCATGACCTCAGATGTTACGTCCCATAGAGCTCAGAGCCATTTGAACCATTTTGAACCATATTGAATTCCAGCATTACTGATGGAGAGCGCAACGAACTTGTAAGTCACTTTCAGCCAGGTGTCGGGGTATTTTGCTCACATAGTGTATGTGTGGTGATGACGCTGCATTGTATGGAAGAGAGACGTCTCTAAAGTGAGTGTAGGAGGATGTGGATAATGTGGATAGAAGTTCTGCATTGCCTGACAAGAGTGCTGTAGCACCCAGAAGGTATGAACGTGTGTGAACGTAATCTCTTAGGCACATACCATTGGCGAGTATTTAAATGATTGGGATCACAGTTCTCTGCCGTAGGTAGAACAGTTATCAGAATGCGTTAGTGTTGTTAGTGTTTAGTATCGATAACAGGCCTGGTGGGGGATATAAGGATGTGAACAGCGTCAGATGTTGAGTGATCAGTGTGAAGTAGGTGGAGATGCCCTGTACCCATTTTCAGACAGTGTAACCAGCACCTGACAATGGTTTGAATGGGATGTCATAGCTGGTCTCCATTTGGCTAGTTGGGCGAATTGTGCAGTATCCAGTTTTGTGGGACATTCGGATGTGACACTGGCAAAGTGTTGGATCTGATGGGAATATGGTGCAGGCTGAGCACATCTGACCACCACAAGGAAGTATCACTGTGTTGTGCACCAAGTAGATCGTAGTCCCCTTTCATCTGCGAACAAGCTATGGACACCCTGCAACGCTCTGACATCCAGCGCCTTCGCTCAGAGGCTAGCAGCTGGCGGACTAGGGAAATACCGTCCCATGCGGAGGCTGCTGTTAACACCACAACTCAAGCGGCGGCGTTTGGTATAGTACCGTGACCAGAAAGCTTGGACTGGTGGTAAATGGCGCTATATTGTGTTCAGCTACGAACCGCGCTTGCCCCACTGTTTCACTCGCAGATAGAGAGAGCGAAAAACGTCTGTCTGTATACTTCCATAGGAACCCTAATTTCTCTGTCTTATCTTCGTGGTCCTTACGCGCTATGTACGTTGGTGTCAGTTGAATCGTTCGACATCATCATCATCATCATTTGAGACTGCTTATGCCTTTCAGCGTTCAGTCTGGAGCATAGTCCCCCTTATAAAATTCCTCCATATTCCCCTACTCAGTGCTAACATTGGTCCCTCTTCTGATGTTAAGCCTATTACTTCAAAATCATTCTTAGCCAAATCCAGGTACCTTCTCCTTGGTCTGCCCCGACTCCTCCTACCCTCTACTGCTGAATGCATGAGTCTCTTGGGTAACCTTGCTTCTCCCATGCGTGTAACATGACCCCACCATCTAAGCCTGTTCGCCCTGACTGCTACATCTATAGAGTTTATTCCCAGTTTTTCGTTGATTTCCACATTGTGGACACTCTCCTGCCATTGTTCCCATCTACTAGTACCTGCAACCATCCTAGCTACTTTCATAGCAGTAACCTCAACCTAACTGATAAGGTAACCTGAATCCACCCAGCTTTCCCTCCTATACAACAAAGTTGGTCGAAATATTGAACGGTGCACAGATAACTTAGTCTTGGTACTGACTTCCTTCTTGCTCAGCTGAGCGCTCACTGCATTAGCTTTGCCACACCTCGCTTCCAGCTCTTTCACTATGTTGCCATCCTGTGAGAATATACATCCTAAGTATTTGAAACCATCCACCTGTTCTAACTTTGTTCCTCCTATTTGGCACTCAATCCGTTTATATCTCTTTCCCACTGACATTACTTTCGCATAGGAGATGCTGATCTTCATACCATAGTCCTTACATTTCTTATATATCTCTGAAATATTACTTTGCAAACTTTCAATCGAATCTGCCATCACAACTAAGTCATCCGCATATGCGAGACTGCTTATTTTGTGTTCACATATCTTAATCTCACCCAGCCAGTCTATTGTTTTCAACATATGAAAATGGTTCAAATGGCTCTGACCACTATGGGACTTAACTGCTGAGGTCATCAGTCCCCTAGAACTTAGCCGGCCGCGGTGGCCAAGTGGTTCTAGGCGCTTCAGTCCGGAACCGTGCGACTGCTACGGTCGCAGGTTCGAATCCTGCCTCGGGCATGGATGTGTGTGATGTCCTTAGGTTAGTTAGGTTTAAGTAGTTCTAAGTTCTAGGGGACTGATGACCTTAGATGTTAATACCCTTAGTGCTCAGAGCCGTTGGAAACCCTAGAACTTAGAACTACTTAAACCTAACCAACCTAAGGACATCACACACATCCATGCCCGAGGCAGGATTCGAACCTGCGACCGTCGCGGTCGCGCGGTTCCAGACTGGAGCGCCGAGAACCGGCCGGTTTCAACACATGGTCCATAAATAATATGAACAGTGGAGACAGGTGGCAGCCTTGTCTTACCCCTGAAACTACTTTGAACCATGAACTCAATTTACCGTCAGCTCTAACTGCTGCCTGACTATCTATGTAAAGACCTTTAATTGCTTGCAAAAAGGACTGATGACCTTAGATGTTAATACCCTTAGTGCTCAGAGCCATTTGAACCCCTAGAACTTAGAACTACTTAAACCTAACCAACCTAAGGACATCACACACATCCATGCCCGAGGCAGGATTCGAACCTGCGACCGTCCCGGTCGCGCGGTTCCAGACTGGAGCTCCGAGAACCGGTCGGTTTCAACACATGATCCATAAATAATATGAACAGTGGAGACAGGTGGCAGCCTTGTCTTACCCCTGAAACTACTCTGAACCATGAACTCAATTTACCGTCAGCTCTAACTGCTGCCTGACTATCTATGTAAAGACCATTAATTGCTTGCAAAAGTTTGCCACCTATTCCATAATCTCGTAGAACAGACAATAACTTCCCCCTAGGAGCCCGGTCATATGCCTTTTCTAGATCTATAAAGTCAGCCTTAAACGCCATTTCTCTAAATATTCCCGTAAACAACGTCGCGTCCCCTCCAGGGATTCCCATTTGAGTTCCAGAGGCATCTCCATAACACTTACGTGTTGTTCGAAACTACCGATAACAAATGTATCAGCCGCCCTCTGAATTGCTTCAATGTTCTGCCTTCAATCCGACTGGTACGGATACCAAACACTTGAGGAGTACTCAAGTATAGGTCGCCCCAGCGTTCTACAGTCCTGGAAATTGAAATAAGAACACCGTGAATTCATTGTCCCAGGAAGGGGAAACTGTATTGACACATTCCTGGGGTCAGATACATCACATGATCACACTGACAGGACCACAGGCACATAGACACAGGCAACAGAGCATGCACAATGTCGGCACTAGTACAGTGTATATCCACCTTTCGCAGCAATACAGGCTGCTATTCTCCCATGGAGACGATCGTAGAGATGCTGGATGTAGTCCTGTGGAACGGCTTGCCATGCCATTTCCACCTGGCGCCTCAGTTGGACCAGCGTTCGTGCTGGACGTGCAGACCGCGTGAGACGACGCTTCATCCAGTCCCAAACATGCTCAATGGGGGACAGATCCGGAGATCTTGCTGGCCAGGGTAGTTGACTTACACCTTCTAGAGCACGTTGGGTGGCACGGGATACATGCGGACGTGTATTGTCCTGTTGGAACAGCAAGTTCCCTTGCCGGTCTAGGAATGGTAGAACGATGGGTTCGATGACGGTTTGGATGTACCGTGCACTATTCAGTGTCCCCTCGACGATCACCAGTGGTGTACGGCCACTGTAGGAGATCGCTCCCCACACCATGATGCCGGGTGTTGGCCCTGTGTGCCTCGGTCGTATGCAGTCCTGATTGTGGCGCTCACCTGCACGGCGCCAAACACGCATACGACCATCATTGGCACCAAGGCAGAAGCGACTCTCATCGCTGAAGACGACACGTCTCCATTCGTCCCTCCATTCACGCGTGTCGCGACACCACTGGAGGCGGGCTGCACGATGTTGGGGCGTGAGCGGAAGACGGCCTAACGGTGTGCGGGACCGTAGCCCAGCTTCATGGAGACGGTTGCGAATGGTCCTCGCCGATACCCCAGGAGCAACAGTGTCCCTAATTTGCTGGGGCGGTGCGGTCCCCTACGGCACTGCGTAGGATCCTACGGTCTTGGCGTGCATCCGTGCGTCGCTGCGGTCCGGTCCCAGATCGACGGGCACGTGCACCTTCCGCCGACCACTGGCGACAACATCGATGTACTGTGGAGACCTCACGCCCCACGTGTTGAGCAATTCGGCGGTACGTCCACCCGGCCTCCCGCATGCCCACTATACGCCCTCGCTCAAAGTCCGTCAACTGCACATACGGTTCACGTCCACGCTGTCGCGGCATGCTACCAGTGTTAAAGACTGCGATGGAGCTCCGTATGCCACGGCAAACTGGCTGACACTGACGGCGGCGGTGCGCAGCTAGCGCCATTCGACGGCCAACACCGCGGTTCCTGGTGTGTCCGCTGTGCCGTGCGTGTGATCATTGTTTGTAGAGCCCTCTCGCAGTGTCCGGAGCAAGTATTGTGGGTCTGTCACACCGGTGTCAATGTGTTCTTCTTTCCATTTCCAGGAGTGTATATGCCGCCTCCTTTGCATGTAAACTACTCTTCCCTAATGTTCTTGCAATGAACCAAAGTCGACAATTCGCCTTTCCTACCACTCGTTCCACCTCATAACACTTAGCATCGCTACTCCCAGATATTTAAACGATTGGACTGTGTCAAGCTGGACGCTAGTGATACTGCATCCGAACATTACAGGTCTGCTCTTCCTATTCATCCGGATTAAGTTAGATTTTTACACATTTAGGATTAGCTGCCCTTCATCACACCAACTGTAAATTTTGTCTAAGTCGTCTTGTATCTTTCTACTCAAGCTCAACACCTTACAATACACCACGGCATCATCAACAAACAACCGCAGACTGCTGCCTACCCTGGCCGCCATGTCATTTGTGTCTACAGAGAATCACTGGACTCGCATTCGGGAGGACGACGGTTCAATCCCGTCTCCGGCCATCCTGATTTAGGTTTTCCGTGATTTCCCTAAATCGTTTCAGGCAAATGCCGGGATGGTTCCTTTGAAAGGGCACGGCCGATTTCCTTCCCAATCCTTCCCTAACCTGTGCTTGCGCTCCGTCTCTAATGACCTCGTTGTCGACGGGACGTTAAACACTAATCTCCTCCTCCTCACATAGAATAATAGTGGTCCTATTACACTTCCCTGGGGTACTTCTGACGTCGAAGTCTTTCACCCACTCACGTATCTGTGAGTTTATTCCATATGGTCATACTTTAGTTAACAGCCTGCAGTGGGACACCGTGTAAAATGCTTCTACATCTAGATCTACATTTACACTCCGCAAGCCACCCAACGTTGTGTGGCGGAGGGCACTTTACGTGCTACTGTCATTACCTCCCTTTCCTGTTCCAGTCGCGTATGGTTCGCGGGAAGAACGACTGCCGGAAAGCCTCCGTGCGCGCTCGAATCTCTCTAATTTTACATTCGTCATCTCGTCGGGAGGTATAAGTAGGGGGAAGCAATATATTCGATACCTCATCCAGAAACACACCCTCTCGAAACCAGGACAGCAAGCTACACCGCGATGCAGAGAGTTTGCTAAACATCTCAGTAACGCTATCACGGTTACCAAATAACCCTGTGACGAAACGCGCCGCTCTTCTTTGTATCTTCTCTACCTCCTCTGTCAACCCGACCTGGTACGGATCCCACACTGATGAGCAATACTCAAGTATATGTCGAACGAGTGATTTGTAAGCCACCTCCTTTGTTGACGGACTACATTTTCTAAGGACTCTCCCAATGAATCTCAACTTGGCACCCGCCTTATCAACAATTAATTTTATATAATCATTCCACTTCTAATCGTTTCTGGAAATCTAAAAATATGGAATCTCCCTGTTACCGCTCATCCACAGTTGTCACTGTATCATGTGAAAAAAGTCACGCTGAGTTTCCCAGGAGCGACGTTTTCTACAGCGATGCTGATTCGTCGACATAAGCTTCTGTCTCAAGAAAGTTTGAGGTATGTGAACTGAAAATATGGTCAAGGATTCTGCAGCAAACAAAAGGTAGGGGTATTGGTCTGTAATTTAGCGGATCCTCTCTCTTACCTTTCTCATATGCTGGAGTCACCTGATCTTTTTTTCAACCGCTTGGATCTTTGTGCTGGGCGAGAGATCCGCAAGAGATGCCAGATAGGTAAGTCACGGATCCCATAGAGTACTCTTTGTAAAGTCGAAGTGGTATTCCATCCAGACCTGGTGATTTATTTCCTTTCAGATCTTTCAGTTATTTCTCCACGCCAGATATTCTTCTTACTATGTCGTCCATACATCTACATTTATGTAGATGTAGATTGAAGTTTAGGGTCAATATTTCACTCGGATTACGAAATCACAGGGAACCCAACCGGCCACGCTCTTTCAATGAGGCATGCTGGCAAGTGCCTTCAGCAACTTACCGAAATCGTGGTAAAATTGAATCTGGGTGGCTGGTTTGGGATTTGAAACACCGTCCCCTCGTTTATGACTCTGGCGTCTTACCACTGCTGAACCTCACAGATGATGTGGATGTGGGTGTATATGTAGGTATACATGTGGATGGAGATGTATATGCCTAACGCTGGCGGGATATACAGCGTGTAAATTTTAAGTTGACAAACCAGAATAACTCGAAAAATAAGCTTCACAAGAAAAAAAGTGTGGAATCCAAAGTTTATTACTTTCGAGGTGGACATCTGCTGACACTAATATCTGCCCGCCACCCCAGCACCCTGGGGATGGGGCGGGAGGCAACTTTAAAATTTCAAACGGGAATCCCCATTTTTATTGCAGAACCAGAAAAAAACTACGTAGTTGGTGCTGTAGTTCAAGAAAATCCATGTTCTCATTTTTGCGTGGAAAATGGCTACGAATTAAAAATACTTATATACTTCGGAAATTTTGTTTTGGATTCTCTTGAATTACAGCGGCAACTACCAAGAATCAAAACAAATGTTTAAGACAAAATGTATGCATTTTTTAATGTAGAATCTGGTTCTGCAAAAAAATGGGGGTTCCCATTTGAAATTTTAAAGTTGCCTCCTGCCCCACCCCCAAGGGGCTGATGTGGAGGGCTAATTTTAGTAGCAGCAGATGTCCACCTCGAAAATAGTCAACTTTGAATTCCACACATTTTTTTCGTGTGAAGCTTATTTTTCGAGTTATTCTGGTTTGTCAACTTAAAATTTACACCCTGCAGAACAGCACTCATAAAAGAATACGAGAAAATGCGGCGCCTGATTGGCTTCATGGATTCTGTTGTTGATCGAGTCGTTACCAGCGTAGCAGGTGACACTACCAGAACTGATATTTATTTCTCGGATTCGGATAAGGAAGGAGCTAAGAGGTTACGAGACGACTGACTGTAATTAGTAGGCCGGCCGCTGGTCGCCGAGTGGTTCTAGGCGCTTCAGTCCTGAATCACGCGACTGCTACGGTCGCAGGTTCGAATCCTGCCTCGGGTATGGATGTGTGTGAAGTCCTTAGGTTAGTTAGGTTTAAGTAGTTCTAAGTTCTAGGGGACTGATGACCTCAGATGTTAAGCCCCATAGTGCTCAGAGCCATTTGAACCATTTTTTATATGTAGGTAAACATGTGGATGTAGATGCGGTATGGCCTGGGCTGGCGTGGTCGTTTTGTACTGTACCTGAGCCTGGGATTCCCAGAAAGTGTCTCCGGGTGCACACTGGAAATACGGTTTCCAGCGAGGCGGAGCTCTTCCAGCGCTGGAGCCCACCACAGCAACTCCCTGGGCAGGGTACGCAGCTGGTTCCAGGACAAATCCACCACCTGCAGCTCTGGAGTCCTCCGGAGGGTTCCAGGCGGCAAGAAGTGCACATCTGAGGGCAGAGTGACATCGTCGAAAGTTGTACGGCTTCTACCTGCAACAGCTACTCTATCCACGTTCACATGGAACACATCTAAAATGGTCACAGCTATAAAAGGTACAGCAAATATCCAAACCGTTAGGGCAACCACCCTGGAGGGGTGTCTGTGAAGAGATGAGAGGCTGAAATGCGTTTCCTGAACAAAGGCACCATAATTTTAGTCCGGCCAACGAAGACGAGATAAGATGGATTAGGGGAAAGAATCGTGTGATCGTAAATTTTTACACAGTACTAGGTAGGGAACATTATGAACGTCGCACTAAAAATCCTGACCCGTGGGGTGTGATCGTTAGGGAGGAGATGCGTTTAAAGGTCACTGTTTCATGATTGATTATCCCTAACAACTCAAAAAACTGCTGCTTCTAGAAATTACATTTCGTACAAAACAGGTCTTATTCACTTTTCCAGTAGGATTAATAATTGAAAAAACCGAATATAATTAAAAATATTGTTTTAACCCTATAAAAGTAGTTTTTTCTTTAAACGAAGTTGGTTAAAAACAAATACAAAATGGAAACGGCAAAAAATTCGTTAAGCAACACTAAAAATTTTGAAATACTAGTAAGATATTGGCATCAGCTTCTGAACTGTCCTGAACTTAATCATAAATTGGAATTCTTAGATATTAAAGAAATTTTGTAAGAAGATTTACCACCACTATAGAAGAAACTGAAGGAGTAATTCCTCAAAAACAAAATAGCTAGTAGAGAAGATTCTGTTAGAGTTGAACTTTTGAAGTGGTCCTGGCTAAATATAGCAAATGAGCTAAATTTACTCTCTTTAAGAAATCTGGAAAACAGAAAAAATCCCAGAGGAATGGAAATTTGCCTTGATACAGCCACTTTACAAAAAAGGTAATCAACAGGATGTAAACAACTACAACGGAATCTCTTTGCTGCCAGTAGCGTGTAAAGTATTTTCCAAGATTTTATTTATCAGAATGCAAACAATAATAGCGAGTCAGTTACATGAATATCAAGATGGTTTTAGCAAGAGAAGGTCATGTTCAAAACAAATATTTAATCTCAAGACAGCAATTCACCACAGCTTGCTTAATTCATACAACTTTGTAGTGACTGTGGATTTCCAAAAGCATTTTCATTCTGTTGACAGAGAAACTATAGATAAAATAATTCGAGAATTGGCGTAAGCAGTTACAGATACAACCTGTAAAATAAAATTTATGAGAGAAATTTCAAAATAAAAACGGGTGCACGACAAGGTGACGGCCTATCCCCAGTTCTTTTTAATAGGGTTTTGTAGAAAATAGTAGAAATCAGGTACGAAAAACTTACTGAACTCTTCATTTCGCTTATAAGGTTAGGAAGAGGAAGCAGAAAGGTCGAAATCAACTGTCTTTGCATTTTAGGACGATTTTGCTATACTTTCCGAAAATGTGGCATCTGCTATACACAAATATATGTCCTGGAAGAAATAGCCAGCAAAACTGGTTTAAGAATATCTGCTTAACAAACGTTAAGCACACTCCAAAATTCCTGAAAATAGATACTACCCAAATAGAGAGTATATAGAAATTCAAATATTCAGGGGAGATAATTATAGAAAATGCTTTGGAAAAATGTGGACTAGAGGACAAGTTGCATAAAATAGGGGGAGCATCTGGTATCACGGAAAGCTCTATAATCGTTTTTGATGTTTCTGAGTAGCAGTCATACAATAATTTTTATCTGAACACACCGCCATTTCATTGTATTGTTGTTTATTTAATTACAACCCATGTTTCAATATATGTTAATCACATGAAATCAATCTCTTGAAAATGGCATAAAAGGCCGAAACCTGGGTCGTAATTAAATATGCAAAAATACAGTGAAATGTCGGTGCGTTGATTTAAAAATTAAAAGTCTCTATTGTAAAAAGCACCTATCCAAAAATGCAACAATAAGGCAAAACATCACAGCAGTGAAGCGAGAACCCCTATATGCCAGCGAATGCCTGACGTTAAACTGTAATTTAGATAAATTAGAAGCACTACTAAGGCGAATTACAAGGAAAATATTAGGGCCAGCAAACGGCTGGAAATTACGAAGTAATGCTGAAATATACCAAAATAAATAAAATATTTCAAACTTAATGAGAAAAAGAAGATATGTTTTTTAGCCATATAGGTCTAAGGCAAGACAGTAGGTTAACTAATAAGATATTCAAATATTTATGGGATAAGAAATCCACAAGAAGCTGGGTGAACGAGGTAAAAAAGGATTTAGAAAGAAATATAAAAACAGAAGATGTAAAGAACAGAGAAGCCTTTCGGGAAGAAGCATTGAATGGAATGATTCGAAGACAGGGTAGCTAAAAAGACTGGTTCAAAACGGTCTGAAGACAGAAAGAAGAAACACAGTGAATAGATGAAAGCGTACTGGAAGAAAAGAAAGGAACAAAGAATGAAGAACTGAAATTGGAATACGGTCCTCAGATGGCCTATTTGCAGCAAAAAAAAAAAAAAAAGTGTAAACCACCTCTAAACGCCGTAGAGCGTTATTACGTGATAAATTGTGTTCTGGGGTTTTAAGTGTCACTCCGGCCAGAGTGGCCGAGCGGTTCAAGGCGCTACAGTCTGGAACCGCGCGACCGCTACTGTCGCATGTTCGAATCCTGCCTCGGGCATGGATGTGTGTGATGTCCTTAGGTTAGTTAGGTTTAAGTAGTCCTAAGTTCTAGGGGACTGATGACCTCAGCAGTTAAGTCCCATAGTGCTCAGAGAATTTTGAACCATTTTTTTAAGTGTCACAATGGGTATGTAGCCTCGATCATACTTAAGTGATAGAAAGCAGAGGGCATCGCTTAATCATTGAAATTGCACAATAGCGTCATCTGGTTGGGGAACAGTAAGTACAGGAGTGCCGTAAGGTTCTGTGCTGGGCCCCTCGCTCTTTCTTATTTTTATTAATGACCTTCCACTCTGTACAAAAGCTACTACCAAATTTACTCTCTTTACAGATATTTTTGTTGAAAAAACACCTGGCAGTGACACTGCAATATATGCTAACTTTCTGTTCAATGATCTGTATAAATTGTTCACCTACATAGTCCGCATTTAAATTAAAAAAAAACAATAGTTCATTTTCATGGGTCTAATAAAGTGCAGGAGGACATAAGTCTAAGCTGAAATGATCAAGATATACATAAGGTATATTCCTCTAAATTTTTAGGCCTCCACATCGACAATAAATTAAACTGCTTGTGAGATATAGTCGACTTGATAAAAAGACATAGTTCAGCAACTTATACTTTAGGTACTGCAGCGACTGCAAATACTGACACTGTTAAGGCTGCTTATTTTGACTATTTTCATTTTTTCTTGTCATATAGCATAATGTTTTGGGGAAATCAACCCACGGCACATGAGTTATTTGTCACACACAAGAGAGCAATCCGAATTCTAAATGGAGTGGATAGGAATCATTCATACCCAAAACTTTTTAAAATACAAAAAATATTGACAGTGACCTCACAATGTGGCCTAACCCGTATGTCCTTTTTAGTTAAGAGCCTACGCATGCACAACAGTGACTATCATGACTATGACACAAGATCAAAACACGACTTGCATGTGGATGGAAACAACTTGAGCGTAATACTACGCAAGCAAAAAGGTGTTTAATGCACTTGCTATGGACGTAAGAGATCTTATTAGTGTAATAACACGATTTAAAAGTAAATTAAAAGAACATCTTTTGGAACATTCCTTTAACTCTCCTGATGAGTTGTTATACATAAACACTTCTATATTGTAAGTGAGATATGTAGTACTGATTGTAATATTTGCTGCTACTACACTCCTGGAAATTGAAATAAGAACACCGTGAATTCATTGTCCCAGGAAGGGGAAACTTTATTGACACATTCCTGGGGTCAGATACATCACATGATCACACTGACAGAACCACAGGCACATAGACACAGGCAACAGAGCATGCACAATGTCGGCACTAGTACAGTGTATATCCACCTTTCGCAGCAATGCAGGCTGCTATTCTCCCATGGAGACGATCGTAGAGATGTTGGATGTAGTCCTGTGGAACGGCTTGCCATGCCATTTCCACCTGGCGCCTCAGTTGGACCAGCGTTCGTGCTGGACGTGCAGACCGCGTGAGACGACGCTTCATCCAGTCCCAAACATGCTCAATGGGGGACAGATCCGGAGATCTTGCTGGCCAGGGTAGTTGACTTACACCTTCTAGAGCACGTTGGGTGGCACGGGATACATGCGGACGTGCATTGTCCTGTTGGAACAGCAAGTTCCCATGCCGGTCTAGGAATGGTAGAACGATGGGTTCGATGACGGTTTGGATGTACCGTGCACTATTCAATGTCCCCTCGACGATCACCAGTGGTGTACGGCCAGTGTAGGAGATCGCTCCCCACACCATGATGCCGGGTGTTGGCCCTGTGTGCCTCGGTCGTATGCAGTCCTGATTGTGGCGCTCACCTGCACGGCGCCAAACACGCATACGACCATCATTGGCACCAAGGCAGAAGCGACTCTCATCGCTGAAGACGACACGTCTCCATTCGTCCCTCCATTCACGCCTGTCGCGACACCACTGGAGGTGGGCTGCACGATGTTGGGGCGTGAGCGAAAGACGGCCTAACGGTGTGCGGGACCGTAGCCCAGCTTCATGGAGACGGTTGCGAATGGTCCTCGCCGATACCCCAGGAGCGACAGTGTCCCTAATTTGCTGGGAAGTGGCGGTGCGGTCCCCTACGGCACTGCGTAGGATCCTACGGTCTTGGCGTGCATCCGTGCGTCGCTGCGGTCCGGTCCCAGGTCGACGGGCACGTGCACCTTCCGCCGACCACTGGCGACAACATCGATGTACTGTGGAGACCTCACGCCCCACGTGTTGAGCAATTCGGCGGTACGTCCACCCGGCCTCCCGCATGCCCACTATACGCCCTCGCTCAAAGTCCGTCAACTGCACATACGGTTCACGTCCACGCTGTCGCGGCATGCTACCAGTGTTAAAGACTGCGATGGAGCTCCGTATGCCACGGCAAACTGGCTGACACTGACGGCGGCGGTGCACAAATGCTGCGCAGCTAGCGCCATTCGACGGCCAACACCGCGGTTCCTGGTGTGTCCGCTGTGCCGTGCGTGTGATCATTGCTTGTACAGCCCTCTCGCAGTGTCCGGAGCAAGTATGGTGGGTTTGACACACCGGTGTCAATGTGTTCTTTTTTCCATTTCCAGGAGTGTATTTGTAACCCATGAACATGATGACCTAAGTCAGAATAACAATGTACTTCACTTCTAGAGAAGTTATATCTTAATATGGAATAATTGTAATTTACTATTGTATTGTTTTGTACCCCTGTTTTACTTTAGGAAGTGCCTAAGCTTGTAAATGTTAACATATTTTGTTCCTTGACTCGTACTGCAATCTATTACGATCTATAAGTATGCTACTGTTCTCATGTATAATAATGGCTCGTTCCACATCCATACAATTCTCTTGTATACTGGGTCTGCGGAACAGGAATAAATACACTACTGGCCATTAAAATTGCTACACGACGAAGATGACGTGCTACAGACGCGATGCAGATGTTGTGATATGTAAATGATTAGCTTCTCAGAGCATTCACGCAAGGTTGGCGCCGGTGGCGACACCTGCAACGTGCTGCCATGACGAAAGTCTCCAACCGATTTCTCATACACAAACAGCAGTTGACCGGCGTTGCCTGGTGAAACGTTGATGTGATGCCTCGTGTAAGGAGAAGAAATGCGTACCATCACGTTCCCGACTTTGATAAAGGTCGGATTGTAGCCTATCGCGATTGCGGTTTATCGTATCACGACATTGCTGCTCGCGTTGGTCGAGATCCAATGACTGTTAGCAGAATATGGAATCGGTGGGTTTAGGATGGTAATACGGAACGCCGTGCTGGTTCCCAACGGCCTCGTATCACTAGCAGTCGAGATGACAGGCATCTTATCCGCATGGCTGTAACGGATCGTGCAGCCACATCTCAAATCCTGAGTCAACAGATCCGGAACACTTCGACGACGTTTGCAGTAGCAAGGACTATCAGCTCGGAGACAATGGATGCGGTTACTCTTGACGCTGCGTCACAGACAGGAGTGCCTGCGATGGTGTACTCAACGACGAACCTGGGTGCACGAATGGCAAAACGTCATTTTTTCGGATGAATTCAGGTTCTGTTTACAGCATCATGATGGTCGCATCCGTGTTTGGCGACACCGCAGTGAACGCACATTGGGAGCGTGTATTCTTCATCATACTGGCGTATCACCTGGCGTGATGGTATGGAGTGCCATTGGTTACGCGTCTCGGTCACCTCTTGTTCGCATTGACGGCACTTTGAACAGTGGACGTTACATTTCAGATGTGTTACGACCCGTAGCTCTACCCTTCATTCCATCCCTGCGAAACCCTTCATTTCAGCAGGATAATGCACGACCGCATGTTGCAGGTCCTGTACGGGCCTTTCTGGATACAGAAAATGTTCGGCTGCTGCCCTGGCCAGCGCTTTCTCCAGATCTCTCACCAATTGAAAACGTTGGGTCAATGGTGGCCGAGCAACTAGCTCGTCACAATACGCTAGTCACTACTCTTGATGAAGTTTGGTATCGTGTTGAAGCTGCATGGGCAGCTGTACCTGTACAAGTCATCGAAGCTCTGTTTGATTCAATGCCCAGGCGTATCAAGGAAGTTATTACGGCCATAGATGGTTGTTCCGGGTACTGATTTCTCAGTATCTATGCACCTAAAGTGCGTGAAAATGTAATCACATGTCAGTTGTAGTATAATATATTAGACCAATGAATACCCGTTTACCATCTGCAATTTTAATTGCCAGTAGTGTAAATTGATCATACACAAAACACCTAAGTTTGACTGTTGCAACCAAGTGCTGACAAAACTGAAATCTAAAAGACATTTCTACTTAAGCTGGCATA
Organism: Schistocerca cancellata; assembly: GCF_023864275.1. NCBI lineage: Eukaryota > Metazoa > Arthropoda > Insecta > Orthoptera > Acrididae > Schistocerca > Schistocerca cancellata. The sequence goes on along the minus strand of NC_064637.1, from coordinate 49,862,001 downwards.
ACAATCTCTGTTAAGATATTCATCTACAGCGTAGAAGGAGTTGCCAATCAAAAAGGTTATTGACCTAATTGATCCAGTGCCTATATCTGCCACCGAGCGATGTGGCGCAGTGGTTAGCACATTGGAGTCGCATTTGGGAAGACGATGGTTCAAACAAGTGTCCAACCATCCTGAATTAGGTTTCCGCTATTTCCCTAAATCTGCTAAGGATAACGCCGCGAAAGATCCTCTGAAATAGCACGGACAACTTCCGTCAATGTTCTTCCCTATTCCGAGCTTCTGCTCTGTCTAGAGACCTCCTACTCGGCTTGTAGCTGCCTATACGGGATGGTCCATTGATAGTGACCGGGCCAAATATCTCATGAAATAAGCGTCAAACGAAAAAATACAAAGAACGAAACTTGCCTAGCTTGAAGGGGGAAACCAGGTGGCGCTATTGTTCGCCCTCTAGATGGCGCTGCCATAGGTCAAACGGATATCAACTGCGTTATTTTAAAATAGGAACCCCCATTTTTATTACATATTCGTGTAATGCGTAAAGAAATATGAATGTTTTACTTGGACCACTTTTTTCGCTTAGTGATAGATGGCGCTGTAATAGTCACAAACATATGGCTCTCAATTTTAGACGAACAGTTGGTAACAGGTAGGTTTTTTAAATTAAAATACAGAAAGTAGGTACGATTAAACATTTTATTTCGGTTGCTGCAATGTAATACATGTAGCTTTGTGAACTTATAATTTCTGAGAACGCATGCTGTTACAGGGTGTAAATATCACATTAATGCAATGAATGCTCACCATAATGACCATTAACCTCAATGCATTTGGCAATACGTTTAACGACATTCCTCTCAACAGCGAGTAGTTCGCCTTCCGTAATGTTCGCACATGCATTGACAATGCGCTGACGCATGTTGTCAGGCGTTGTCGGTGGATCACGATAGCAAATATCCTTCAACTTTCCCCACAGAAAGAAATCTGGTGACGTCAGATCCGGTGAACGTGCGGGCCATGGTATGGTGCTTCGACGACCAATCCTCCTGTCAGAAAATATCCTATTCAATACCGCTTCAACCACACGCGAGCTATGTGCCGGACATCCATGATGTTGGAAGTATATCGCCATTCTGTCATGCAGTGAAACATCTTGTAGTAACATCGGTAGAACATTACGTAGGAAATGGGCATACATTCCACCATTTAGATTCCCATCTATAAAATGGGAGTCAATTATCCTTCCTCCCATAATGCCGCACCATACATTAACCCACCAAGGTCGCTGATGTTCCACTTGTCGCAGCCATCGTGGATTTTCCGTTGCCCAATGGTGCATATTATGCCGGTTTACGTTACCGTTGTTGCGAATGACGCTTCGTCGCTAAATAGAATGCGTGCAAAAAAATCATCGTCCCGTAATTTCTCTTGTGCCCAGAGACAGAACTGTACACGACGTTCAAAGTCGTCGCAATGCAATTCCTGGTGCATAGAAATACGGTACGGGTGCAATCGATGTTGATGTAGCATTCTCAACACCGACGTTTTTGATATTCCCGATCCTCGCACAATTTGTTTGCTGCTGATGTGCGGATTAGCCGCGACAGCAGCTAAAACACCTAGTTGGGCATCATCATTTGTTGCAGGTCGTGGTTGACGTTTCACATGTGGCTGCCCAATTGCTGTTTCCTTAAATAACGTGACTGTCCAGCGTACGATCCGGACACTTGGATGATGTCGTCCAGGATACCGAGCAGCATACATAGCACACGCCCGTTGGGCATTCTGATCACAATAGCCATACATCAACACGATATCGAACTTTCCCGCAGCTGGTAAACGGTCCATTTTAACACGGGTAATGTATCACGAAGCAAAAACCGCCCGCACTGGCGGAATGTTAGGTGGTACCACGTACTTATACGTTTGTGACTATTACAGCGCCATCTATCACAAAGCGAAAAAAGTGGTCCAACTAACACATTCACGTTTCTTTACGTACTACACGAATATGTAATATAAAAATGGGGGTTCCTATTTAAAAAAAACGCAGTTGATATCCGTTTGACCTATGGCAGCGCCATCTAGCGGGCCAACCATAGCGCCACCTGGTTTCCCCCTTAAAGCTAGACGAGTTTCGTTGTTTGTAGTTTTTACGTTTCATGCATATTTCGTGAGATATTTGGCCCAGTCACTATCAATGGACCGCCCTGTATTTTGGTCGGCGCACGACTCCATTCAGCACACTGTAACTTCTAAAACGCTTTCACAATGAAAAAATTCTTTTGCGGCCATAATCTGTATACTTCAGGAGTAAAAATTATGCAAAAAAAATCGATTTTCCATCGGTCACAACCAGAACGTCCCCTCAAGCTCACGACACGTTTGGAAGCCCCAGAAAATTTATTCAGTATATACCACTCTCAAACCACGCATTCACACCGAATTCGTACTTGTTTCGATATTGCATACTCGCTTACCTTCATTGATCCTGTTGTAAAAATTGCTATGTCTCTTCATTCAAATGGTTCAAAACGCTCTAAGCACTATGGCACTGCTGTGGTCATCAGTCCCCTAGAACTTAGAACTACTTAAACCTAACTAACTTAAGGACATCACACACATCCATGCCCGAGGCAGGATTCGAACCTGCGACCGTAGCAGTAGCGCGGTTCCGGAATGAAGCGCCTAGAACCGCTCGGCCACAGCGGCCGGCGTCTCTTCATTCTTCCTCCATTTGATGACTAATGAATACTTCAGAAAACCCCTAAACATTATTTGTTACGCTAATTTGTTTATCATTTATAATCAAACGGCTGTTTTTTTTAAATTCTCCTGTTTTTTACTTTGCTTCTATAATAATTAGCTCCTTTAATTCCCCTGGATTGGGAACACGCACCTAGCTTTCCATGGGGACAGCCCCGACGCACGGCCTGCACGAGAAGATTGAGCGAGTCTCGACGACTTGCGCATAATCCTCCGCGCAGTAACGGCGAGGGCAGGGGAAAAGTCGCGGAAATTAAGGAAATGGCAGGCGTCGGGAAGCGTCCTCGCGGGCCCAGAGTCCATTTTCCGCAGCGAGAGAGTAATTTCCGGTGCAATTAAGGGCCGTTTCGTCTTAATGCCCGGCAGTATTTTACAGGGTGAACTTTCTCCCGTGAGGGTGGGAGCCCCAGTCCGCTGGGTTACCAAGAGTCACCCCGCTCCCTGGTTCTGCACAGACCGATCTGCGGATGAAAACAAAACCCTCAGTGTCCGGCGAGTTTTCCTGCCATACACACGGTACAATCTCGAGATGTTATAATAGTGTAGAAAAAACACAGCTATAGATAAGATGAACATATCACTAACGCCGGCCGTAGTGGCCGAGCGGTTCTAGGCGCTACTGTCTGCAACCGCGCGACCGCTACGGTCGCTGGTTCGAATCCTGCCTCGGGCATGGAAGTGTGTGATGTGCTTAGGTTAGTTAGGGTTAAGTAGATCTACGTTCTAAGGGACTGATGACCTCAGATGTTGTCCCATAGTGCTCAGAGCCATTTGAGGGGCTCCGGAAAGGCTCAAAATCATGAAAAGTTCAATTTTTACTTTTTTGCGTTTTCTGAATCTGCAGACTATTACCTTTTAATAGATATATAATTTATTCAATTCCGAAGACTACAACTATTTTTAAATTTTTTTTGAAATGTGTTCTACATGGGCGTGACCCACTGTGGCGCTGTTAAACTGCTGTCAAATGGTGCTATTATTAACGTCCGTGTTCATCAGGTACATTTTAGTGATTTGAGATAAAGTATGTGTTGTGGCTAACCTGTGATGGTTCAATATATATCACTGGTGTGATTGTCGATTGTTTCATGTTTATTTACTCTGTAGTTATCTCGAAAATATTCGTAATTAATTCTGTTTCTTGAGTCTCTGTCTTGTTGAAGTATAATAATGAGTAAAAGTAAAGTTATTAGAAATCCTCTGAAGGCTTTTAAGAAAAGGAGAAATTTTGGAAAGCCAAAGGTATGTGTTATTACTGTAAATAATAACATTCTAACATGGTACGAGCGATGCTTGCTTTAGACAAGGAACGCCTTCGGGCTGCAGACAGGGCTGTAAAGACTCTAGAAATACAAGCAAGAGTAAACAGGAGGAGGAACAAGAGGAAGCTGGAGGAGGAGTTTGCAGAGGATGAAGATAATCCATCCTATGGACCTGGAATGCACTAAAAAGTTAATCCAATCTTTGTCGCTCGATTCCCAAAACTTTTATTTTCTCATACTAATTACATGTTTTCTAACGATCTTCCAAACACATTTGTTTCAAACTTTCAGTAAATGTTACACAGTACCTTCTGCATAATTTAAAACAGCCTTTTTCCAAAAAACTGTATATTTTTGAATATATAAATAAAAAATTGCAAAAAAATGTTGTGAATTTTCATTACAATTGAAAAAAATCGTCTTTAATAACTGAACTAAAATTTTGTAAAATCCCTGTGTTAAGTTGTAGCCCATATTCCAATAAATAATCTGTAAAACGTTCAACTTCCTACCTCAAATACTTTGTGAGGAAAGATGTAATTTATAAGCGTTATTTTAACATTGCAAGTATAGGGCGTTCCGGAGCCCCTTGAACCATTGGAATCATATCACTACATTTCCGTGTAGCCTTTAGGGAGGATGTTAAATGCAATGATTGCCGCTGGTGTAGGAGTAGCGAAACGGTTAGCCCCTTACTGCTCCATCTCAACTGCAAAAAAAGTTACACTGAAGAGTCAAAGAGAATGGTAAACCTGCCTAATATAGCGTAGGCCCCACAGATTATGCAGCAGTGCCGCAACACGACGTGGCATGGACCCGATTAATGTCTGAAGTAGTGCTGGAGGGAACTATGAATACTGCAGGGCTGCCCATAAATCTCTAGATTGTCGCAGAGATAACAAAATGGTAGATATCGAAATAGATGACAGAGGGACAGAAAAACAATTAAAATTACTCAAAAGAGGAAAGGCCGCTGGACCTGATGGGACACCAGTTCGACCGGCCGGAGTGGCCGAGCGGTTCTAGGCGCTTCAGTCCGGAACAGCGCGACCGCTACGGTCGCAGGTTCGAATCCTGCCTCGGGCATAGATATGTGTGCTGGCCTTAGGTTAGTCAGGTTCAAGTAGTTCTAAGTTCTAGGGCACTGATGACCTCAGCTGTTAAGTCCCATAGTGCTCAGAGCCATTTGAACCATTTTTTTCTTATACCAGTTCGATTTAATACAGAGTACGCGAAGAGACTTGCCCTCTTCCTTGCAGCATTGTACCGTATGTCTCTAAAAGAGCGTAGCGTTCCAAAATATTGGAAAAGAGCACAGGTAATCCCCGTTTTCAAGAAGGGACGTCGAACAGATGTGCAGAACTATAGACCTATATCTCTAACGTCGATCAGTTGTAGAATTTTGGAACACGTATTATGTTCGAGTATAATGACTCTTCTGGAGACTAGGAATCTACTCTGTAGGAATCAGTATGGGTTTCGAAAACGACGACCGTGTGATACACAGCTCGCGCTATTCGTCCACGAGACTCAGAGGGGCATGGACACGGGTTCCCAGGTAAGATGCCATGTTCCTTGACTTCCGCAAGGCGTTTGATACAGTTCCCCGCAGTCCCTTAATGAACAAAGTAAGAGCATACGGACTGTCAGAGCAATTGTGTGATTGTATTGAAGAGTTCCTAGATAACAGAACGCTGCATGTCATTCTCAATGGAGAGAAGTCTTCCGAAGTAAGAGTGATTTCAGGTGTGCCGCAGGGGAGTGTCGTAGGACCGTTGCCATTCACAATATACATAAATGACCTTGTGGATAACATCGGAAGTTCACTTCACAAATTTGCAAACCCTGTCCTCTAAGACTTCCTGCGCAAATATTGCTTAAATCAAAATATACCACATGAATCAACATTGCGTAAGAATGAAATACCGACGATTTATGCAAACGATCTGGAAGAAATACGCAATCAACTCAAGGATAACATTATTTGAATTTCAGTTGACGAAATTACAGGCACTTGTGGCTGTTACATTGCTAACTTAATTGTTGGTGCTTTAAACGAAGAGCCCTCTTCTCCCCATTTAGCGGCCTGCAAAGAACTTGAAAAAGTAAATCGTTCTACGATCGCCAGACTTGAGAATGAGGGAATTAGAAAATATTTCGAGAATCTTCTGCAGATGAAATGGTGTTCGTGTCTATTTCAGACGCTGCTCCCTATATGATCAAAGCAGGAAAGTGCCTCCGAGTATTTTATCCCAATTTGATTCATGTGACTTGCTTTGCTGATGGAGTACATCGCCTTACTGAAGAAGTACGTTCCATATACGTAAATGTATATAAACTGATTTCATCGACAAAGAAAGTGTTTCTAGGGCTCCTTCTTGGATCATGACCAACAAAAAAAAAAAAAAAAAAGAAAAAAACCTACCTAATGTGTCTTTGCCTCTCGAACTAGTGGTAACCCGTTGGGTGATGATGATGATTGGTGTTTTTGGGGCGCACAACACCGAGGTTATCAGCGCCAAACCCGTTGGGGTACGTGGGTCGAAGCTGTGTTGCTTCACAATGAACATTTAGAGGCCATTAGAGGGGTAGTAAACGACTTCGATACTGCAGAGGCTTTGGCAGTTTGCCAGTGCAAGTTTTTAATGATTCCGGTATTTTAAAAAGACATTGCTATGATTGGCACTCGTTTTTCCCATATACCTGCACGTATTAAAAAGCTTCAAATTCAGGGTTTGGCGTTGAATGAATCTATTCAGTTTATGAATAAAATTATTCTAGTTAACCCATCATTGCCGGAAGCTTTCCCGATAACACAAAGAAAAGTTTGAAAACATTAATTCGCATGAAGTGCTGAGTGCTATTTACAACGGATTTCATATCGATTCCGTATTCGTGGATTTACGGAAGGTTTTTGACACTGTACCACACAAGCGGCTTCTAGTGAAATTGCGTGCTTATGGAATAATGTCTCAGTTATGTGACTGAATTTTCGATTTCCTGTCAGAGAGGTCACAGTTCGTAGTAATTGACGGAAAGTCATCGAGTAAAACAGAAGTGATTTCAGGCGTTTCCCAAGGTAGTGTTATAGGCCCTTTGCTGTTCCTTATCTATATAAACGTTATGGGAGACAATCTGACCAGCCGTCTTCGGTTGTTTGCAGATGGCGCAGTCGTTTATCGACTAATATAGTCATCGGAAGATCAAAACAAACTGCAAAACGATTTATAAAAAAATATCTGAATGGTGCGAAAAGTGGCAGTTGACCCCAAATAACGAAAAGTGCGAGGTCATGCACATGAGTGCTGAAAGGAATTCGTTAAACTTCGGTTACACGATAAATCAATCTAATCTAAAAGCCGTAAATTGAACTAAATACCTAGGTATGAAATGGAAATGAAGTCCGATGCTTCTTTACAGAGCGTAGGGGAACGATGCGGGAGACCCGCACCACCTTACTAGGCAAGGTCCTAATGGAGTTGGTTTGCCGTTGCCTTCCTCCGACCGTAATGGGGATGAATGATGATGATGAAGACGACACAACAACACCCAGTCATCTCGAGGCAGGAAAAATCTCTGACCCCGCCGGGAATCGAACCCGGAACCCCGTGCTCGGGAAGCGAGAACGCTACCGCGAGATCACGAGGGCGGACAGGTATTTTAATTACGAACAACTTAAATTGAAAGGAACACATAGAAAATGTTGTGGGGAAGGCTAACCAAAGGCTGCGTTTTATTGGCAGGATGCTTAGAAAATGTAACAGGCCTACTAAGGAGACTGCCTACACTACGCTTGTCTGCACCCTTTTAGAATACTGCTGCGCGGTGTGGGATCCTTACCAGGTAGGACTGACGGAGTACTTCGAAAAAGTTCAAAGAAAGGCAGCACGTTTTGTATTATCGCGAAATAGGGGAGAGAGTTTCACAGAAATGATAAGGGATTTGGGATGGACATCATTAAAACAAAGGCATTTTCGTTGCGGTGGAGTCTTCTCACGAAATTCGAATCACCAACTTTCTCCCCCGAATTCGAAAGTATGTTGTTGACACCGACCTACGTAGGGAGGAATGGTCACCATGATAAAATAAGGGAAATCAGAGCTCGTACGTAAAGATACAGGCGTTCATTCTTTCCGCGCGCTATACGAAATTGGAATAATAGAGAATTGTGAAGGTGGCTCGATGATCGCTCTGCCAGGCACTTAAATGTGATTTGCAGAGTATCCATGCAGATGTAGATGTAGTTTTATTAGTGGAACTGGTTAGCTTCACCAGAAACAATAAGTGCCAACATAGCAACGAAATTTAGATACTGCCCAGTTACCTCAGTTGATGCAGAACGGTCTTTTTCTGCTTATAAAAATGTTTTGAGTGATCGAAGACACAATCTCACTACGGAACATTTGGAACAGTACTTCGTCGTTTATGTTTACTATAGTAAAAAAATGTAAAATGAAATGTAAATGATGCTGGCCGGCCGGAGTGGCCGAGCGGTTCTAGGCGCTAGTCTGGAACCGCGCCACCACTACGGTCGCAGGTTCGAATCCTGTCTCGGGCGTGGATGTGTGTGATGTCCATAGGTTAGTTAGGTTTAGGTAGTTCTAAGTTCTAGGGGACTGATGACCTCAGACGTTCAGTCCCATAGTGCTCAGCGCCATTTGAACCACTTTTGTAAATGATGCTGTGGTCCAATAGTATTAATTAAAATTAAGGCTGTTCAAAAAAATTCATGATTGTATGTTGTCTTTTAAATAAGATATTACGGAGATTCTTAGCGTACCCCTCCGCGTGCGATATATCTCGAAGTTGGTCCTGTGCGTATCGATTGTTTCCCTGCGACTCACTCGCATCGCATCCGCTAGTTACCGACAACAATAGCAAAGGAGGAACAATTCTCCAAACACGGTAATGCGTCAGCATTTTACAAATTTTTATAAAATAATCCCTGAAAGGCCCCCTTCCTAACCTCTACCAGGAAGTGTTCAGAAAATGATATTAGCACTCTGAATGTACCGATTTTTCGCGTGACCGGTGCTCTTCCTCGTAACTGATATGCACAACTTCGGCTCTGAGATATAATGCACGCAGTAACTACCATGATTTTTTATTATTTGGTCTTGCATATTTAGACACTTTTCATGCATATTTAAGCATTTTTCATGCACATTTGATTGCATATTTTAAGGTTTTTATGATGCATGTAATCCGGTCTCTAGTAATCAGAAACAAGAAGACGTGCATTTTTTGTAGAAAGCGATAATGAATTTTACAATTACGGGATATAGGTATTACAAATGGAAAGAAAAGAAAATGACCAACGTGAGACTTGATCCATAAACTGAATCACATTATGAACCTACTAGGCTATCAATTCCGCTATATATCCAAAATGCATTTGTATCCCAACTACACTCATGCTCATAAGTAGGGATAATGCTGATACATGGAGAAACAGCGCTCTGGTGGGCGGTTTGCGGGTTTAAATCATCTCGGGGTATGACCATGCGGTGCATTTGACCTGCGGTCGTCGCACGTTGCCGCTGGCAGCAGTCCACATACGCAGAGGCGTGTCGGTGCATGGCAGAGTACGGTGCAACGAGCAAGTGCGCACACGTTATCAGACGTGCTAATGGTGACTGCGTGTTGAAAATGGCTCAAAGAACACATACTGATGACGTTATGAGGGGTAGAATACTAGGGCGGCTGAAGACTGGTCAAACACAGCAGGTCGTAGCACGGGCCCTCCGTGTGCCACAAAGTGTGATCTCAAGATTATGGCAACGATTCCAGCAGACAGGAAAGTGTCCAGCCGCTACAGTATGGGACGTCCACAGTGTACAACACCACAAGAAGACCGATACCTCACCATCAGTGCCCGCAGACGGCCACGGAGTACTGCAGGTAGCCTTGCTTGGGACCTTACCGCAGCCACTGGAACAGTTGTCTCCAGGCACACAGTCTACAGACGACTGAACAGACATGGCTTATTCTCCCGGAGACCTGCAAGGTGCATTCCACTGACCCCGGCTCACAGGAGAGCCCGTAAAGCCTGGTGCCAAGAACACAGTACATGGTCATTGGAACAATGGTCCCAGGTTGTGTTCACGAACGAGTCCAGGTATAGTCTAAACAGCGATTCTCGCCGGGTTTTCATCTGGCGTGAACCAGAAACCAGATACCAACCCCTTAATGTCCTTGAAAGGTACCTGTATGGAGGTCGTGGTTTGATGGTGTGGGGTAGGATTACGATTGGTGCACGTAGTCCCCTGCATGTCTTTGACAGAGGAACTGTAACAGGTCTGGTGTATTGAGACGTCATTTTACACCAATATGTCCGGCTTTTCAGGGGTGAAGTAGGTCCCACCTTCCTCCTGGTTGATGATAACGCACGGTCCCACCGAGCTCCCATAGTGGAGGAGTACCTTGAAACAGAAGATATCAGGCGAATGGAGTGGGCTGCCAGTTCTGCAGACATAAACCCCATCGAGCACGTCTGAGATGCTCTCGGTAGAAGTTTCGCTGCGCGTCTGCAAACGCCTACGAGACTTCAGGAGCTCCGACAGGCACTGGTGCAAGTCTGGGAGGCTATACCCCAGCAGCTACTCGACCACCTGATCCAGAGTATGCCAACCCGTTGTGCGGCCTGTGTACGTGTGCATGGTGATCATATCCCATATTGATGTCGGGGTACATGCGCAGGAAACAGTGGCGTTTTGTAGCACATGTGTATCGGGACGGTTTTCTCAACTTATGGCAATACTGTGGACTTACAGATCTGTGTCGTGTGTGTTCCCTATGTGCCTATGCTATTAGCGCAAGTTTTGTGTTGTGCCACGTTGTGTGGCACCACATTATGCAATTATCCTTAATTTATGGGCATCAGTGTATATTAAATAAGGTCTCTCGAAAAATTTGAGAGCCCAATTTTTCTGTAAGTTTCTGAAAAATATTACGTAGCTAAAGCGTGATTAAGAAAAACGTTGACAGCTGTCAGTACATTAGATTGTCTTCAAGTTTCATGTAACGTAACTTGGTAATAGGATATCTAATACGTAAGTAGGACCTACTTCCAAGAGCGTAACAACACCAGCGTATGTATGCTACGGCTTCTGACCAATCATCACGTTTGTGTTTGCTTACATCAGGTTTATTCTTATGATGAAGAAAATAGTCGCCAGCCGGAGTGACCGAGCGGTTCTAGACGCTACAGTCTGAAACCGAGCGACCGCTACGGTCGCAGGTTCGAATCCTGCCTCGGGCATGGATGTGAATGATGTCCTTGGGCTAGGTAGGTTTAAGTAGTTCTAAGTTCTAGGGGACTGATGACCTCCAAAGTTAAGTCCCATAGTGCTCAGAGCCATTTGAAAATTTTGAACAAAATAGTCAGGAGAACGCCCGTTGCCTCGATAGCGAGGTACGTAGAGAAAGCAACAGTTATTCTGGCGAGAATCAAGTAACCTTGCTTTTTACACAAACCTGTAACGAAACGGGCTGTTCTTTGTATCTTCCGCGCCTCCTCTATTATTTCTACCAGGTAGTCGTCGCAGACAGGGAATCATTACCCAAGTATCGGTCACAGATGTGTTTTGCACGCTACCTCTCTCATGGCCTAACTGCATTTACTAAGGATTCCTCCAATAAATGTCAGTCTGTCATCTGCCTCATCTGCGATTATTTCTGTGTGGCCATTTCGTATTACATACTTGGCTCTGAGCACTATGGGACTTAACATCTGAGGTCATCAGTCCCCTAGAACTTAGAACTACTTAAACCTAACTAACCTAAGGACATCAAACACACACACACACATGCCCGAGGCAGGATTCGAACCTGCGACCGTAGCGGTCGCGCGGTTCCGGTCTGAAGCGCCTAGAACCGCATGGCCACACCGGCCGGCCACACGCGTACTACCAGACATTAAACGGATGCGACTCCATTTATTGTCGGCGGTCGAATAATCGAAGGAAACAGACTGTGCTTCCCCTAAATACGTGGAATGCGTTACGTTTATTTTTGACAAAGGCCACTGTGCGAACCGTGGAGCCAGTGCAGCGAAACGCGAGCGACCCACCGTTGTGGCTGAGGTTGAGAAGCCGCAGACCGCCCGTGGCGCTGAAGAGCTTCTCCGGGATGGAGCGGAGCTGGTTGCTGGACAGGTCCAGCCTGGAGAGGCGGCCGTGGTTGGGCAGCAGCGCCGCAGGCAGCGCCTGGAGGCTGTTGCTGGAGAGGTCCAGCGACTCCAGGGCAGCGTTCCTGGAGAACGCAGTGCGGTGCAGTGCCGAGACGTGCGTCCTCGAGAAGTTCAGCGAGCGCAGGTGCGGGCAGTGCTGGAGGAGACCCGCTGGAAGCTCCAGCAGTGGATTGTCCGAAAGATCCAGCTGGAACAGCGGCGGCACCGGTGTCAGTCCCAGTTACTCGTACCTGTAGTTACGGCAGTCCACAGATCAACATCTGTTCACACACAGTGTAACATCAAGGCTCCACATATAAATACAGTGCGGGGTGCACTCAGCCCATGTGACGCAAACTGAGGAGCTACTTGACTGAGAAGTAGCGGCTCCGGTCTCGTCACCTGACATAGGGCTGGGAGAGCCCCTCCATATCCGCATCCAGTGACGCCAGTGGGCTGTGGATGACACGGCGGCCGGTCGGTACTACATCTCCATCTACGTCCATACTCCGCAAGTCACCTGACGATGTGTGGCTGAGGGTACCTTGAGTACCTCTATCGGTTCTCCCTTCTATTCCAGTCTCGTATTGTTCGTGGAAAGAAGGATTGTCGGTATGCCTCTGTGTGGGCTCTAATCTCTCTGATTTTATCCTCACGGTCTCTTCGCGAGATATACGTAGGAGGGAGCAAAATACTGCTTGACTCCTCGGTGAAGGTATGTTCTCAAAACATCAACAAAAGACCGTGCGGAGCTACTGAGAGTCTCTCCTGAAGAGTCTTCCACTGGAGATTATCTATCATCTCCGTAACGCTTTCGCGATTACTAAATGATCCTGTAACGAAGCGCGCTGCTCTTCGTTGGATCTTCTCTATCTCTTATATCAACCCTATCTGGTACGGATCCCACACTAGTGAGCAGTATTCAAGCAGTGGGCGAACAAGTGTACTGTAACCCACTTCCTTTGTTTTCGGATTGCATTTCCTTAGGATTCTCCCAATGAATCTCAGTCTGGCATCTGCTTTACCGACGATTAATTTTGTAAGGTCATTCAATTTTAAATCACTCCTAATGCTTACTCCCAGATAATGTATGGAATCAACTGCTTCCAGTTGCTGACCTGCTATATTGTAGCTAAATGACAAGGGATCTATCTTTCTGTGTATTCGCAGGACATTACACTTGTCTACACAGAGATTCAATTGCCATGCCCTGCACCATACGTCAATCCGTTGCAGATCCTCCTGCATTTCAGTACAATTGTCCATTGATACAACCTCTCGATATACCACAGCATCACCCTCAAAAAGCCTCAGTGAACTTCCGATGTTATCCACAAGGTCATTATATACATTGTGAATAGCAACGGTCCTACGACACTCCCCTGCGGCACACCTGAAATCATTTTTACTTCGGAAACTTCTCTCCACTGAGAATGACATGCTGCGTTCTGTTATCAAGGAACTCTTCAATCCAATCACACAATTGGTCTGATAGTCCATATGCATGAAGGGGAAGCAGTGGTTGGGAAAGCAGTGAGAGAGGGTTGTAGCCTCTTCCCGATGCTATTCAATCTGTATATTGAGCAAGCAGTAAAGGAAACATAGAAAAGTTCGGAGTAGGCATTAAAATCCACGGAAAAGGAATAAAAACTTTGATGTTCGCCGATGACATTGCAATTCTGTCAGAGACAGCAAAGGTCTTGCAAGAGCAGTTGGACGGAATGGACGGTTCTTGAAAGGAGGGTATAAGATGAACATCAACAAAAGCAAAACGAGGGTAATGGAATGCAGTCGAATTAAGTCGGGTGATGCTGAGGGAATTAGATTAGGAAATCAGACACTTAAAGTAGTAAAGGAGTTTTGCTATTTGGGGAGAAAATAACTGATGATGGTCGAAGTAGAGAGGATATAAAATGTAGACTGGTAATGGCAAGGAAAGCGTTTCTGAAGAAGATGAATTTGTTGACATCGAGTATAGATTTAAATGTCAGGAAGTCGTTTCTGAAAGTATTTGTATGGAGTGCAGCCATGTATGGAAGTGAAACATGGGCGGTAACTAGTTTGCACAAGAAGAGAATAGCAGCTTTCTAAACGTGGTGCTACAGAAGAATCCTGAAGATTAGATGGGTAGATCACATAACTAATGAGGAGGTATTGAATAGAATTGGGGAGGAGAGGAGTTTGTGGCACAACTTGACTAGAAGAAGGGATCGGTTGGTAGGACATGTTCTGAGGCATCAAGGGATCACCAATTTAGTACTGGAGGGCAGTGTGGAGGGTAAAAATCGAGGAGGGAGACCAAGAGATGAATACACTAAGCAGATTCAGAAGGATGTAGGCTGCAGTAGGTACTGGGAGATGAAGCAGCTTGCACGTGATAGAGTACCATGGAGAGCTGCATCAAACCAGTCTCAGTACTGAAGACCACAACAACAACAACAACAACAACATCTATCCCTCTACTAGCCCAGCCCGACAGTGCATAACTTCAGTGATCTGAGGAGAACGGGTGTTAACCACTGTTGGGTATCGTTCATGTCTTCGTGCACGTGTCAGGTCGTGTGCGTGGTTGGTGTTATTCCAGTTGACGACTATTTTAGATGTCGTCGGCATACTGGGTAGTCGGTCAGTTGCTGAGGTGCAGGGAAGTTATCTCCGCGCGGCGGAGTTGCCTGGGTCCGCTGGCTGTCCCTGCGCAGTGTCGGAGCGCGTGTGGAGCTGTCCTGTCGCTACGAGCTTCGTGATTCACCGAGCCATGACGTCAAAGTTGAGTAGAGCTTACAATTACCCAAGCCACGTCCATTTAAGTTCGTTTCGGTGGTTCGCTGTTGGGGAGCTTTTCTTGTGAGCAACACCGAGTGTTTCTATTGTTTTAATGTAGCCGCCATGCGGCCCAATTAACTATATTGGTTGACTACAATTCAAGTGCACCAGCGGAATTTCCTGCCTTGTGGCCGTTAGTGTTCTGGTTACCTGCCGTGGCCACTAACGTAAATTCAGGCAGTGCTCGTTTCAGGTGAAGTTAACCATATTACCGTATTTCAGATTCAAGTTTACCAGCGGAGTTTTCTGCCTTGCGGCCGTTAGTGTTCCGGTTGCTTGCCCTGCCCATTAACGTAATTTCAGGCAGCGTCCTTTCCTCACCTGTTGCCGCTGGCCAACATGGTGTGTAATTTTGACAGCTAATACATACATCATTCTGGATAATAACGTTCCTAACTTTTTGTGTTTGAGTTATCAGGTACCGATTGGTGGCAAGCAAGTCGTTTTGTTGGTCGGTCCGTGGCTGTCCCCTGGTTGGGTTCCGACGGATCGAGTGTAGTTGGGCTCACCACCTGTCTCACCTAAGTGAAAAAAGGCAGACCGACCTCCCTGGAGGCTTCTGCGTGCCGTTTTCTTTATTTTCTTTCTCACCAGTTGCCTGTTTATAATCTGTCATAGACAATGATTTAAAATATTCTTACTTTTACTAGATTTTATGTATTTTTGAATTGTGGAAAATCAATTGTGGGCATTCAGCCACTTAAATCCTTATAGTAAAAAAAAAAAAAAAGGAAAAAAATACATTGCCGCCTTCTGCCTTTAAAAGGTTATGGTAATTTATTTTAAAATCTTGGATGTATTATTGTGGGCCTTGAGCCGTTTGTATTGCATCTTGTAATGTTTGTCTATTCACCCTTGCCTTGAGGCTCTCAGCCTTATATATATATTATTATTATTATTATTGGTGTTTTGCCCTTAAAGAGCGCATTTGGACTAAACTACATGGCCAGTTCCTTTTGCTGCCTTCCTTGCTGCCCAAACTTCCCTCATTCGCTCGCTGTGTTTCTGTTTCCGGTCCTCTGTCTGTGGTGTCACTGCCAGACACCACACTTACTAGGTGGTAGCCTTTAAATCGGCCGCGGTCCGTTAGTATACGTCGGACCCGCGTGTCGCCACTGTCAGTGATTGCAGACCGAGCGCCGCCACACGGCAGGTCTAGTGAGACGTCCTAGCACTCGGCCCAGTTGTACAGCCGACTTTGCTAGCGATGCTACACTGACAAATACGCTCTCATTTGCCGAGGCGATAGTTAGCATAGCCTCCAGCTACGTCATTTGCTACGACCTAGCAAGACGCCATTTATCCTTTGCTATGTATCTAATGAAGCATGAACCATCAGACCGATGTTCTCCAATTATGGATTAAAGTTAAGTATTACATCAACTTCGTATTTTATTTATTAGACTCAACTCCTTTAATCTGTTCCAGACCTCACGCCAGTCTGCGTGAGCTTAAACGCGTGCCTTTCGGCTTCCTGTCATAGTGGATTGGCTGTCGGGTCAGTCCACTACACTGTCCATGCTTCTTGTCGGCTTTGTGTCTTCGGCTTCATCTTGATTGCCTTTTTGGTTGCCCATATTTCTTTCATCTTCTGGCTGTGATCTTGCTTGCGTTCTTCGGTCCATTTTATGCCTGTACGTTTGTCACATTGTATCTCATGTAGTTTACTTTTCTTAATGATGTTTCTGAATTTTATTCTGTCGTTTATTGTGTCTACTGTTAGGTTGAGTTGGTTCAGGTCGTTTTCTACCTCTGCCACCCATTTGTTGTTTCTAGTGGTTACCCAGTCAAAGATCTGTTTGGTCAGCCTGTGTGATGGCATTCTGTATAGGTGTCCATAGAATTGTATTCCGCGTTTTCTAACCTTTTCTGTGATTGTCTCCGTATGTTTGTATAGTTCCTGTGTAGCTTTCCTGATCCATATTCGATTGTTGTTAGTTGCGCCAAATATTTTCCTAAGTATTTTCCGTTCTACTTCTTCTAATTGTCTGATCCGTACGTGTATGCCCTAGGATTAGTGTGGTCTCTGCTGCATACAGTGCCTCGGGGAGCACCACCGTGTCGTAATGGCGTAATTTGGCGTTTTGTGAGATAGACTTCTTGTTGTAATGATTCCACACTACTTTGTATGCCTTGTCCAGTTTAGTCTTTCTTTCTTCTGTTTGAGTCTCTGTTATGTCCACTCATTTGTAGTGTTTCACCGAGGTATTTGAAGTTTGACGTTTTGTAAATCGTACCATACTTTGTGTTCAGAGATGAGAGTCGCTTTGTGCTCATGAACTGTGTCTTTTCGTAACAGATCTGTAGTCCAGTTTTGGACTCTATATATATATATATATATATATATATATATATATATATATATATATATATATACAGGGCTATTACAAATGATTGAAGCGATTTCATAAATTCACTGTAGCTCCATTCATTGACATATTGTCACGACACACTACAGATACGTAGAAAAACTCATAAAGTTTTGTTCGGCTGAAGCCGCACTTCAGGTTTCTGCCGTCAGAGCGCTCGAGAGCGCAGTGAGGCAAAATGGCGACAGGAGCCGAGAAAGCGTATGTCGTGCTTGAAATGCACTCACATCAGTCAGTCATAACAGTGCAACGACACTTCAGGGCGAAGTTCAACAAAGATCCACCAACTGCTAACTCCATTCGGCGATGGTATGCGCAGTTTAAAGCTTCTGGATGCCTCTGTAAGGGGAAATCAACGGGTCGGCCTGCAGTGAGCGAAGAAACGGTTGAACGCGTGCGGGGAAGTTTCACGCGTAGCCCGCGGAAAATTGGCTCATGCCACAACTGGAGACCGACAGCGCCGACTTCATCTTTCAACAGGATGGTGCCCCACCGCACTTCCATCATGATGTTCGGCATTTCTTAAACAGGAGATTGGAAAACCGATGGATCGGTCGTGGTGGAGATCATGATCAGCAATTCATGTCATGGTCTCCACGCTCTCCCGACTTAACCCCATTCGATTTCTTTCTGTGGGGTTATGTGAAAGATTCAGTGTTTAAACCTCCTCTACCAAGAAACGTGCCAGAACTGCGAGCTCGCATCAACGATGCTTTCGAACTCATTGATGGGGACATGCTGCGCCGAGTGTGGGAGGAACTTGATTATCGGCTTGATGTCTGCCGAATCACTAAAGGGGCACATCTCGAACATTTGTGAATGCCTAAAAAAACTTTTTGAGTTTTTGTATGTGTGTGCAAAGCATTGTGAAAATATCTCAAATAATAAAGTTATTGTAGAGCTGTGAAATCGCTTCAATCATTTGTAATAACCATGTATATATATATATATATATATATATATATATATATATATATATATATATATGATAATTATTTTATTTGCTATTTTAACTGCATGTTTTTGCCACTTGAGATTTATCCTGTTGCTTTAAGATTTCTTGTTTGGAGGCCTTCAGACGTGAAATAATTCCCTTTTTTAAATTCGTACTTCTAAAGGTTCGGCTATGTGCCGTTTTGGTTTAGAGATGTTATTAAATTACAATAAATTACAATTTTGAGTGAATCTGACCGACATCTTATTTGGCCCTTTGCACAATCCTAATCACCTGTTCTGCCTAGGGGGTTTAGCGGGCATCTCAATTCTGTCATGCCAGTAATGCGTTCTCTTTCAATCTCACTGATTTGACACTGGGTTTATGGCGACAACGAATGCCGCAGGCACGTTTTATCCGTAGCGGGTGTTGTACCGCAATACTGATGTTAACAGCGGACCCGCGGGCCGACATGGGTTCAAATGCAAATCATTCCTTCAGAACGTACTAATGTACACGTCTTGTGAATAGAGAGAAAGTCAGATACGTCGCCGGCCGGAGTGGACGTGCGGCTCCAGGCGCTACATTCCGGAACCGAGCGACAGCTACGGTCGCATGTTCGAATCCTGCGTCGGGCATGGATGTGTGTAATGTCCTTAGGTTAGTTAGGTTTAAGTAGTTGTAAGTTCTAGGAGACTGATGACCTCAGATGTTAAGTCTCATAGTGCTCAGCGCCATCAGATACCTCGGGAGCAATATACTGCTTGACTCCTAGGTGAATATGGAATATGGAATCGGTGGGTTCAGGAGGGTAATACGGAACGCCGTGTTGGATCGCATCGGCGTCGTATCACTAGCAGTCGAGATGACAGGCACCTTATCCGCATAGTTGTAACAGATCGTGCAGCCACGTCTCGATCCCAGAGTCAAGAGATGGGAACGTTTGCAAGACAACAAGTATCTGGGCGAACAGTTCGACGACGTTTGCAAAAAATGGTTCAAAATACTCTGACCACTATGGGATTTAACACCTGAGGACATCAGTCCCTTAGAACTTAAAACTATTTAAAGCTAAGTAACCTAAGGAGGATACATCCATGCCCGAGGCAGGATTCGAACCTGCGACCGTAGCGGTCGCATGGTTCCAGACTGAAGCGCCTAGAAGCGCTCGGCCACAACGGCCGGCGACGTTTGCAGCAGCATGGACTACCAGCTCGGAGACCATGGCTGCGGTTACCCTTGATGCTGAATCACAAACAGGAGCGCCTCCGATTGTGTACTGAACGACTAACCTGGATGCACGAATGGCGAGATGTCAATGTTTCGGATGAATCCAGATTCTATTTACAGCATCATGATGGTCGCATCCGTGTTTGGCGACATCGCGGTGAACGCACATTTGAGGCGTGTATACGTCATCGCCATACTGGCGTATCACCCGGAGTGATGGTATGGGCTGCCATTGGTTACACTTCTCGGCACTTTGAACAGTTGACGTTACATGTCTGATGTGTCACGACCCGTGGCTCTACCCTTCATTCGATCCCTGCGAAACCCTACATTTCAGCAGAGTAATGCACAACCGGATGTTGCAGGTCCTGTACGGGCCTTTCTGGATACAGAAAATGTTCGACTGCTGGCCTGGCCAGCACATTCTCCAGATCTCTCACCAAATGAAAACGTCTGGTCAACGGTGGTCGTGCAACTGGCTCGTCACAATACGCCAGTCACTACTCTTGATGAACTGTGGTATCGTGTTGAAGCTTCATGGTCATCTGTACCTGTACACGCCATCGAAGCTTTGTTTGATCAATGCACAGGCGTATCAAGGACGTTATTACGGCCAGAGGTATTTGAACTGGGTACTGATTTCTCAGGATCTATGCACCCAAATTGCTTGAAAATGTAATCACATGTCAGTTCCAGTATAATATATTTATCCAATGGATACCCCTTTATCATCTGCATTTGTTCATGGTGTAGCAATTTTAATGTCCAGTAATGTACTTTGTTAAAGTCAAGTTGCATGTCTGAAACCATTTGTCTATTTAAGAGAAGCTATTGCTGAATACATGAAGGAAAAAGGAAGTGCAGGAGCGAAAATTAGGACCTCTGGAATGGACTGCAAACCTCGTAAATTATGTAGACTTGACTGCACTCTGCCCGCAGTAAGACACAGCAAGGCGAGAAACAACTAATTTCTGATTAAGATTTGCATACATTTCAAAACAAAATCGCGTTGTAGAAGGGACGAATTCTGAGAAACACAGTCCAGTTTCTTAAGCATCCTCGAGTTGAAGGACACACGAGGTCAGAAGAATTTATTCTGGCCTGAAAAGAATTTCAAGGATACATATGGACAACCATCAGCTATATAATGCAACCAGGACAACGAAAATTTGTGTCCCACCGGGACTCAAACCCATATTTCCCGCTTATCGGGAGCGTTCACCTCACCGTTTGACTATCCGTGCGCGACCTACTGCCAAATCCAAACCCCCATTTCTCGTGAACCACGACTCTACAACCTGCACTCGTGCATCCATTATATACAGGGTGTTCCATTGATCGTGACCGGGCCCAGTATCTCACGAAATAAGCGTCGGACTAAAAAACTACAAAGAACGAAACGCGTCTAGCTTGAAGCGGGAAACCTGATGGCGCCATGGTTGGCCCGCTAGATGGCGCTGCCATAGGTCAAACGGATATCAACTGCGTTTTTTAAAAATAGCAACCCCCATTTTTTATTACATATTCGTGTAGTACGTAAAGAAATATGAATGTTTTAGTTGGACCACTTTTTCCGCTTTGTGATAGATGGCGCTGTAATAGTCACAAACATATGGCTCACAATTTCAGACGAACAGTTTGTAACAGGTAGGTTTTTAAAATTAAAATACAGAGCGTAGATACGTTTGAACATTTTATTTCGGTTGTTCCAGTATGATACATGTACCTTTGTGAACTTATCATTTCTGAGAACGCACGCTGTTACAGCGTGATTACCTATAAATACCACATTAATGCAATAAATGCTAAAAATGATGTCCGTCAACCTCAATACATTTGGCAATACGTGTAACGACATTCCTCTCAACAGCGAGTAGTTCGCCTTCCGTAATGTTCGCACATGCATTGACAATGCGCTGACGCATGTTGTCAGGCGTTGTCGGTGGATCACGATAGCAAATATCCTTCAACTTCCCCTACACAAAGAAATCCGCGGTCCTCAGATCCGGTGAACGTGCTTCGACGACCAATCCACCTGTCATGACATATGCTATTCAATACCGCTTCAACCGCACGCGAGCTATGTGCCGGACATCCATCATGTTGGAAGTACATCGCCATTGTGTCATGAAGTGAAACATCTTGTAGTAACATCGGTAGAACATCACGTAGTAAATCAGCATACATTGTACCATTTATATTGCCACCGTTAAAATGTGGGGCAATTATCCTTCCTCCAATAATGCCGACCGTACATTAACCCGTCAAGGTCGCTGATGTTCCACTTGTCGCAGCCATCGTGGATTTTCCTTCGCCCAATAGTGCATATTATGCCGGTTTACGTTACCGCTGCTGGTGAATGACGCTTCGTCGCTAAATAGAACGCGTGCAAAAAATCTATCATCGTCTCGTAATTTCTCTTGTGCCCAGTGGCAGAACTGTACACGATGTTCAAAGTCGTCGCCATACGACTCCTGATATCTAGAAATATGGTACGGGTGCAATCGATGGTGATGTAGCATTCTCAACACCGACGTTTTTGAGAATTCCGATTCTCGCGCAGATTGTCTGCTACTGATGTGCGGATTAGCCGCGACAGCAGCTAAAACACCTACTTGGGCATCCTCATTTGTTGCAGGTCGTGGTTCACGTTTCATATGTGGCTGAACACTTCCCGTCTCCTTAAATAACGTAACTATCCGGCGAACGGTCCGGACACATGGATGATGTCGTCAATGGACCACCCTGTATATCCCCTTAGAGGGGAGACATTTTACTTAAAATTCGCTTGCCTGATGTCGGCGGATAAATGCGATATTGCAGTGCCTTTGTTATGTTATTCTAATCTGCGACACAAAGTTCCTTTGGACATCCACGCATATCCGAAGGAACTTTGTGTCGTAATTCAGAATAACAGACTGATGCTGCTATAGCTCGACGCGTGTGAACACCCCATAGTGGCTTGCCATCTATGAATTGTGTTTTAAAAATTTTGTGACTAAAGGTTTATGACTTGATATTTAGTTTCATATGTGACATGCTAGTTTGAGTGTTTTATTTCTGATGAAGGCACTCATAGCAATGCCGAAACGTGGATCAAAAGACTCCCTTTTTTGCTACCGTGGGCTCCTATATCTTTAATTTTACTTTATAAACGGTTCAAAACTTTCGATTATGTCCGTTGATTTCCTTAACTGCAACCAGTACCATCGTGGGAGTGATTCCCCATTTGTCGCTGCTCTCCTTAAATCTTTTCTTTACTATTTCACATACCCATAAACCCAGCAGGTGACATTTAAACTCCCAGTGGTCTGTGGTTATAGTGTTTCGCGACATCAGTGAATTTCGTAGATACAGATGTGATATTAAGTGAAGAGCTCTTTGGAAACCTAGAACCATAGATACACTATGCGAACGAAAGTATCCGAACACCTGGCTGAAAATTACTTACGAGTTCGTGGCGCCCTCGATCGGTAATGCTGGAATTCAGTGTGGTGTTGGCCCACCCTTAGCCTTGATGACAGCTTCCACTCACGCAAGGATACGTCCAATCAGGTGCTGTAATGTTTCCTGGGGAATGGCAGCACATTCTTCACGGAGTGCTGTATTGAGGAGAGGTATCGATGTCGGTCGGTGAGGCCTGACACAAAGACGGCATTCCGAATATCGCAAATGTGTTCTACATGATTCAGTTCAGCACTCCGTGCAGGGCAGTCCCTTACCAGGATATGCCCTGCATTATGACCGAATGCTCGATCGTGTGTAAAGATGCAATCGCCATCACCAAATTGATCCTCAACAGTGGAAAGCAAGAAGGTGCTTAAAACATCAGTGTAGGCCTGTGATGTGATAGTGCCACGCAAAACAACATGGGGTGCAAGCCCCCTGCATGAAAAGGACCACACCACAACACCACCGCCTCCGAATTTTACTGTTGGCACCACACACGCTGGCAGATGGCGTTCACGGGCATTCGCCACACCCACACCCTGCCATCGGATCGCTACATTGTGTACCGTGGTTCGTCACTGCACACAACGTTTTTCCACCGTGCAATCGTCCAATTTTTACGCTCCTTACACCAAGCGAGGCGTCGTTTGGCATGTGGCTTATGAGCAGCCGCTCGACCACGAAATCCAAGTTTCTCACCTCCTGCCTAACTGTTATAGTACTTCCAGTGGATCCTGATGCAGTTTGGAATTCCTGAGTGATGGTCTGGATAGATGTCTGCCTATTACACATTACGACCCTCTTCAACTGTCAGCGGTCTCTGTCAGACAACAGACGAGGTCGGCCTGTACGCTTTTGTGCTGTACGTGTCCCTTCACGTTTCCACTTCATTATCATATTGGAAACAGTGGGCCCTGGGATGTTTAGGAGTATGGAAATCTCGCGTACAGACATATGACACAAGTGACATCTGGTCCGAGCACGGGCCTCACAATCCGAACCACACGCCACTGTTAAGCACTAATGAAGGACTGGGCGCCTTACTTCGATTGCACATAATTCATTAAGGTCAGTCCAACACATTTATTTCAAATACATAAATGAAGTTACATCTGAATCTGTCATACATTAAACAGGAAATAATAAAAAACAATTTCAATATCAGCTGATTTAGTGGGTGGAGCGCGAGTTAAGCCAATAACCAGGCAAACTAAATTTGAATCTGTCTGACATTAAAGAGGAATAAAGAAAACAATTTCAATATCAGCTGATTTAGTGGGTGGAGCGCGAGTTAAGCCAATAACCAGGTAAACTAAATTTGAATCCGTGTGGCATTAAACAGGAATTAAAAAAAATATTTTTTTATAAATTTTTGAACTACAGCATTAACGAATTCCAAATCTTTCCCTTTTCTAGGCGGAGGCTGAGTCAGAACACAGAATGCCAGAAAAACACAGTTTTGCTGTGAAATGTTACAGGACACCCAGAAGCAGTAACAGACAAGGGGTCGGCCCCCATGAATAACACAGGCTAAGAGTCAGGCTGGGAGCAAATCCTACGAGAACTTGTTCACACTGTGCTCACCACAACCTGTAGACATTCCGGCCGAACATCCGCTTGCGGTGGCTGCCAGAAGGACGAAGCGACCGACAGGCCCACGCCGTGCTTCTCACACAGGCACCTCAATTTGTACAAACATCTCGGCCAACACCAACTCCGGACTCCCCTCTCACTGCGAGGCTTGGCACAGTTTATACGAAATGCCTTCCAGGCAACCGGTAACCGCCGCAGGAGTTTCACGATTTGCCAACAGCCCCAGCGTAACAGAGGTCACACGTGTGCTTACGCCCGAGCCACAACTACGCCAGCTTCACCGGCCGGCCCAAACCGACTGCCTCTCGCCGTCCCGCGCGCCCCAGCCGAAAACGCAAAGATGCTCATGCCCGGCGACGCGCCAAAGATAACAAGCCGATCGCTGATGATCGACCAGCGATCTGGCTCAACACCGAATCACCTGACCACGTTCGAAGTCCGTGAGTTCCGCAGATCGCCCCATTCTGCTCTCTCACGATGTCTAATGACTACTGAGGTGGCTGATATGGAGTACCTGGCAGTAGGTGGCGGCACAATGCACCTAATATGAAAAACGTATGTTTTTGGGAGTGTCCGGATACTTTTGACCACATAGTGTAAATACTGCTTTCTTTACATGGTTGAAGAGGTCGTAACTCCTGATGGAGTTGGTACCCTACCTCCTGCAGCAGCCTGTTGACCTTGAAGGTGTCCACGTGCAGCGCCTCGATGTGGTTCCCGGATAGCTTCAGCTGGGTGAGCAGCGCGTTGTGTCTGAACAGTTCAGCGGGCAGTCCGTCCAGCTGGTTGTCACTCAGGTCCACCGCAGACAGGTTGCGATTCGCTGCAAACGTGTCTGGCAGCAGCTGTGACACCTGCAAGTAAATCCAAAAGCCCTTGACTTCCAAAAAATGCTGTGTGGTGCGAAACATCCTATGGAGGAATGTGGTGAGCCACTGTCACTGCCTCAACGAAAGCAGAGATGTTGATGGGCAACTTACCACACCGTACAAAAATATCTGACACCACCAGCAGACATCAAGCTAGACACGTGTAGCACTGCCTCATGCCATGACTGGACTTCAGTTCGGCGTGGAAGCGATTCCACAAGTTTTTCATGGGATGCCGTTTCCAGCTGAGACCATTCACTAGTGATAGGTCTCAAAGATACCAAATTCTGGTATGTTTATTGCTACTGTTGCACAGAGTCACAAACAATTTCTATGGGATTAAGTCTGGATGATTTTATTATATTCCATATAACCCCAGACATTTTATGTGAGATTAAGACCGATTGGCCGGCTTGGATGGCCGAGCTGTTCTAGGCGCTACAGTCTGGAATCGCGTGACCTCTACGGTCGCAGGTTCGAATCCTCCCTCTGGGATGGATGCCTGTGATGTCCTTAGGTTAGTTACGTTTAAGTAGTTCTAACTCTAGCGGACTGATGACCTTAGAAGTCAAGTCCCATAGTGCTGAGAGCCATTTGAACCATTTTAAGACCGAGTGATTTAGCGGGCTAGTATAAATGCAATGGGGTGCCTGAGTGTTCATCAGACCAGGATCGTATGCATGCTGCCGTAAGTTAGTTAGTTAGTTCCATGTAGCATGGATCGTTTTCCATGATAAATGGTAATGATGTAGAATGACTCATTTTACCTTCATAGCTCATATTAATTTGTAAATATGATTACATGCTGAACCTATACAAGCTTTTTTTAATGTATTACAGTAACTGAAATTCTTCTATGGAGTGAAACTAGTTTTCAAGTTTATTTTCAAATTTTACTTTGCTCTCGGTCAGACATTTTGTATAACTGAGTAAGTGATGAAATATTTTAGTTGCTGTATTGTGACTCCTTTTTGTGCTAATGACAACCTTACTGTGGAGTAATTAATGTTATTTTTCCTTGTGGTATTGAAATTATGTACATCATTGTCCATTTGAACTGTAGTGGGTTGTTTTCAACAAACATCATGAGGGAATAAATATAGTGTGAAGCTGTAGTTGGATTTCCCAACTCTTTAATCAGACTTCTATAAGATGGTCGTAGACGAGCAGTGTGTATTATTCTTACAGCACGTTTTTGAGTAATGTACAGTTTCTTTCTTAAAGATAAGTTACCTGAGAACAATATTTCATATGACATTGTTGAATGAAAATTTATAAAGCATGTAGATACATTTGCTGATTTGCCTCTCCCCAAGATTTTCATTGGTTCTAAGTGTAAAAGTGGCTGACCTAAGTAGTTTTAGGAGTTCTAAAGCGTGTTTTTTCCAATTTAAAAAAATGGTTCAAATGGCTCTGAGCACTATGGGACTTAACATCTGAGGTCATCAGTCCCCTACAACTTAGAACTTCTTAAACCTAACTAATCTAAGGACGTCACACACATCCATGCCCGAGGCAGGACTCGAACCTGCGACCGTAGCGGTCGCGCGGGTCCAGACTGAAGCACCTAGAACCACTCGACCACAGCGGCCGGCTTTTTCCTATTTATATTCTGATTAATATTGACACCTAAGAATTTTGAAGTTTCCACCCTCTTTATAATTTCCTCCCCATGAGTTACACTTCTCATTGCTGTAGTACCCATAGATGTGCAGAACAGAATTTGTTGGGTCTTTTTAAAATTCAGAGTGAGACCATTCGCAGAAAACCATTCAATAATACTTTTTAGAACATTGTTTAATATTTCTTCTGTTTCTGTACATATGCTTGGATGGATTGCGACACAGCTGTCATCTGCCAAAAGAACTAATCCCCGTTGTTGTATATTAGATGGAAGATCGTTTGGTTATGTGAGGAACAATAGTAGACCTAAGAATTAGCCTTGGATAGCCCATATGTGACTAGCCCCGAGTCAGGTTAAAGTTTCTAGACTGTATTAGTTGATTTACTAACTACAACTTTCTGCAATCATTTGGCTAGATATGACAGTGTCCATTCCATTGCTATACTATCAGTCCCACAAAACATTAAATCGTCTAGGAGAATACTGTGATTCAGGCACACAACAGGTCGTACAAAACAGCAACTGGCGCTATTTTATTGTTTAATTGTCGTATGATTTGGCGAGTGAACATGAAAACGGTGTTCACAGTACAACAACTCTCCTTAAATCCAAAGTGTGACATGCTGACGATATTATTGTTGCTCAGGGTAGATACTGTTCTACAGTACATCACCTTCTTAAAAATTTTGGATAATGATGACAGCAGTAAAAGTGAATGGCAGTTATTCAAATCTATCTTATCACCTTTGTTAAATAGGATTTTGAGAGCGCTATATTTCAGTCCCTCTGAAAAAAAGCGTTGAGTTAATGATGCATTATATATTTCAGATATCAGGCTTATTATATGAGTAACAAATCTTTAGTATTGTATTGTAATTACCATCAGAACCAAATGAGCTTTTATTTTTGAGACAATGTAGAACCTTCTGAATTACAGAAGTAGAAATTTGTAATAAATTCATACGATTAAATTTTGTGAGTTCTCTTGAACTGTTTGTACCTATATTTTCTAATGTATTTAAGAAAAGATTATTAAATGTATTTTGTAGCAGTGATCCATCATTTATAGCCCTTCTGTTCAGTTAGGTAGTGATGTTATCCTGGCTGTTCTGTCTCTCCTTTCGCTACATTCCATATAGGCTTAAGTCTGTTGTCGAAATTACTGATTTATGACTTTGTAACATGGCTGTTGTCATCTTGCAAGATGGAAGTATCCACGTGCTATTCGTCACAAAGATATAAAAGAAAGGGCAACATTTGATCGTTGAAACTTTTGAAACAATCATAATAGAACATGTTCACAATAACCTGAATGAATGGGGCGAAATTATGGCACGAAAAATACCCTCAACACACCGCAGATCCACCTCCAGTAGGACCTGCACCCTCATCACACTTTGGGCTGAGCGCCTCATTCCGGCATCGCATCATCTGAAGAGCAGCGAAATCAAGACTCATTGCAGGAATACATTTGAAGGTGAAACGGTAGTTGGGAAGTAACACGTGGCGATAAGTTAGCAGATAGCCATTAAAGCTGCAACGCTAGGAAGAATAGTACATAACGTAACTTGGGGATACAATAACGTATGATGTGAGCAATGACTAAATCTGTCAGCCATTTGGATCTAATTTGTCTTGACATCGGGACGAAGTGAGCTCGTATGATAGACACAATGACGTCTCTCCATGCTGGACCACTTCTGTTCCAGAAATCATCAACTGCAGTGCCTGGCGAGCCAGCCTCTCGGAGGACAGAGGATAGAGGTCTGGAAATTGTGTTGGCCGGGGCAGTGCTGTAGAAGCTCCTCTACCGAGGTAGGTCGTGACTGCGGTGTTGCATCATCTTGTTGAAAGATAACTCCTCAAAGACGTCAAAGATATGGCACAGCCATCAGCGTTGTTGTTGTTGTGGTCTTCAGTCCTGAGACTGGTTTCATGCAGCTCTCCATGCTACCCTATCCTGTGCAAGTTTCTTCATCTCCCAGTACTTACTGCAACCTACATCCTTCTGAATCTGCTTAGTGTATTCATCTCTTGGTCTCCCCCTACGATTTTTAATCTCCACGCTGCCCTCCAATACTAATTTGGTGATCCTTTGATGCCTCAGATCATGTCCTACCAACCGGTCCCTTCTTCTCGTCAAGTTCTGCCACAAACACCTCTTCTCCGCAATTCTGTTCAATACCTCCTCATTAGTTATGTGATCTACCCATCTAATCTTCAGCATTCTTCTGTAGCACCACATTTCGAAAACTTCTATTCTCTTCTTGTCCAAACTATTTATCGTTCATGTTTTACTTCCATACATGGCTACACTCCATACAAATACTTTCAGAAACGTCTTCCTGACACTTAAATCTATACTCGATGTTAACAAATTTCTCTTCTTCAGAAACGCTTTCCTTGCCATTGCCAGTCTACATTTTATATCCTCTCTACTTCGACCATCATCAGTTATTTTGCCCCCCAAATAGCAAAACTCCTTTACTACTTTAAGTGTCTCATTTCCTAATCTCATTCCCTCAGCATGACCCGACTTAATTCGACTACATTCCATTATCCTCTTTTTGCTTTTGTTGATGTTCATCTTATATCCTCCTTTCAAGACACTGTCCATTCCGTTCAACTGCTCCTCCAAGTCCTTTGCTGTCTCTGACAGAATTACAATGTCATCGGCGAATCTCAAAGTTTTTATTTCTTCTCCATGAATTTTAATACCTACTCCGAATTTTTCTTTTGTTTCCTTTACTGCTTGTTCAATATACAGATTGAATAACATTGGGCAGAGGCTACAACACTGTCTCACTCTCTTCCCAACCACTGCTTCCCTTTCATGCCCCTCGACTTTTATAACTGCCATCTGCTTTCTGTACAAATTTTAAATAGCCCTTCGCTCCCTGTATTTTACCCCTGCCACTTTTAGAATTTGAAAGAGAGTATTCCAGTCAACATTGTCAAAAGCTTTTTCTAAGTCTACAAACGCTAGAAACGTAGGTTTGCCTTTCCTTAATCTTTGTTCTAAGATAAGTCGTAAGGTCAGTATTGCCTCACGTGTTCCAGTATTTCTACGGAATCCAAACTGATCTTCCCCCAGGTCGGCTTCTACCAGTTTTTCGATTCGCCTGTAAAGAATTCGTGTAAGTATTTTGCAGCTGTGACTTATTAAACTGACAGTTCGGTAATTTTCACATCTGTCAACACCTGCTTTCTTTGGGATTGGAATTATTATATTCCTCTTGAAGTCTGAGGGTATTTCGCCTGTCTGCGTTAACAAATCAGAAATGTAATGGCTGAGTTCACATCTTAAGCGGCCGATGTGGGGGAGCGGTTCTAGGCGCTTCAGTCTGGAACCGTGTGACCGCTACGGTCACAGGTTCGAATCCTGCCTCCGGCATGGATGTGTGTGATGTCCTTAGGTTAGGTTAGGTTTACGTAGTTCTAGGAGACTGATGAATTCAGATGTTAAGTCCCATAGGGGTCAGAGCCATTTGAACCATTTGAAGTTCACTTATAGTCGGAGAAATAACTGATCCTGGTGAGCACAGGGTTGGACACTCTTGTGTATGACGTCGCATGCAACGGTAAGGACTGGTGGTCTGTACAGTGGTGTGGCAACTGTCATCGAAGGAAAGGTGAGCAGGATGTAATGGTCGCCTGGTCGTAGATATTGCTAATTGCTATCATCGCACTATTTCACTCCCATTTACGGAGCTTGTTAGCACTTGATGTTAGGTTGGCGCCATTAAAATGCATTATGTTGTAGTAATCGCTGCTACTTGCTGGATCGCTGCTGTCTCTCGATGCTGATGCTGGCTCTAAATCTGGTTGTCTAGGGTTAAAAACATGAGGTCCCGTGTTTTTTACGTGCTTTTGATGATAAAGAACGAGCGAAACCAACAAATATGTAAACTTCAAATATTTATTACTCTGGTGGTCATCTTAATTCCACTGTCCACCAAAGACCATGACACAACACAAAGTAGTATTTCCGTTACATGTTCTTTGCATTGTTTCTCCACCTCAAACAATAACACACAAACACACTTTACCGAAGTGACATTCCGACTGCTCTCTCGACCCTTCTTGCTGCTCGTGTTTATAACATTGTCAAAGAACTACTAAAAAGAGATATAGTTTATAAGTCACATGTACATCTGTAATCATAATTTGTGCAGAAAAGTTATTAATTTGCATCGAGTGACATAATTTAACATGTTATTAAAATGACAGACAGATTTGTTGACTTGACAGAATAATTCTTTGTTACAAAAAGGCCGTTTTTTAGAAGTTTGTCAATTGACTTCTCTCATTTGCATAAATAAGTAATTAACATGAATTATTAAGAATTACATTGGTTTTCGTCTAAAACAGGATTGATTTCGTTAATACTGAGTGAAACCGCTCCTAGTGAACAAATAGGTTTCACTGGGTGATTTTTATTTAAGGAGATCCAAAATACCTAAGTTGTCCACTATTTTTCGTACTCCATATTAATTATTTAAGATGAACTTAGTGTTTTTATATGATGACATTTGCTGTATCAGTGATCAAGTGATATAAACTTTTGTGTGGGTCAGTTATTCAGTATAATTTAATGGGTTGACGGTTTATGGAGGCATGTTATGCAATCATTGTTAACATACACAATAACTTTGCTATAATCATAAATACTCGTTAAACTGGTTGAATTTGGAAGGTATCGCATACTTCGGTAAAGTAAAGCCTTTAATATGTTCCGTTACAAGGAGCAGAAACGATTAGTGAGGAAGTAACACAGCGAACAGAAGACCCACTAATAAGCCAGAACATTATCACCACGCAGCTACTATCGATGTAAGCCGTCCAGGCGATTGCAGAGTCACCTGGCAAGGAATGACTGCTAGCCAGACACACCCACAGTGCATGGGGTATCAGTGAGCAAGCTGTCCGTGTGTAGAACGGGGAAGGAGTGTGATCAATCTGGTCTGACCGAGGGCAGATTGTGATGGACTGGACACTCAGCACGAACACTTGGGAAACCGAACGACTTGTCAGGTGTTCGAGGAGTGCTGTGGTGAGTGTCTTCAACTGTTGGGAGACCAGAGTAAAATTACGTGCAGTCGTCATGGCATTGGGTGGTCACACTCCGTTACAGATGTCAGATGTCGTAGCCTGAGCACACTGGTAAAACAGGACGGGTGGTGAACTGGGGTGAAAATAAAATCAGGCTTCAATGCTGGGCAGAGTACAAGTGTGTCTGAGCATACAGTGCGCCGAACACTCCGAACGATGGGCTTCCACAGCTGACGACCCGTGAATGTGCCCGTGTTAACACTACAACATCGGCAGTTACGACTGAAATGGCCATCTGACCATCGGCACTGGACGTTGGCCTAGTGGTAGGGCCTTGCATGGTCTGATGAATCTCGATACCTTCTTCATTACGCCAGTGGGAGGGGGCGCGAATCCCTCGTCTTCCAGACGAACACCTATTTGACACCTGACTAAGTAAATCTCGGGTGAACAGCCTGGTATGAGTGTGCATAGGACACAATATTTCGGCAATCAGCCACGTTGCCATCGTCAGGTGTGCTGATGTACTGACCGGCGGTGGGCCGTCGCCATGTACACTACTGGCCATTATAATTGCTACACCACGAAGATTACGTGGTACAGACGCGAAATTTCACCAACAGGAAGACGATCCTGCGATATGCAAACGATTAGCTTTTCAGAGCATTCACACAAGGTTGGCGCCGGTGGCGACACCTACAACGTGCTGACAAGAAAGTTTCCAACCGATTTCTCATACACAAACAGCAGTTGCCCATCGTTGCGTGGTGAATCGTTGTTGTGATGTCTCGTGTAAGGAGGAGAAATGCGTACCATCACGTTTCCGACTTTGATAAAGGTCGGATTGCAGCCTATCGCGATTGCGGTTTATCGTATAGCGACATTGCTGCCCGCATTGGTCGAGATCCAATGACTGTTAGCAGAATATGGAATCGGTGGGTTCAGGAGGGTAATACGGAACGCCATGCTCGATTACAACGGCCTCGTATCACTAGCAGTCGAGATGACAGGCATCTTATCCGCACGGCTGTAACGGATCGTGCAGTCCCGTCTCGATCCCTGAGTCAACAGATGGGGACGTTTGCAAGACAACAACCACCTGCACGAACAGTTCGACGACGTTTGCAGCAGCACGGACTATCAGCTCGGAGACCGTGGCTGCGGTTACCCTTGACGCTGCATCACACACAGGAGCACCTGCTATGGTGTACTCGACGACAAACGTGGGTGCACGAATGGCAAAACGTCGTTTTTTCGGATGAATCAAAATTCTGTTTACTGCATCATGATGGTCGCATCCGTGATTGGCGACATCGCGGTGAACGCACATTGGAAGCGTGTATTCGTCATCGCCATACTGGCGCATCACCCGGCGTGATGGTATGGGGTGCCATTGGTTACACGCCTCGGTCACCTCTTGTTCGCATTGACGGCACTTTGAACAGTGGACGTTACATTTCTGACGTGTTACGACCCGTGGATCTAGCCTTCATTCGATCCCTGCGAAACCCTACATTTCAGCAGGATAATGCACGACCGCATGTTGCAGGTCCTGTACGGGCCTTTCTGGATACAGAAAATGTTCGACTGCTGCCCTGGCCAGCACATTCTCCAGATCTCTCACCAATTGAAAACGTCTGGTCAAAGGTGGCCGAGCAACTGGCTCGTCACAATAAGCCTGTCACTACTCTTGATGAACTGTCGTATCGTGTTGAAGCTGCATCGGCAGCTGTACCTGTACACGCCATCCGAGCTCTGTTTGACTCAATGTCCAGGCGTATCAAGGCCGTTATTACGGCCAGAGGTGGCTGTTCTGGGTACTGATTTCTCAGGATCTATGCACCCAAATTGCGTGAAATTGTAATCACGTGACAGTTGTAGTATAATATATTTGTCCAATGAATACCCGTTTATCATCTGCCTTTCTTCTTGGTGTAGCAATTTGAATGGCAAGGAGTGTATATATAGGACAATGCTCCCTCCCGTTCCTCCCTCAGTCGCTTCCTATGAGTCGGTGCGGTCCAGGTGCAGCGTCCGTTCTCCCGCCGTCCGGGCGCTGCGGCCTAGGTCTTCTCGTTCAGGAGGGTCTGCCGGCACCGCTCTCGTTATTCTTCCCTCCTCCCCCGAAGTCGGTACTCTACATGTGACATGGAACTAAGAATTTACTTTTGATGCTTTGAAATTGCCGAAACGCTGTATTGCTCATTTAATTGATAATAAATAAATTAATTAATAACTTTTGTCACAGTTGTTAGTACGCTAAGTTCCGTGCAACTGAGAGCTGAGGGTACAAGTGGAATTTGCAAGAAAATAATCGGAATGCACATTCTGAAAAGTAAAGTGTTGATCTGTTCTGGAAAAACAAATGCAAGAGATTTCCTGCGTAGTGCTGTACACTATGATGATTAAGTTTAGGCCAATGCCTCGACTGATTTGCAATACAACTAGCAAAAGTGAAATGGTGGACAGAAAGACAGCCGGCCGGTGTGGCCGTGCGGTTCTAGGCGCTTCAGTCTGGAACCGCGTGACCGCTACGGTTGCAGGTTCGAATCCTGCCTCGGGCATGGATGTGTGTGATGTCCTTAGGTTAGTTAGGTTTAAGTAGTTTTAAATTCTAGGGGACTGATGACCACAGATGTTGAGACCCTTAGTGCTCAGAGCCATTTGAACAGAAAGAGAATTGGTTCTACTCGTATCTTTAATGAAAGTTCAGGTACCGTACCTATTCTTTTGAAAATACAGAAATAACCTACTGTGTATGCTTTTACGAGTACTTACAGTAATACTTCATGCATATTTAAATAGGCCATATTTCGAAATACCGGTTTTACATCTTGAGGAAAAACCAGCAGCATACTGGTACGACATATCATAATGTCCTTGAATGTAGCCATATAAATACACTGAAGCGCCAAAGAAACTGGAATGGGCACGTGTATTCAAATAGAGAGATTATCAAGATTGGAGTGAGTTTGAACGTGGTGTTATAGTCGGCGCACGAGCGATGGGACACAGCATCTCCGAGGTGGCAATGAAATGGGGATTTTCCCGTACAACCATCACGATTGTACTGTGAATATTAGGAATCCACTAAAACATCAAATCCCCGCCATCGCTGCGGCCGGAAAATATCCCGCAAGAAAGGGTCCAAAGACGACTGAAGAAAATAGTTCAACGACACAGAGGGCATCATCAATTGTCAGCGCGCGGACCATTCAAGATCATCGAAAAAAATGGCTCTGAGCACTATGGGACTTAACATCTATGCTCATCAGTCCCCTAGAACTTAGAACTACTTAAACCTAACTAACCTAAGGACAGCACACAACACCCAGCCATCACGAGGCAGAGAAAATCCCTGACCCCGCCGGGAATCGAACCCGGGAACCCGGGCGTGGGAAGCGAGAACGCTACCGCACGCCCACGAGCTGGGGGCTTCAAGATCATCGATATGGGCTTTCAGAGCCAAGGGCTCACTCGTGTACCCTTGATGCATACGTGGCACGTAGCTTTGCGCCTCGCCTGCGGCGTCACCACCAACATTGTACTGTTGATGACTGGAAATGTGTCAGGAGAGTCTCGTTCCAAATTGCATCGAGCGGATCGACGTGTACAGGTATGGTGACGATCTCATGAATGCATGTAACACGCATGCCAGCAGGGGACTGTTACAGCTGGTGGAGGCTCTGTAATGGTGTGGGACGTGTGCAGATGGAGTGATATGGAACCCCTGATACGTCTAGATACGACTCTGACAGGTGACAGGTAAATAACCATTCGTGACCACTGTGCTTTCCCACGGACTTGCGCAATCCCAGAAGGACAATGCGACACCCCACACGTCCAGAATTGCTACCGATTGGCTTGTAACACCACAGCTCTTATGCTGTATGAATTTATTTTAATTTGCTTTATTTAATGTTACATTGTTGATCGTCTGTAAATGTGTTTGAATCGATAACATAAAATTGTATACTCTTTTCTTTGTCAAACCTTTGATGTCGTGATTTGATTCTATGCAAAGTAGTGTATCTGTAATTTAAAGTTCTTTGTCCCATTTGGAGGGAACAGAACTTATTGTATGTAATTGTAATTTTGTGTGAATAATTTTTTGTAGAAGTGTAGATATGTGAGAATGTTCTGTTTTATTTTATGTATTTGTTTGCTGTTATGTAAACTGCTGATCCTCACTTAGGGCTTTTAGTTATTTTGTATGTAAATGGTGTAGTGGTTCCCCTCAGGAACGGAACTGTGTAGCGCGCGCAAATTGTGGTTGGCTTAGGTGGAAAAGGTGGAACTGAAAGTCAGTCGGAGACGAGCCACCAGTCGGAAACGAGCTACGAGTCCGTGCACTGCTAGTATAAAGGTGCATATTGTACTGATTCAGAGAGAGGCTTTTCCTGCTTCTTTCCAAGGCCTCGGATGGATGGACAAAAAGCTGGAACTATTCTGGAATTTGTATGAATCATCGCCACGAAGAAATGACAGAGTCCAGCAATTCTGTCTGCGAATCCACCTACCAACATGCAGTTGCCACCACGTTGCGCAATCACTGTAACGTAATACTATATTGATGTACAGTGAAGGATCAGCCTAGTGGATGTGTTAGTGTGCTGAAATATAAGGTAATTCATATCGGAATTTATGTTCCTACCTTGATTTTACTCCTCATCATAACACCTCTCAGGATCCTCTCCGTTTGAAGTAAAGTGATTACCGAGTGTCCTTACTGAAAGTACATTGAAGCCTAGAGCTCTGTTAAATAATGCCTCTTGAACTTATTAAAGAGAAAGTTAAAGTCAATGATAATTGCTGAAAACAATTTTCCTAGTAAAACTGCTTATCAAAGTACTGTTGCTAACGGTAAAATTAAAAGTCCT
Organism: Schistocerca cancellata; assembly: GCF_023864275.1. NCBI lineage: Eukaryota > Metazoa > Arthropoda > Insecta > Orthoptera > Acrididae > Schistocerca > Schistocerca cancellata. Next base: position 49,824,982 of record NC_064637.1, on the reverse strand, counting down.
TAAGTAAAGTAAATGAACACATTGTTGCCTGTAGTAAATTCTAAAAGGAGAGTCAGTTTCTTGCAATTTTGTCAACATTGTGTTTCGTTGTAGTAAAAGTGAGAAAGCTGCAGTTGTGAAACTTTACATTCTCATGTTTGCCAAGTGTTTGTCTCTCTTGTGTATTAGAAGTGCACATTAATAATAATGTTATAAAGACCATTCACTTTGTGTAAACCCTGAAAGTAATAGTGTGTTTCGGTGTCTGTTATAATTTTGAAAATAGTTCCTACTGCTCTAACTCTTAGCTTCAATCTTAAAACATATGTGCGTCAGAGTTCATTGCACTCGCGTGTTACTAAGTCTAGGTTGTGTCTGTTGTGTTGTCCATTATAGTTACTTATACCTGCTTTCATAAACGAGAATGTTAATCTTTCTCTTGCCTAATTAGGCTGGCGACCGTTTCCCTTATTCTAGGAATAGTATAGCTAGGCAAAATTTTGTTTGTCACTATTCCAATATTTACATAATTCTTACTTTCATTTCCGATAAGCCACCTCCGTTAGGAACAACACGGTCAAATTAACAAAATTCCTCTCAGAGGGTAACACTGCTCTGTTGCTTTGTGCCATAGTTTCCTTTACAAAATTGTTTTATGTTACAATCTGCTTCTAGCGTTGAGGTTATGGTACAGTGGTAACAGACAGGGAGTGTTATAGGCTCCAAGATCATTCTTGTGAGTTCAGACACTTCCGCTGACCACAAAACTCCCCAGACATGAACATTATTGACCATATCTGTAATGCCTTGCAACGTGGTGTTCAGAAGAGACCTCCATCCCCTCGTTCACTTACAAATTTGCCGGCCGCTATGGCCGAGCGGTTCCCGGCGCTTCAGTCTGCTGCTGTTACGGCCGCAGGTTCGAATCGTGCCTCCGACATGGGTGTGTCTGATGTCGTTAGGCTAGTTACACTACTGGCCATAAAAATTGCTACACCAAGAAGAAATGCAGATGATAAATGGGTATTCATTAGACAAATATATTATAGTACAACTGACATGTGATTACATTTTCACGCAGTTTGGATGCATAGATCCTAAGAAATCAGTACCCAGAACAACCACTTCTGGCCATAATAACTGCCTTGATACGCCTGGGCATTGAGTCAAACAGAGCTTGGAAGTCGTGTACAGGTAGAGCTGCCCATGCAGCTGCAACACGATACCACAGTTCATCAAGAGTAGTGACTGGCTTATTGTGACGAGCCAGTTGCTCGGCCACCATTGACCAGACGTTTTCAATTGGTGAGAGATCTGGAGAATGTGCTAGGCAGGGCAGCAGTCAAACATTTTCTGTACCCAGAAAGGCCCGTACAGGACCTGCAACATGCGGTCGTGCATTATCCTGCTGAAATGTAGGGTTTCGCAGGGATCGAATGAAGGGTAGAGCACCGGGTCGCGGCACATCTGAAATGTAACGTCCACTGTTCAAAGTGCCGTCAATGCGAACAATAGGTGACCGAGACGTGTAACCAATGGCACCCCATACCATCACGGGAGGTGATACGCCCATATGGTGAGGACGAATACAGGTTTCCGATGCGCGTTCACCGCCATGTCGCCAAACACGGATGCGGCCATCATGATGCTGTAAACAGAACCTGGATTCATCCGAAAAAATGACGTTTCGCTATTTGTGCACCCAGGCTCGTCGTTGAGTACACCATCGCAGGCACTCCTGTCTATGATGTGGGGTCAAGCATAACAACAGCCGTGGTCTCCGAGCTGATAGTCCATGCTGCTGCAAACGTTGTCGAACTGTTCGTGCAGATGATTGTTGTTTTGCAAACGTCCCCATCTGTTGACTCAGGGAACGAGACGTGGTTGCGCGATCCGTTACAGCCATGCAGATAAAATACCTGTCATCTCGACTGCTAGTGATACGTACGAGGCCGTTGGGATCCAGCACGGCGTTCTGTATTACCCTCCTGAACCCACCGATTTCATATTCTGCTAACACTCATTGGATCTCAAACAACGCGAGCAGCAATGTCGCGATAGGATAAACCGCAATCTTGATAGGCTCCAATCCGACCTTTATCAAAGTCGGAAACCTGATGGTACGCATTTCTCCTCCTTTCACGAGGTATCACAAAAACGTTTCACAAGGCAACGCCGGTCAAGTGCTGTTTGTGTATCAGGAATCGGATGGGAACTTTCCTCATGTCAGCACGTCGTAGGTGTCGCCACCGGCGCCAACCTTGTGTGAATGCTCTGAAAAGCTAATCATTTGCATATCACAGCATCTTCTTCCTGTCGGTTAAATTTCGCGTCTGCAGCACGTCATCTTCGTGGTGTAGCAATTTTAATGGTCAGTACTGTAGGTTTGAGTCATTCTAAGTTCTAGGGGACTGGTGACCTCAGATGTTAAGTCCCATAGTGCTGAAAGCCATTTGCACCACTTACAAATTTATGTAAAGCCCTTGCAGGATTCATGGTGTCATATCCCTCCAGCACGTTTTTCAGACATTGGTCGAGACCAGGCCATGTGGTGTTACGGCACTTTCTCGAGCTCGCGGGGTCGCTACACGATATTAGGAAGTTTCGTGGTTTCTTTCGCTCTTCAGTGTGTATCACCATGTAGTAGTCGATCAGACCACTGGGAACCTCTCGTTGTGAGATGAGGAGGTCACCATAATACTGAAAACGCAGCCTCAGGCTAGTGACAGGTTTTAACATTTTTTAAATGTTCGGGTAATTTACCGTCTCTGTATCTAAGAATAGATGATGAATGCAGCTAGCCGCTATCTCTGTGTAAAAAAAATGGCTCTGAGCACTATGCGACTTAACTTCTGAGGTCATCAGTCGCCTAGAACTTAGAACTAATTAAACCTAACTTACCTAAGGACATCACACACATCCATGCCCGAGGCAGGATTCGAACCTGCGACCGTAGCGGTCGCCCGGCTCCAGACTAGCGCCCAGAACCGCACGGCCACACCGGCCGGCCATCTCTGTGTAATGTCTTGTCTGTATAGACGTGTATCTGTTGCCTTTAAGATCACTTCACCTTCACACATAAATCTATGCAGTAAAGTAAGGCCCTCCCCGTTCTTGGCTGATCCGTGATAAGACAGGCGAAAAATTAGACTAATGGAGGATTATTAGTATTTTCTCTATTTTCATTCGCTCTCTCTCTTTCTCTCCTTTATCTGTGTACAGTTTTTAATATAATATTTCATTACGTGAAATCAGCCAAATAGGATCTTTGGTGGAGTCCTTCGTCTTGGTAATCAGCGGCTGGCTTGCTGTAAGAGATCTTTACATTTATTATTACTGTTGAACACTGTAGTCAGTCGGGAGAATCAATCGTTTGGACAATTTGTTCCTTTTACGAAAGATTGCGAATTCCAGATGTGTACGAAGCCTTTTTGGACGATTTAACACAGACTCAGTGATTGCAGACTCTCTTCGACACAGCTGAAACTTCCCCACTAATTACAGGGCCAACGTGATCATCAAATGATTCAGAAAAAACTCATTAATTCATTCACTCCAGAACAAAAAAGTCACAAACCTTATTTATGGAGGAAATTGTGTATTGAATCCATCTCCATTACATGTCCAGATCTCCGGTGATTCCACGCCTTAATTATTTTCCGTTTACAGTCTCTTTCTCTTCAAACAAACCGCTAGCGGCACAAATGTTAATTGGCTCGCTTTAGCGAGAAGAAAAGCAGAATATGTATCTCTCAGAAACACGTCAATCCCTCAACAGATACTCCAGAAGCTGTCCTAGTTACCACTCTTAACAACCATGGAGAATGCATACATGCATCTCTGTTATTTCAAGGAATAAACGCACTAGAAAATACTTTGGCGTCGTCGAGCTGTCGCCGCATATATTACGAGAAAATCAGACCAGATAACTTTTCCAAAGTGAATGAATGTGGATGGTTTGATTGAAAATGATTAATTGGTGCGTGATAGAGGGTATTTTCTGTGGGGACATTACAGGGGGAGAGAGTTGCGGAAAGGGACAGAAGTAAAAATAATGGGTGTGGTGGTGGAATGACAGCTGTGTAGTGCTGCAATGGGAACAGGGAAGGGGCTGGATGGGTGAGGACAGTCACTAATGAAGGTTGAGGCCAGGAGGGTTATGGTAATATAGGAAGTATTGCGCTCCAGCCCAATCACTAACATCACCTATTCCATCAAAGGTAGGGCTACCTGTGAAACCCATCATGTGATCTAAAAGCTAAACTGCAACCCGTGTACTGCACTCTGCGTAGGCATGACAATCAACAAGCTGCCTGTCCATATGAATGGCTATGGAAAAACAGTGGCCAAGAAACAAGTGGACTTCCCTGTTGTTGAACACGCCGCCCAACATGACATCCTTCATTTCAATGACTATTTCACAGCCTGTGCTCTATGGATCCTTCCCACCAACACCAGCTATTTTGAACTGTGCAGATGGGAACTTTCCTTGTAGTACATCCTACATTCCCATAACCTTCCTGGCCTCAACCTTCATTAGTCACTGCCCGCATCTCGTGGTCGTGCGGTAGCGTTCTCGCTTCCCACGCCCGGGTTCCCGGGTTGGATTCCCGGCGGGGTCAGGGATTTTCTCTGCCTCGTGATGGCTGGGTGTTGTGTGCTGTCCTCAAGTTAGTTAGGTTTAAGTAGTTCTAAGTTCTAGGGGACTGATGACCATAGATGTTAAGTCCCATAGTGCTCAGAGCCATTTGAACCATTTCATTAGTCGCTGTTCTCACCCATCCAGCCCATTCCCAATCCCCATTCTAGCACCACACAGCTGTCATTCCACCATCAGACCCAGCCTTTTTACTTCTCGTCTTTTTTACTTCTATCCCTTACCACTACTTCCCCTCCCCCTCCCCACCTCTCCCCTGCCCACTGTCTAACCTGCAGCTCTTCACTGACTGCCACCCCCACCATACTATCCATCCCCCTCCCTGCCCCAGCCTTCTCCTTACCCCCACCCAGTAGCCACTCCCATCATGCAATGATGCTACTGCTCACAGTGTGATTTCAGCTGCCTGAGATTGCAGTCGCGTGTGTGAGTTGCGTTCGCATCAGTGCATGTGTGTGTGTGTATGTGTGTTTGTGTGTGTGTGTGTGTGTGTGTGTTGTCTATTGTTGATGAAGGCCTTTATGGCTGAAAGCATTATTTATGACAGTCTTTTTGTTGTACCTATCTGTGACTCAGCATCTCCACTATATGGTGAGCAGCAACCTTCCTTTTCATAATATTGGTAAATATTTGGCTGCTTATCTCTGAATATGTGCCGATTTCCAAGTGTTTGGTTGGGCAGTAACCTACAATGACAGACTGACATTTTCAATTCCTCGCTTGTGACAAATATTTTCCTGTTCATTTCCGAATATGTAGCTATATACGAGTGTGTGGCTAGGCACGATGGCTCAAACTGCTGTAGGCGAAACAAGCAGTATTCACATGTATATTCTCTGTTGTCACAAATAGCGGTTGGGAAGTGGGGAGAGCTAGCTAGCTCTGTACATGCTCAGGGTGATGTGCTTTTTACATCACTTCTCAAATGGTTCGAAGCGCTCTGAGCACTATGGGACTTAACTGCTGAGGTCATCAGTCCGCTAGAACTTAGAACTGCCTAAATCTAACTAACCTAAGGACATCACACACACCCATGCCCGAGGCAGAATTCAAACCTGTGGCCGTAGCGGTCACGCGGTTCCAGACTGTAGCGCCAGAACAGCTCGGTCACCTCAGCCGGCACATCACTTCTGTTTGGACTAGAAGCGCGTTGTAGGTTTAACATCTTGTCAATTGCAAGTAGAGTCATTAAAATCTAGACAACCTCCTTACACAAGCAACTACTGTGTGGATACCCCTGCAAGTTTCTGTTGTGACTTGGCAAGACAACCAAGCCACTCTGAGGAAGCCGAATGGCACGCGTTTAAGCTCACGCAGGCCTGGAACAGGTAAAGTAATTATACTAGCAAAAAAAGGTACGGAGCTTCTAGAATACTTAACTTTAATCCATAATTGGTGAACATCGGTCTGACGGTACATGCATCACAAGATAAATGTGTTGTTGTTGTGGTCTTCAGTCCTGAGACTGGTTTGATGCAGCTCTCCATTCTACTCTATCCTGTGCAAGCTTCTTCATCTCCCAGTATCTACTGCAACCTACATCCTTCTGAATCTGCTTAGTGTATTCATCTCTTGGTCTCCCTCTACGATTTTTACCCTCCACACTGCCCTCCAATGCTAAATTTGTGATCCCTTGATGCCTCAAAACATGTCCTACCAACCGATCCCTTCTTCTAGTCAAGTTGTGCCACAAACTTCTCTTCTCCCCAATCCTATTTAATACCTCCTCATTAGTTACGTGATCTACCCACCTTATCTTCAGCATTCTTCTGTAGCACCACATTTCGAAAGCTTCTATTCTCTTCTTGTCCAAACTAGTTATCGTCCATGTTTCACTTCCATACATGGCTACACTCCATACAAATACTTTCAGAAATGACTTCCTGACACTTAAATCAGCAAACGATAATGGCGCCTTGCTAGGTCGTAGCAAATGCCGTAGCTGAAGGCTATGCTAACTATCGTCTCGGCAAATGAGAGCGTAATTTGTCAGTGAACCATCGCTAGAAAAGTCGGCTGTACAACTGGGGCGAGTGCTAAGACGTCTCTCTAGACCTGCCGTGTGGCAGCGCTCGTTCTGCAGTCACTGACAGTGGCGACACGCGGGTCCGACGTATACTAACGGCTGTGGCTCAGCATCTCCACTTGTCAGAAAATGGAAGAGCACAAGTGGGAGCTGTACGTACCTTGCTCCCTGTGAGCTGCAGGTACTCGAGGTGGGGCGTGGCGGAGAAGACGCTCTCGTCGACGGTGGCGAGGTCGGCGACCGCCCGCGCCTCGACGCGCCTCAGCAGCGGCGTCCTGGAGAGGGCGTCCGCGGGCAGCGCGACGAGGGGGGCGGGGCGCCACGACAGGCGCAGCGTCGCGACGCCGGGGGGCACGCAGGGGGGCACCGCCAGGGGGGCCGCGACGCGCGAGCAGTCCGCCAGGCAGCCGAACACGAAGCAGGGGCAGCCGCCCGCAGGCGTGGCGCCCGCGCCGTCGCACGCCGCCAGCGCCGCCGCGGCCGCCGCCAGCACCAGCGCCCCGGCCGCGGCTGACCACACCTGAGGATGAGCGCGCGGGTCGAAACGCCGCAGGAGCCAAACGTTCCATCGCTCTAAACACTCCGCACCGCGTGGCTGATTCGCTCTACCAGCTCTGTTCAAAGAATTCCGGAGCTTTATGCACAACATTTTTCTGCACTTACCTTTCCCTTATTCTCCTTAGAATTACTCTCTTCTTCCGCAACGCCGTTTCGACTTCCGGATGCAGTACTGGTACACCTCTTGCCGGATCGCGCAAAGTGACATCTGAGAATTTTTCTTTTATCTCGTCTATAGTTGCATATCTTCGTCCTCCCAAGGGGGTTTTCAAGTTTGGAAATAAAAAAAGGTCCTCAGGGGCCAGGTCTGGAGCATACAGACGACAAGGCAGCACAGTGATTTCGGTTTTTGTGCAATAGCCATGCACCGATTGGGTTCCTTTCAGATTACGCTCCCTACTTACGAGGGAACCTCCCCATCGCACCCCCATCAGATTTAGTTATAAGTTGGCACAGTGGATAGGCCTTGAAAAACTGAACACAGATCAATCGAGAAAACAGGAAGAAGTTGTCTGGAACTATGGAAAAAATTAGTAAAATGTACAAACTGAGTAGTCCATGCGTAACATGTGCAACATTAAGGACACTGGGAATCAAATGGCGCCGTGTTCCCGTGGTTAGCAAGAGCAGCTACGGAACGAGAGGTCCTAGGTTCGAGTCTTTCCTCCACTGAAAATTTAAATTTTTTATTTTCAGTTTATGTGAAAAACTCTTATGTTTTCATCACTTTTTTAGGACTGTTATCACATCCACAAGAAAACCTAAATCGGGCAAGGTAGAAAAATCTTTTTACCCATTCGCTAAGTGTACAAGTTAGGTGGGTCGACAACATATTCCTGTCATGTGACGCACATGCCGTCACCAGTGTCGTATGGAATATATGAGACCTGTTTTCCTGTGGAGGAATCGGCTAACTTATAAATTTGCGATCAAATGTTTTCGGTTCCCATTGGAGAGGCAAATCCTTTCGTCTACTAATCGCACGGTTTTGTGGTGCCGTCGCATAACACAGACACTAGACTTATTGCAGTGAACAGAGGCGTCAATGAACGAACGGACAGATCAAAACTTTGCGAAAATAAAGAAAGTAAAATTTTCAGTCGAGGGAAGACTTCAACCAAGGACTTCTTGTTCCGCAGCTACTCAAGCTAACCACAGGACCACGACGCTCCTAAGGTCACATTCTCCTTGATGTTCCCTATGTTGCGCATGCACTACTCAATTTGTATATTTTACTAATTTTTTTCATAGTTCCACACAACGTCTTCCTGTTTTCTCGATTGATCTGTGTTCAGTTTTTCAAGGCCTATCCACTGTGCCAACTTATAACTAAATCTGAGGGGGGTGCAATGGGGAGGTTCCCTTGTTAGCAATCATATACAACTGCTCGCTCACCGATAGATCTCTACCTACAGATTGGAAAATTGCGCAGGTCGCACCAGTGTTTAAGAAGGGTAGTAGGAGTAATCCATCGAACTACACACCTATATCATTGACGTCGGTTTGCAGTAGAGTTTTGGAGCATATACTGTATTCAAACATTATGAATCACCTCTAAGGGAACGATCTATCGATACGTATTCAGCATGGTTTCAGAAAACATCGTTCTTGTGCAAGGCAGCTAGCTCTTTATTCGCACGAAGTAATGGCCGCTATCGACAGGGGATCTCAAGTTGATTCCGTATTTCTAGATTTCCGGAAAGCTTTTGACACTGTTCCTCACAAGCGACTTCTAAGCAAGCTGCAGGCCTATGGGGTATCGTCTCAGTTGTGCGACTGGATTCGTGATTTCCTGTCAGGAAGGTCGCAGTTCGTAGTAATAGACGGCAAATCATAGAGTAAAACTGAAGTGATATCAGGTGTTCCCTAGGGAAGCGTCCTGGGACCTCTGCTGTTCCTGATCTATATAAATGACCTGGGTGACAATCTGAGCAGTTCTCTTAGGTTGTTCGCAGATGATGCTGTAATTTACCGTCTAGTAAGGTCATCCGAAGACCAGTGTCAATTGCAAAGCGATTTAGAAGATATTGCTGTATGGTGTGGCAGGTGGCAGTTGACGCTAAATAACGAAAAGTGTGAGGTGATCCACATGAATTCCAAAAGGAATCAGTTGGAATTCGATTACTCGATAAATAGTACAATTGTCAAGGCTGTCAATTCAACTAAGTACCTGGGTGTTGAAATTACGAACAACTTCAGTTGGAAAGACAACATAGATAATATTGTGGGGAAGGCGAGCCAAAGGTTGCGTTTCATTGGCAGGACACTTAGAAGGTGCATCAAGTCTACCAAAGAGACAGCTTACACTACACTCGTTCGTCCTCTGTTAGAATATTGCTGCACAGTGTGGGATCCTTACCAGGTGGGATGGACGGAGGATATCGAAAGGGTGCAAAAAAGGGCAACTCGTTTCGTATTATCACGTAATAGGGGAGAGAGTGTGGCAGATATGATACGCGAGTTGGGATGGAAGTCACTAAAGCAAAGACGGTTTTCGTCGCGGCGAGATCTATTTACGAAGTTTCAGTCACCAACTTTCTCTTCCGAATGCGAAAATATTTTGTTGAGCCCAACCTACATAGGTAGGAATGATCATCAAAATAAAATAAGAGAAATCAGAGCTCGAACAGAAAGGTTTAAGTGTTCGTTTTTCCCGCGCGCTGTTCGGGCGTGGAATGGTAGAGAGATAGTATGATTGTGGTTCGATGAACCCTCTGCCAAGCACTTAAATGTGAATTGCAGAGTAATCATGTAGATGTAGATGTAGATGTAGATGAATGTGTAGGCGCATTATCGTGATGCAAGAGCCATGAATTGTCTCGCCACATTTCTAGCCGTTTCCTTCTCATGTTTGCTAACAAGGGTCGCAACATGTCCCGATAGTACCATCGACTAACAGTTTGTACCTGTTGCACGAATTCAAATTGAACGTCTTTCAAACCCAAAGAAAACTATCAGGATGACTTTTACATTTGACCTGAGCACGGACCACACATCCAACAACACTTACAAAGTGCCAAAGAAAAACAATCACAGAAAGTGAAATAGCACAAAATAATGAAATTAGTATGCTAACACATGCCTAAGGTAAAATAAAAGCGCAGTTAGACAAACAGCACCATATAGCAGTATTATGACAAACATGCATATGCTCTTAGCGTAAAAGAGAAAACATGAAAAGCTGGCCATTGTGGCTGAGCGGTTCTAGGCGCTTCAGCCTGGAACCACGCCGCTGCTATGGTCGCAGGTTCGAATACTGCCTCGGGCATGCATGTGTGTGATGTCCTTAGGTTAGTTAGTTTTAAGTAGCTCTAAGTCTAGGGGCTGATGACCTCAGATATAGTCCCATAGTGCTTAGAGCCAAACAAACAAATTTTTGAAAACATGAAAGGGCAAAGACTGTACAACATACAAAAAACAGAACAGCAGCTGAAGAACAAAACAGCAAATAACATCGTATAACAACATGAAAAATGTAGCATATGGACAGATTTAAAGCAACAGAAAAACCCAAAATGACAAACACAATACAACCAACAGTATGAGCAACACCAGGAGAACAGTGACATAAAATGCACAAGAGAGCAGTAATGAAAATTTTATGTAGAAATGGAGATCTGTACGCAAATTAAAACGCAAAATTACACACCCAGTTATGAACTCGGATGGTGCAATATAAAAATGAAGACCCCAGAAGCTCATAAATTAAATTTAGATGCCAGTGGCTTTGAAATAATCTGTGAGTAAATTATATTTATCATGATGGTGAAGTAAAACAGGAACACTGGTGGGGTGGGGGTAACCTCTGGCAACCAGTTTCTTGTACAAGTCTGATTGTGGAGTCGAGTACTTGGAACATGCCAATGTGATGGGGTTAGATCCACTACTGCTGTTGTGTCTTTGTCTCAATGCCCGTACGTGACAATCTTCAACTGACACATGTGCTCGGGGTAACTCCTGTGTCCCAGGCTCATGCAAATGATGGAAGTGACATGATGACTACAAAGCTGCACCGAGGCGAACCATTGTGGAGAATAAATGTTCGGCTGTATTGCCACACTTAGTATGGTGAGAGACATACCATTCAAAGTTCTAAGAGTGATAAGCAGCCTACTGTATTGTCAGTGTGAGATCCTTATAAGGGATCGGCATTGAGTGTAACTGCCCTTCTGTAATGCTTCTCATGGCAAGGCAGTCAACAGTTTCATAATGAACAATGCCACAATGTCCTTTAATCCAGAGTAACTGAACGACAATGGCCAAGGACTACACGTCTCTGATGGCCACCAAGACGTCCAGAACATGTCTGTTTATCAAAAGTGGGGTTTTGCAGTTTCTGCATCGTACTTGCAGAGTCCATAAGTATCAGGACGAACTTTAATGCCCGGGTACCCTAGCTCTGCCGTGTAGGTAGAAGATTAAGGTGGAAGTGCTAACATTTGGCAGGCGCCACTAGAAGGGCTGTAGAGGGCATATCCAACGTCTCCTCAGATTTACATCTACATCTACATCTACATTTATACTCCGCAAGCCACCCAACGGTGTGTGGCGGAGGGCACTTTACGTGCCACTGTCATTACCTCCCTTTCCTGTTCCAGTCACGTATGGTTCGCGGGAAGAACGACTAAGCCTCTGTGCGCGCTTTAATCTCTCTAATTTTACATTCGTGATCTCCTCTGGAGGTATAAGTAGGGGGAGGCAATATATTCGATACCTCATCCAGAAACGCACCCTCTCGAAACCTGGCGAGCAAGCTACACCGCGATGCAGAGCGCCTCTCTTGCAGAGTGTGCCACTTGAGTTTGTTAAACATCTCCGTAACGCTATCACGGTTACCAAATATCCCTGTGACGAAACGCGCCGCTCTTCTTTGGATCTTCTCTATCTCCTCCGTCAACCCGATCTGGTACGGATCCCACACTGATGACCAATACTCAAGTATAGGTCGAACGAGTGTTTTGTAAGCCACCTCCTTTGTTGATGGACTACATTTTCTAAGGACTCTCCCAATGAATCTCAACCTGGTACCCGCCTTACCAACAATTAATTTTATATGATCATTCCACTTCAAATCGTTCCGCACGCATACTCCCAGATATTTTACAGAAGTAACTGCTACCAGTGTTTGTTCCGCTATCATATTTAACATACAATAAAGGATCCTACTTTCTATGTATTCGCAATACATTACATTTGTCTATGTTAAGGGTCAGTTGCCACTCCCTGCACCAAGTGCCTATCCGCTGCAGATCTTCCTGCATTTCGCTACAATTTTCTAATGCTGCAACTTCTCTGTATACTACAGCATCATCCGCGAAAAGCCGCATGGAACTTCCGACGCTATCTACTAGGTCATTTATATATATTGCAAAAAGCAATGGTCCCATAACACTCCCCAGTGGCACGGCAGAGGTTACTTTGACGTCTGTAGACGTCTCTCCGTTGATAATAACATGCTGTGTTCTGTTTGCTAAAAACTCTTCAATCCAGCCACACAGCTGGTCTGATATTCCGTAGGCTCTTACTTTGTTTATCAGTGCGGAACTGTATCGAACGCCTTCCGGAAGTCAAGAAAAATAGCATCTACCTGGGAGCCTGTATCTAATATTTTCTGGGCCTCATGAACAAATAAAGCGAGTTGGGTCTCACACGATCGCTGTTTGCGGAATCCATGTTGATTCCTACATAGTAGATTATGAGTTTCCAAAAACGACATGATACTCGAGCAAAAAACATGTTCTAAAATTCTACATTTAGAACCGCCTGTATAGATATGAGGACACTGCGGCCATTGTATGCTGAGCAAGTGCTCCAGGTCACGAGTGAGGGAGGTCTCCATTCGGAAATCGTACGGCAGGTATGCCACTGGGGCTTGCACGACGAATAAACGAAAAAGAGGAGTTTTGAGTCCTATAGAAGGAGCGGAAATAGATGGCGTAGCTGCGAACTAATGAAGGAGTTCTCTTCATTCGTCGTCCATGTGGTGCCTGAATCTACCCAGCAGACATGCAGGATGGCGGCTGCTCATGCACTGCGTGTGGCCTATGAATTTGGTAGAGCAGCTGGTACCAGCAGTGCCCTTGCAGTTCCGTAGGGGATGGGAAACGGCCAGGTGTTCCGAGGGTCGATCTCCACAGCCTCCCCTGTCACTCGGCAGCTGCAACTGACTCCAGGGCTGAGACTACACACTGGACAGTCAGCACTCAGCAGTGGGACATTTGCTAACAATGTTGAGATTTTTATGATGGCGCTTCCATTGCGCTCTATGGCGGTAGGAGTCGCTATGGCGTTACTGTGTCCTTGTTTTACTTCGCTGTCAGCTCTTCTAGTGACTTCACGTTTCAGGGCTCGGCACTTGAATACTTATTTTTGCGTTGTACCTAGCCTTTCTTACGAAACTCTGCTTTGTCACTGCTTCCGTGATGTCATTATGCTTCGCTTGCAAATTTGGGCTCTCGATCGTTTCCCGGTGAGTTATATAGCTTCCATGTTTGCCACAACTTGCTCACCACTTTCCTCATACCTGGCAGTGTATTGGCCATTGAAACATGTGGTTCGGCTTCCAGGAGCTGGCAAAATAGAACTTCGACGAGCTTTTAGTGTCCGCCAAAAATACTATCCTGGGCTCCGTGTGTTTTACTTTCGTATGTCTACATTTGTATATCCACCATGTCTGTTCTGCGATTGTCTCCTTTTGTATCATTAGTCATATCTGTGGCCGAAGAGCGGCGTAGTATGCCGCTACTGACCTACCTGTATCAGGTATGAAATTAACAGAAAAGAAAAAAAAGTGGTTACTCTAGTATGTTATCATAGTATATGTTCATTAGTTCGTGAAACATAGACATCCCTAATCGGATGATTCATTTGATAACCACTGTATATGGGGTGGTCCATTGATAGGGACTGGGCTAAATATCCCACGAAAGAAGCATCAAACGAGAAAACTACAAAGAACGAAAGTTGTCTACCTTGAAGGGGGAAACCAGATGGCGTTATGGTTTGCCCGCTAGATGGCGCTGCCATATGTCAAACGGATATCAAACGCGTTTTTTTTTAATAGGAACCACCATTTTTTATTACATATTCGTGTATTACGTAAGGAAATATGAATGTTTTAGTTGGACCACTTTTTTCGCTTTGAGATAGATGGCACTGTAATAGTCACAAAGTGTAAGTATATGGTATCATGTAACTTTCCGCCAGTGCAGACGGTATTTGCTTAGTGATACACTCCCCGTTTCAAAATGGACCATTTATCACTTGCGGAAAAGGTCCATATCGTGTTCATGTATGGCTATTGTAATCGAAATGCCCAACGGGCGTGTGCTATATATGCTACTCGGTATCCTGGACGACATCATCCAAGTGTCCGGACCGTTCGCCGGATAGTTATGTTATTTAAGGAAACAGGAAGTCTTCAGCCACATGTGAAGCGTCATCCAGGACCTGCAACAAATGATGATGCCCAAGTAGGTGTTTTAGCTGCTATCGCGGCTAATCCGCACATCACTAGCAGACAAACTGCACGAGAATCGGGAATCTCAAAAACGTCCGTGTTGAGAATGCTACGTCAACATCGATTGCACCCGTACCATGTTTCTATGCACCAGGAATTGCATGGCGACGACTTTGAACATCGTGTACAGTTCAGCCACTGAGCACAAGAGAAATTACGGGACGATGACAGACTTTTTGCACCTGCTCTATTTAGCGACGAAGCGTCATACACCAACAGCGGTAACGTAAACCGGCATAATATGCACTATTGGGCAACGGAAAATCCACGATGGCTGCGACAAGTGGAACATCAGCGACCTTGGTGGGTTAATGTATCGTGCGGCATTATGGGAGGAAGGATAATTGGCCCCCATTTTATCGATGGCAAATTAAATGGTGCAATGTGTGCTGAATTCCTACGTTATGTTCTGCTGATGTTACTACATGATGTTTCACTGCATGACAGAATGGCGATGTACTTCCAACATGATGGATGTTCGGCACATAGCTGGCGTGCGGCTGAAACGGTATTGAATAGCATATTTCATGACAGGTGGATTGGTCGTCGAAGCTCCATACAACGGCCCGCACGTTCAGCGGATCTGACATCTCTGGATTTCTTTCTGTGGGGAAAGTTGAAGGATATTTGCTATCGTGGTCCACCGAGACCGACTGACAACATGCGTCAGCACATTGTCAATGTATGTGCAAACATTACGGAAGGCGAACTATTCGCTGTTGAGAGGAATGTCGTTACACGTACTGCCAAATGCATTGAGGTTGACAGACATCTTTTTGAGCATTTATTGCATAAATGTGGTATTTACAGATAATCACGCTGTAACATCATGTGTTCGCAGAAATGGTAAGTTCACAAAAGTATATGTATCACATTGGAACAACCGAAATAAAATGTTCAAACGTACCTACGTTCTGTGTTTTAATTTAAAAAATCTACCTGTTACCAAGTGGTCGTCTAAAATTGTGAGCTATACGTTTGTGACTATTACAGCACCATCTATCACAAAGCGAAAAAAGTGGTCCAACTAAAACATTCATATTTCTTTGCGTACTACACGAATATGTAATAAAAATGGGGGTTCCTATTAAAACAAACGCAGTTGATATCCGTTTGACCTATGGCAGCACCATTTCGCGGGCCAACCAGAGCGCCATCTGGTTTCCCCCTTCAAGCTAGACAACTTTCGTTCTTTGTAGTTTTCTTGTTTGATGCTTATTTCTTGAGATATTTGGCGCAGTGTCCAAAATAAAAACGTTCAGAAATGTAGATACACGCAGAGATGACAGAGATGACACACGCAAACGTTGGAGCACAAACGATGAAACACTGGAATACGAACGTGACGGCACCATCAAACACAAGGTGATGATCTCTGGTGCGCGAAAGTTCACTATGCGTGTACGAGACTGGGGACCTGCCAAAAAGGGGAAATGGTGGGGGAGAGAGAGAGAGGGGGGAGGGTATAGATTCCGGTGGCAGAGGAGATGGGAGGGGGATGAAAGAAGGTAGGGGGTTAGGGGAGGCCCGTGGGAGAGGAGCAAGGGAGGAATGGAGGAGGGAGAGGAGAGAAAAAACACAGGGGGGTGGATGGGGAGGATCAAAGTTGGTAGGAGGGGTAGATGGAGGTGAGGAGGGAGGAGGGCACCACCAGAGAGGGGGAATTGGTGGAAGCCACCTTGGGCAAGGGTATGGAGAGTGGAGAGATGGAGAGCAGGTGGGATGTGGGAATGCAGGCGAGGCAGTGGATGGGGGTGGGAGAGGATGAGAGAGACAAGTGGGTGAGGGGGGATCAAGTTTGCGGGAGGTGTAGAGGGTCCGTATCCATTCGAGGAAAAGGACTAGGTGCAGCAGCAGGATGAGGTTATATAGGATCCGCATTGGGATGGGAGGCAGGTGCGATAGAAGAGGTGGAGCGCATGCCATTCTAGGATTTGTGAAAGGTAGGAGGGGTGGAGATCCAGGCTGGATGAGCGTAGCAGAGGATAGGGCGGATCAGGGATTTATAGGTGTGGACTATGGTGGAGGGGTCCAGACCCCATGTGCGGCCAGAAAGGAGCTTGAGGTGATGGAGTCAGGAGCGTGACTCAGCTTGGATTGTCCGGAGATGGGGGGTCCAGGAGAGGCGACGGTCAAGGGTGACGCCACGATTCTTGAGGGTGGGACTGAGGGTTATAGGACGGCCATAAATGGTGATAGAGAAGTGGAGAAGACGGAAGGAAGGTGTGGTTTTGCTTACAATGATCGCCTGGAGTAACCACTTTTTTTTTCCTTTATTGTTATTTTTAAACCTGTTTACAGGCAGGCCTGCAGCAGCATACTACGCCGCTCTTTGGCCTCAGAGAAACACAAAAGATACAAATGAAGACAATGTGAGAAAAAAGTAAGGTGGACTTATAAACGGAGACAAACACTTTGTAAAATACATGGAGCTGTTCACGGGCGTAGAGTCCAAGATAAAATTTGTTCAGACACTTGGAAACATACATAGACGAAAATTGTCACACGTGAACGTAGGTGCACAGAACGAATAACACTGAACCACTGAAGCACAAAACGACAGCACACACAAAATGAGGCGTTGATCTCTGGCGCGCGAATGTTCACTAACTGTGTATGAGTCCGGGGACCTGCCAAGAGAGGAGGAGGAGGGGTGGGAGAGGGAGAGGGGAGAGCAGATGCCATGGGCAGGGGAGATAGGGGGATGGAGGAAGGGGGAGGGCAATCCCAGGGGAAGAGGGGCGGAGGAAGGGGGATGGGGGAAAAGGAAAGAGAAGGGAGGGAGCGTCCCTAAAGGAAAGGACACAGGAAGTGGGGGGGGAGGATCAAAGTTGATAGGAGGGGTAGATGGAGGGGAGGAGGACATCATCAGGGAGGGGGAGCTGGCAGAAGCCATCTTGGGAGAGGGTAAGGAGGGTGGAGAGATGGAGACCGGGTGGGACGTGGGAATACAGGTGCGGCAGTGGACGGGGGTGGGAGAGGATGGGGGAGACAAGCGGGTGAGGAGGATCGAGTTTGCGGGAGGTGTACATGATCCGTATCCTTTCAAGGAAAAGGAGGAGGTGGGAGGATGAGATCGTACAGGATCCGGGTGGGAGAGGGGAGACGGATGCGATAGGTGAGGCGGAGAGCATAGCGTTCAAGGATTTGGAGTGATTTATGAAAGGTAGGGGGGCGGAGATCCAGGCAGGACGGGCGTAACAAAGGATAGGGCGGATGAGGGATTTATAGGTGTGGACTATGGTGGAGGGGTCCAGACCCCATGTGCGGCCAGAAAGGAGTTCGAGGAGACGGAGTTGGGAGCGTGCCTTGGCTTGGATTGTCCGGAGATGGGGGGTCCAGGAGAGGCGACGGTTGAGGGTGACGCCAAGGTACTTAAGGGTGGGAGTGAGGGCGATAGGACGGCCATAGATGGTTAGATAGAAATCAAGGAGGCGGAAGGAAGGGGTGGTTTTGCCTACAATGATCACCTGGAGTAACCACTTAATGCCTCGCTTATTTATATATATCCTTGTTGCTGATTAATGTCGAGAACAGTATGATTTTGCCTTACTTCCATACATTCGTCGCACTAATCATGTAACTGATTGTATCCTACTTATTCATGGATTGTATGGCAAAGACTATATTATCTTATTTATTGACTGTTAATATGTTGTATAAACCTTTCCTGTGGGAAACATATCACGATGCACGAAAAGCTCTCTAGCGGTTAAGTTCTTACGATCGCTGCATGTCTTCGTAACATTCTGGCAGCCAAGCCAACAGAGAGCGCTGATCATTGATTTTGTTCCATACAGTTATTTGGTCGTATAGACAATTTATCTTTCACAGGTAATTTATAGGTTGCTTTAGGCAGTGTATTATGTATATTTCATTTTTGACCGTAAATTCACCATAAAAGTGTATTTGCTTTAAATAATGTTCTGTGGTTAACTGTATTCCTCTTTGACAGTTGGTTTCGATAATAGTTATCGAAATTTGTAAGTTGGCTACATGTATTTTACGTACTCTATTTTCATCATCTTACTCTTCTTACATACATTAAGAATACAGCTAAACCCACATCCATGAAGCATATAGGAGAACGTATTTTTGGTAGCTACTGTGCTTCAGTATGTTTTGTGCAGTAACGTCAGTTGCAAAATTTCTGTGTGGACGACGTGGCCTATTTTACACCATATTTTAGTTCTACGAAAGTGTATCGTGATACTATATACTGTATTGTTTTGAAATACATAGTGGCCACTAGTTATATATTTTTTATATTATAGATCTGGAGATGGTCATTACTGAGTGAAACCGGTCATGGTTCAAGCACTTAGTATTGTGTGATCAAAGACGGGAATAAAAAACATTTGATATACAATGAACGGAAAACTGAGAAAGTTCTTTTCCATACCTTTTTATAGGCGTTCAATATGCCCCCCCTTGAGATGCACGGCATATGCCAATGCAATATTCAAATTGCTTCCACACTGCAAGTCATTTCCTTTCCTATTCCACTGGCAAGTGGAGAAACTACTGCCTATATGCCTCCGGCCCCAAGCCCTAATCTCGCTTATCTTGCATTCGCTGTCGTTAGACGAAGTGTAAATCGCCGGCAGTAGGTTCGATGTGCAGTCAGTTACAGACACCTGTGCTCTAAAATTTCTCAAGAGTGTTTCGCGAAAAGAACGTCGCGTTTCCTCCAGTGACCCCATTTGAGTTCATGAAGCAAGTCGCTAGCACTTGGGTGTTGAATGAACCTATCAGTGACGAATCCAGCAGCACGCTTCTGAATCGCTTTGGCGTCTTCCTGCCTGCTGTGGATCCCAAACACTTGAGTGGTACTCCTCTGTAGACTTCCCAAAAACTGTCCCAATAAACTCCACTTCCTAATAAAGTCCTTATTAGCTGGGGACCTATGACATATTGTGGGGCCTTTGTTAACAACCTGCAGTGGAAACCATGTGTAACGCTTTCCGAAATCTATGAACTGAGAATCTTTGTTGACAGATAAATGTGTGATAATAGACCACGAGAAATACTTCTTTTAGTCAGTCTGTTTGTGTCTACAGAAAATGAAGTGATGAATGCGAGTGGACACAGGTTTGAACCGTCGTCTTTCCGAATGTGAGTCCGGTGTGCTAACCACTGAAACACCTCGCTTGGTGGCAGATATGTGCGTACTGTTGTATGCAGATACCTGTCTTCATGCGAGCGCTATTTGGGAAGTAAGTTCCGATTGGTCGCGCAATGGAAACCACTCCGAAAATCCGATGAGGCTGCTCACAGACGTTTTGGGCAGTGTCTCTAGTATGTCTGTCGATCGCATCAAGACGCTCTTTTCAGTTGTGAGCTCGCTGTGAGCGACTAAGGTGCCCAGAACAACGATGCCTCCCGCTGAGAGGCTTCGCCTTAATGAACGCAGCCCGCCTGACACTACTGCCACGCACTTCCTTCTTCGTGGCAATTCTCAGCCGCACTCTGCAGGGGTAGTGAAGACGCTCCTGCAGCCTTTTCGATGGGCAGTGTTCGATCATCCACAACACAGCCCTATTTGGCTTGGCCTCAGTATCATCTCTGTTCACATGAAACGCTGAATACGAAGACAACACCTGGGCACAGGCTACGCAGTATAGAGCAGCATAGAGAATCGACGGAAAGCACAGGCGACTGCCTTCTATGACGAAGATATAACGCTCCGACAAACGTCTAAGTCGGAGCGGCGACTATGTAGAGTAGTACCTGGAAGGTGTAGCTAAATGTACAAAGAAAACAGTTTTGATTTTCACTGTGGTTTCCATTTCGCTACCGATCATTCCTTACTTTCCGAACAACCCTCGTATTACAGTCACAGATACACGTATATTATTCTCCATGGACAAAATTCATATTAGTTTTAGCCATTGAATTAATATTTGTCCGTCTCGGTAAGTGTACGCTCAGTGTGGGGAATTGCTAACCAGAGGAGCCTGGGTTCGATACCCAGTTAGGTTTGAAATTTTCTCCGGTCAGGGACTGGATGTTGTGTTGCCATTACGTCCATATAGTTGTAACTGACATATGACAGGTGTTATGTCCGTATGGGCCACAACATTAAAATAATAATAATAGTAATGGTCATAATAATAATAGTAAATTGTCCGCAGCTCGTGGTCGTGCGGTAGCGTTCTCGCTTCCCACGCCCGGGTTCCCAGGTTCGATTCCCGGCGGGGTCAGGGATTTTCTCTGCCTCGTGATGACTGGGTGTTGTGTGATGTTCTTAGGTTAGTTGGGTTTAAGTATTTCTAAGTTCTAGGGGACTGATGACCATAGATGTTAAGTACCATAGTGCTCAGAGCCATCTGAACCATTTGAACCAATAATAGCAAATTAGTACTACTGTTAGCAGATGTCTATGTTCATACTGCAGCTAACTGATGCCTATGTTCATAGTATTGTCAGCAGATTAATACGATTCACGTTCAGAAATTAAGTGTGCTGTGAGCATAAGCAGCGGTCGGTTCTTTGTTTCTCGAGGGTTGGCAAGACTGAGTGGTAGAGGGGGGAATCCGCAACCCAGTGGGAGCATCGCAGGAACAGGGCAGTACGTAAACTGATGCAGCAGTGTTCAGTTGCTTAGAAGATATAGGGAAGAAATATCGTCCAATGCGAGCCACGTTCTGTGTCCCGCATCCTACTCGCGGAAGGAATAACACCTACCGAGATTATTTCCGTCGTTGCAAGCGGTTTACGGTGCAAGTGTTACGAACACAACTAATGTGTTTAAGAGGGCTACGACGTCAAAAATTTGAAAAACATCGATTTTTCAAAAATATGCCTATATTGTAGTGCACGTATTCCTGAATAGTTTGGTGTATAAAACATATCTATTTGAGAGACTTTAAGGCACGTTAATTGGTCATAAGTGTACCAAGATGCAGCGCCACACCTCTTCGCACAGCATTCTTCTGTAATTTCGGTCTGTGGAATTAGAATTTTTATATTTGCGCCAGAGGTTGTCATACGTGAAACAAAGAGACCTTGCAAATGAAAACATTGAAGAAATGTCTTCATGGCGGTACCCAAAACCAAAATGAAAGTTTCAACCAATGTGTATGGAAAATATTGGCAAAAATCATTTTTGAGGGAAGAAATGCACTTGCTATTGTTGTTTATGATGCAGTTTCATGTTTTAATGATGGTGTGCAAAGCAACAAATATGTTTTAGAGAAAATGGGAATTAAGGCCTGAGTGAATTGCATCAAAGCTTTGTATGCGATAGATACAGAGCGTGTAGTGGCGGCAGTTAAATCATTTTTGGAGGTGATAAAATCAAGAAGAGTGCATCATAGGAATGTGAAAAGGATAAAAACTGATTTAGAAAATGAAAAAGAACCTGCTTATGGTGCTGGATAGTTATAAAACTATGCCAAATACAAGCAGAAACTTTAACAGCCATTTCACGCAAAATACAAATTTTTGTACTTAGGTAAATGTAACATCCAAGATAAATATTCTATTACTTTTAAACTTAGTATGCTTATTGAACACAAACTCCTTAATGCAAAACTGTTGTATTTTCAAAATCTATTAAAAACACTGGTAAAAATTGAAATAATTAACTATAAAATTTGAGTTTTTTCTAAACATGAAGTTTAAGATGTAAAAGCTCATTTATTTCCCCATAAATTAAATGAATTCCAGAGTTTCTCACACCTGTAAGTGTGGTTTCTGTGCTGTGCAAAATTCATCGAAGAATCTCTCTCACTTATGAAGAAATGTGTACATATAGCAACAAATGCAGTGAAAAAATTATGAAATTTCACATGTAAAAAAAAAAGTTTTGTTATGTTCTTGAACTTCCACTGCTATGAGTGTGAACCCTGAACCCTTCCTGGTCATGCTGACAAAGTTTTATGAATTTCTTTGTAAAAGTGTAGACAGAGGAAGTTAAAATGTCCTGCGGCCCGTTGGCGTCCCCCCCCCCCCCCCCCAAGATGTATCCCGAGTTTAGTGCAGAGGGAACGAAATGGCCATGATGAACGCAGCAGTGGAAGACCTTGCATGTTGAACTGATGCATTGGTGCAAAAAAAAAAAATCGCGGAAACTGTTCGCGTAGACGGCCGAATGACATTATACACTCCTGGAAATTGAAATAAGAACACCGTGAATTCATTGTCCCAGGAAGGGGAAACTTTATTGACACATTCCTGGGGTCAGATACATCACATGATCACACTGACAGAACCACAGGCATATAGACACGGGCAACAGAGCATGCACAATGTCGGCACTAGTACAGTGTATATCCACCTTTCGCAGCAATGCAGGCTGCTATTCTCCCATGGAGACGATCGTAGAGATGCTGGATGTAGTCCTGCGGAACGGCTTGCCATGCCATTTCCACTTGGCGCCTCAGTTGGACCAGCGTTCGTGCTGGACGTGCAGACCGCGTGAGACGACGCTTCATCCAGTCCCAAACATGCTCAATGGGGGACAGATCCGGAGATCTTGCTGGCCAGGGTAGTTGACTTACACCTTCTAGAGCACGTTGGGTGGCACGAGATACATGCGGACGTGCATTGTCCTGTTGGAACAGCAAGTTCCCTTGCCGGTCTAGGAATGGTAGAACGATGGGTTCGATGACGGTTTGGATGTACCGTGCACTATTCAGTGTCCCCTCGACGATCACCAGTGGTGTACGGCCAGTGTAGGAGATCGCTCCCCACACCATGATGCCGGGTGTTGGCCCTGTGTGCCTCGGTCGTATGCAGTCCTGATTGTGGCGCTCACCTGCACGGCGCCAAACACGCATACGACCATCATTGGCACCAAGGCAGAAGCGACTCTCATCGCTGAAGACGACACGTCTCCATTCGTCCCTCCATTCACGCCTGTCGCGACACCACTGGAGGCGGGCTGCACGATGTTGGGGCGTGAGCGCAAGACGGCCTAACGGTGTGCGGGACCGTAGCCCAGCTTCATGGAGACGGTTGCGAATGGTCCTCGCCGATACCCCAGGAGCAACAGGGTCCCTAATTTGCTGGGAAGTGGCGGTGCGGTCCCCTACGGCACTGCGTAGGAATCTACGGTCTTGGCGTGCATCCGTGCGTCGCTGCGGTCCGGTCCCAGGTCGACGGGCACGTGCACCTTCCGCCGACCACTGGCGACAACATCGATGTACTGTGGAGACTTCACGCCCCACGTGTTGAGCAATTCGGCGGTACGTCCACCCGGCCTCCCGCATGCCCACTATACGCCCTCGCTCAAAGTCCGTCAACTGCATATACGGTGCACGTCCACGCTGTCGCGGCATGCTACCAGTGTTAAAGACTGCGATGGAGCTCCATATGCCACGGCAAACTGGCTGACACTGACGGCGGCGGTGCACAAATGCTGCGCAGCTAGCGCCATTCGACAGCCAACACCGCGGTTCCTGGTGTGTCCGCTGTGCCGTGCGTGTGATCATTGCTTGCACAGCCCTCTCGCAGTGTCCGGAGCAAGTATGGTGGGTCTGACACACCGGTGTCAATGTGCTCTTTTTTCCATTTCCAGGAGTGTATGACGTTTCCGCGATGTTTCCACAACTCTCCATAACTCTCTTATACGAGACACCCACAGTAAAGCTGGACTATCGGAACCCTTGTGCACGGCGCATCGCAAAACTTCTGAGACAGCAGCACAAGAAAAAATCGAATCACTAGAGCCCACAAGTTTCTTGAGCGACTTGAATTCGTAGGTGACGATTTTCAGAGCTCTACTGTGACTGGCGATGAAACATGGGTGACTCTTTACACGCTTGGGAGAAAAATACAGACGTCACAGTGTTCTCACAACATTTGTCATCAACCGAAAAATTAAAAACCACAATTTCGGGAAAAAATTCACGATGTCAGTGTTTTGGACCGAAAAGGCGTCATTTTGGTCGAATTTCTGCCTCAGGCAGAGACCATCAATCCACAACGATACTGTGAGACCATCAAAAATCTGATATGGAACATTGAAAACAAAAGGATGGGAAAGCTGACGACAGAAGAGTGTTTGTTGCACGACCACGCCCGCCCTGACGCAGCCTTGGCCAACGAGGGGCTCTTGGACTTATTTGGTTGGGATGTTTTGAACCACGCCCTCTATATTCCCCTGACTTGGCGCCTTCATATCATCAGCTTTTCGCCTCCCGGAAGGCACACATGAGCCGATGAGGAGGTGAAGAAAGAGGTTCTGAATTGGTTCAAATGGTTGAAATGGCTCTGAGCACTATGGGATTTAACATCTATGGTCATCAGTCCCCTAGAACTTAGAACTACTTAAACCTAACTAACCTAAGGACAACACACAACACTCAGTCATTACGAGGCAGAGAAAATCCCTGATCCCGCCGGGAATCGAACCCGGACGCGGGAAGCGAGAACGCTACCGCACGACAACGAGCTGCGGACGTTCTGAATTGGGTGAAAGAACTGACGCAACAGTTGTTCAAGGAGTTGTTATAAGAAACTGGTGCCACGGTTCACAACATGCCGTGAATGGGATGTCGATGTTCATACTACTGTGAATATACCACTGGCGTCAGATATGTTTGTACTACTGTCGGTCAAATATTGTTTCACAGTACTATCAATAGAACATTAACATTAACGTCGGGACGTGGATTCGTAGGGGAAGGTGGGATAACGTGGCCTGTCTAAGGGACACTGAATTTTCAACTAATCACGATTACTGATAGGAGCTTGTCGCTTACACATTTTAAATCTCTATATCACAGGGTAACAAACCACATATTGTGAGATCGAAAGAAACTAATAACTGGGAATTAATGCAGTTGGGGAATTAGTGTGTGTTAGTTCACACTTAAACCTGAGATCATACGTCCCAGAGTGCTATTTCACGATCCTCCTGCCTTACATGAGGTACAGGACAAAACAAATTAAACGACAAGCGAGAAAGAATAAAGAAGAGAAAAACATAGGGACAGAAAGAGAGATGAAAAGAAAGAAGACGTAAGTTATTTCATGTTGTCCATAATAGCCCAAACCAATGTTTTTAAAAAGGGGAATACATGCATTTTTCTGAAGGCTTCCACACTGACCACTTTCGCCTACTTGTGTGGGTAATGTGGCCAGACCCATCGCAACAGCATCCCATGTTTGTCGTTCCCACTTCCGGACGCATTTTCTGGGCATATTGAAGTCCTAATATCACAAATAATAATAAGCGGCTGAAGCAAATCAATTTGGATGGGATTTTTCTTTTAGATCAGATATAACGGAACAGACGTGTTTTTAAATAACATAACTTAATTCAGACTTGTCACAAACAGACAGAACGACCTATGATAATTTTGTATGTAAGAGGGACAACAAGTCAAGCTGATCTGCAGTGTCTTGCGTAATACAGGGTGAGTCACCTAACATTACCGCTGGATATATTTCGTAAACCACATCAAATACTGATGAATCGATTCCACAGACCGAACGTGAGGAGAGGGGCTAGTGTAATTCGTTAATACAAACCATAAAAAATGCACGGAAGTATGTATTTTAAAACAAACCTACGTTTTTTTTAAGTGGTACCCCGTTAGTTTTGTTAGCACATCTGAACATATAAACAAATACGTAATCAGTGCCGTTTGTTGCATTGTAAAATGTTAAGTACATCCGGAGATATTGTAACCTAAAGTTGACGCTTGAGTACCACTCCTCCGCTGTTCGATCGTGTGTATCGGAGAGCACCGAATTACGTAGGGATCCAAAGGGAACGGTGCTGGACCTTAGGTACAGAAGAGACTGGAACAGCACATTACGTCCACATGCTAAAACCTTTTTATTGGTCTTTTTCACTGACGCACATGTACATTACCATGAGGGGTGAGGTACACGTACACACGTGGTTTCCGTTTTCAATTACGGAGTGGAATAGAGTGTGTCCCGACATGTCAGGCCAATAGATGTTCAATGTGGTGGCCATCATTTGCTGCACACAATTGCAATCTCTGGCGTAATGAATGTCGTACACGCCGCAGTACGTCTGGTGTAATGTCGCCGCAGGCTGCCACAATACGTTGTTTCAAATCCTCGGGGGTTGTAGGCACATCACGGTACACATTCTCCTTTAACGTACCCCACAGAAAGAAGTCCAGAGGTGTAAGATCAGGATAAGGGGCTGGCCAATTTATGCGTTCTCCACGTCCTATGAAACGCCCGTCGAACATCCTGTCAAGGGTCAGCCTAGTGTTAATTGCGGAATGTGCAGGTGCACCATCATGCTGATACCACATACATCGACGTGTTTCCAGTCGGACATTTTCGAGCAACGTTGGCAGATCATTCTGTAGAAACGCGATGTATGTTGCAGCTGTTTGGGCCCCTGCAATGAAGTGAGGACCAATGTGGTGGTCGCCAATGATTCCACACCATACATTTACAGTCCACGGTCGCTGTCGCTCTACCTGTCTGAGCCAGCGAGGATTGTCCACGGACCAGTAATGCATGTTCCGCAGATTCACTGCCCCATGGTTTGTGAAACCCGCTTCATCGGTAAACAGGTACAACTGCAACGCATTCTCTGTTAATGCTCATTTACAGAATTGCACTCGATGATTAAAGTCATCTCCATGTAATTGCTGATGTAGCGACACATGAAACGGGTGAAAGCGGTGACGATGCAGTATGCGCATGACACTACTTTGACTCAGTCCACCTGCTCTCGCAATGTCCCGTGTACTCATGTGTGGGTTCATGGCAACAGCAGGTACCACACCAACTGCACCCGCTTCTCCTGTGACGGGCCTGTTACGGACCCGTTTGCGTGCTACGACCATACCTGTTGCATACAGTTGGCGGTAGATGTTTTGCAATGTGCGGCACGTTGGATGCTCTCTGTCCGGGTACCGTTCTGCATACACCCTGCAGGCTTCAGCTGCATTTCGTCGACACTCACCATAGATGAGTATCATCTCCGCCTTTTCAGAGTTCGAATACACCATGGTCACAGTTCCTACAACACTACACTATCACAGACGTCTGGTAACACGGTGTACTACAGTTGGTCTGCGTGCGGAGACGAATGCAGAATAACAACAGCAGCAAGCGCTACATGCGGACACTGCGACAGCTAGACCAAACCACAACAGTGCACTACAGCCACACTCGTAAACACGGTCGTCATCGTAAACATGTCCCTGCAGATGCTGCTCGCCGACCGTGGCCCGTGTTTGTTACAACACGCAACTGAACGTCGGAGGTTACAAGCGTCAACTTTAGGTTACAATATCTCCGGATGTAATTAACATTTTACCAACAAACGGCACTGATTACGTTTTTGTTTGTATGTTCAGATGTGCTAACAAAACTAACGGGGCTCCATTAAAAAAAACGTAGATTTGTGTTAAAAAACATACTTCCGTGCATTTTCGTATGGTTTGCATTAAACAATTACACTAGCCCCTCTCCACACGTTCGGTCTGTGGATTCGGTTCGTCAGTATTTGATGTGGTTTACGAAATATATCCAGCGGTAACGTTAGGTGACTCACCTTGTATATTGAATAACTAACTATTACTGCGGCAAACACCTTGGCCACATTTACCGATGAGTACTCCGGCAACTTTCCTCGATCGGGTGCCACTTTGGCGTTTAGGGATTTACAAAGGAAATTTTGACACCGAAAGAAACAACAAGGAACTTCATTTCTAGTGCAAAAGACATTGTTTAAAAATTGATTTTGTAAAAAGCTATTACTCTACATATAACTGAGGTAACAAGAGTAATGACTTGGTTTGTATCGGACGTCTGAAAATCAGAAAAGTTTTTTGAAAAAATAACGAAACAAGCTTCCTCTCTCACACTCATTGACAACGTTGATCGTGTATATCGCAACTAGTGTGACCACTTCTCGGTAGGGCAGAAAACGTGCCACAGACTGTTCTGTCTCCCTGGCAGCATCAACCATACCTGCCCCTCTAATAGTAACAGGTATCCTTATACTTCATGGGTGTCACTGCTGGTGCGAGGAGGATGGGGGGAGAAGGCAAGGGGGACTGTTTCCCGCTCCCCCCCCCCCCTCCCTCTTTTCAATATTTTTTTTGAAAAGCAAGTTCAATTTACTTGGTCTTAGTTGACAAAAAAGACAGCACTGAAGAAAGATGTCCAAACTTAACTTATTACATATAATAAAAGATCTTGTGCAGTAAGAATTAATGCTTTGTCACATTTGATAACGCGCCACTAAATCAAATACATTTATATTATTCACTAAGATGACAATATGCCGTGTTTTAATGAATTCTGTTGGTACGACAGCAAGGGATGAGGAACAGAGAGTAGATAAGCACGGATCTGCTTGGTTTTGCTTTAAGTTGCGCCTGAAAGACACAAAATATATTTAGAGGATCTACGAGAAAACAAGTTCGAGAATTATTTGCTGATGTTGAAGCTTCGGTATCTGTGACACAGTGATGTAGCAGTTTGCACAAATTGCTGTTGGATCAAATAAACTTAAGAAATGTTGCTACAAATTTCATATCCAATTTAGGAAAAAAGGAAATAATGTACCTATTTGGATCATCATAGGATAAAATTTGTAAGATTACATTATTTAATTACTGCTTCTGATTTTTTAACTACTTACATTTTATTTCTAATTCTCATAGTGTTCCACTTGCCTATTTAAATGAATCTTTAATGTTTAAAAAACAAAAAACTAACTAAATAGAATGTGAAACTGGTTGGCAGATTAAAACTGTGAGCTGGGCCGGTCCCGACTTCGAGTCTGGGTCCGGCATACAGTTTTAACCTCCAGGAAGTTTCACATCAGCACACACTCCTATGCAGAGCGAAAACAGCATTCTGTAAATAAAATGTGCGTGTAGCACTCTATTTATCTACATTTCCAACCAAATTGAAACAAAATTTAATTTGAAGAACTATTCAATTTTAAGTAGTTTCCACAGTAGTTTAGGACCTAGCACATAATAATCATACACACACTGTCGGCACGTAACATTTTTGTACTCGGTGATCGCAAAATAAGTTCCAGCC
The DNA here is from genome assembly GCF_023864275.1 of Schistocerca cancellata. Lineage (NCBI taxonomy): Eukaryota > Metazoa > Arthropoda > Insecta > Orthoptera > Acrididae > Schistocerca > Schistocerca cancellata. The sequence continues at coordinate 49,795,237 of NC_064637.1, read as the reverse complement.
CAGGATTAAATGGTTCAAATGGCTCTGAGCACTATGGGACTTAACTTCTATGGTCATCAGTCCCCTAGAACTTAGAACTACTTAAACCTAACTAACCTAAGGACAGCACACAACACCCAGTCATCACGAGGCAGAGAAAATCCCTGACCCCGCCGGGAATCGAACCCGGGCGCGGGAAGCGAGAACGCTACCGCACGACCACGAGCTGCGGACCCCAGGATTAAACTGACAGGCTTTGGTAGTTTTAAGTGCCATCGAAGAATATGTCCTGAGGTGTCCAGAATGATGCAAAAAGTAGTTTCAGGTCCGAAATTTTTCAACCTTTTTCAGGGGAACACCCCTTTTAGACCCCCTTGTGATCTGTACCATGCCTGTCGAATCATCCTTCCCGCCCAACAATATAGTGCTGCTGACTCCGATGCTTTATACTATAGGCTGTATATGTATTCACCATACAGTCAACAGATAAACCCGTCCTACTTTTAACCAGTAAATCCGTATTACTAATCAGCAGAAGTCTATGTTCATGTCTTTGCCATAATAATATATCATCAACTGTGTCTTACAAGCGTCAGCAGACACCTACACTCACACATTGATACAAATGTTATCATGTGTATTCACAGTACTGCCGCCAGATTCTTACATTAAGGGCGTGTAGAACGTCAAACGGGCCGACGTGGAGCAAGAGAGGCAGTACAGGACATTTTAATTTCCACTGTCTCTACTTGTACAAATAAATTCATAAAACTTTGTCAGCATGACCAGGAAGGATTCAGGATTCACACTCGTAGCAGCGGAAGTTCAAAAACGTAACAAAACAAATTTTTTTTTGCATGTAAAATTTCATCATCTTTTCACTTCCTATTGGCTGCATTTGTTGCTATAGGTACACTTTTCTTCATAAGAGAGGTTCTTCAATGAATTTCGAATTTCGTTTGTACAACAATACTTACAGGTGTATGGAACTACAATTTATTTAATCTATGAAACCATGAATGAGCTGTTACATTTTAAACTTCATGTTTAGAAAAAACTCAAACTTTACAGTTAATTATCTCAATTTTTACCAGAGTTTTTAACAGATTCGGAAAATTATAGAGTTTCATACACCTGTTGGTATGGTTTGTATGCTGTGCAAAATTCATCGGAGAATCTCTCCTACTTATCAAGAAAAGTGTACCTACACCAAGAAGTGAAGTCAATCATCATCATCAGCAGCAGCAGCAGCAGCATACATTGAAGTGCTCAGGAAAATCTACGAGAATTCTTCAGCTTATGTTAACATCGGCGAATCAACACAAGAATTCCGCATCATGAGGGGTGTCAAGCAAGGCGATCCCATCTCCCCAAAACTGTTCTCTGCTGTATTGGAAATGGCTATGTCAAAGCTGAGCTGGGAAGGTAAGGGAATTAGAATTAATGGAAGAAGGCTTACCAACTTGAGATTTGCTGATGATATTGTCTTACTGGCCAAAGACTTCGCAGAGCTCTAAAACTTAGTTACAGATCTTGCATCGGAATGTCAGCTGGTTGGCTTGAACATGAACCTTTCCAAAACAAAAGTAATATCCAACAAATGGGTCCCAGCTGGAGATGTGAAAGTCAAGGACAGTCTACTAGAAGATGTCAGTGAATATGTCTACCTTGGCCAGATTATAAATATGAAGGGAGACATAAGACCAGAAATCTATCGACGCATCAAGCTTGGTTGGCAAGCATTTGGGAAGAACTCAAAAGTATTCAGATCAAAAATGCCAGTTAATCTGAAGAAAGCAGTATTTGATCAATGCATTCTTCCTGTGATGACGTATGGCTGCGAGACATGGACACTGAACTCATTCACAAAAGGGAAACTTAGGACAGCACAGAGAGCCATGGAGAGATCAATGCTGGGATATACAAGAAAGGACAGGAAAAGGGCAGATGACATTCGGTCTGTGACGAAGGTTAACGACATCTTAGAGAGAGTAGGTTCCTTGAAATGGCAGTGGGCTGGCCACGTCGCAAGAAGAAAAGACAACAGATGGACGAAGCTAGTACTGGAGTGAAGTCAATAGTAAGTGAAAAATGATGAAATTTCACATGTAAAAAAAATTGTTATGTTTTTGAACTTACACTGCTGTAAGTGTGAATTCTGCATCCTTCCTGGTGATGCTGACAAAATTTTATGAATTTATTTGGAAAAGTATAGACAGTGGAAATAAAAATGTTCTGTGGTGCATTCCTGCTCCAAGTCGGCCCCTTTGACGTCCTACCTCCCTTTATTACAAATTTCAACAGAGTAGTTAAAAAAAGTTCAAATGTGTGTGAAATCTTATGGGACTTAACTGCTAAGGTCATCAGTCCCTAAGCTTACACACTACTTAACCTAAATTATCCTAAGGACAAACACACACAACCATGCCCGAGGGAGGACTCGAACCTCCACCTGGATCAGCCGCACAGTCCATGACTGCAACGCCTTAGACCGCGCGGCTAATCCCACGCGGCAACAGAGTAGTTACAACTGCCGTGAGCGGATCTCTATATTTATATCACTCCCAGCAAATACATTCATAACACTATCAGCTGATACATTACTAACACTATCAGCTTATACATTCGTACCAGAGTCAGCAAACACTTTCACATCGCCGCCAGCTGGTACTCACCTTCATAGTAATTTCGACAGGGACGTCCATACTGCCTTCAGCAGACACATACGTTTATACCACTGTCACCTGATACGGTCATAGTACCGCCGGCGGAGTCGTTTCTCGGTACTGTCAACAGAACAGTTCACACAGGTGTCGGCGGGCGCACACGTTCACACTACTGTCGGGCGGACACGATCTCTGTGACGGAGTTGGCGCCGCTGCCGGCAGACACGTTCACGTTCACAGAGGTGCAGGACTGCAGCCCGAGTGGACACTCGGCAGCCGGCGACGAGTCACCGGCAGCCGGAGCGCCGCGAGGAAGCGGCCAATCGCTGCCGCTAATTGTTGCACAAGTGGGACACTTGTCTGTCTCTCTCTCCTCTCCTGTCCACGCCACACCTCCACACACACACACACACATAGCGTACTGCGCCGCACGCTACGCTGTTCTGAAGCCCTAAATGGCGACCCTCCCAGGCTTCGCCACATCTGCATAAATACTCCGCAAGCCACCTTGCGGTGCATGGCGGAGGGTACCATGTACCACTCCTCTACTCCGTCCGACCTAACAAGGGAACCTCCCCATCGCGCCCCCCTCAGATTTAGTTACAAGTTGGCACAGTGGATAGGCCTTGAAAAACTGAACACAGATCAATCGAGAAAACAGGAAGAAGTTGTGTGGAACTATGAAAAAAATTAGCAAAATATACAAACAAGATAAGCAACATCAAGGGTAATGTGGGTAGAGGAGCGCCGTGGTCCCGTGGTGAGCGTGAGCAGCTGTGGAGCGAGAGTTCCTCGGTTCAAGTCTGTCCTCAAGCGAAAAGTTTACTAAATTTATTTATTCAAGTTATGATCTGTGCGTTCGTTCATTGACGTCTCTGATCACTGTAATAAGTTAAGTGTCTGTGTTTTGCGACCGCACCGCAAAACCGTGCGATTAGTAGACGAAAGGACGTGCCTCTCCAATGGCAACCGAAAACATTTGATCCAGGAAAACACGTCTGATACATTCTATACGACACTGGAGGCGGCATGTGCGTCACATGACAGAAATATGTTGTCGACCCACCTAACTTACACACTTGCCGAATGGGTTAAAAGATTCCTCTACCTTGCCCGATTTAGATTTTCTTGTGGATGTGATAATCACTCCCAAAAAAGTGATGAAAACATAGGTGTGTGTCACATAAACTACAACAAATGAATGCAACAGTTTCACAGTCGCACAGGATTGTCGTGGTCCCGTGGTTAGCGTGAACACCTGCGGAACGAGAGGTCCTTGGTTCAAGTCTTCCTTCGAGTGAAAAATCTACCTTCTTTATTTTCGCAAACTTATGAACTGTCCGTTCGTGCATTGACGTCTCTGTTCACTGTAATAAGTTCAGTGTCTGTGTTTTGCGACCGCACCGCAAAACCATGCGATTAGTAGACGAAAGGACGTGCCTCTCCAATGGGAACCGAAAACATTTGATCGCAGTGTCATAGTTCAACCGATTCCTCCACAGGAAAACACGTCTGATATGTTATATACGACACTGGTGACGGCATGTGCGTCGCATGACAGTAATATGTTGTCGACCCACCTAACTTCTACACTTGGCGAATGGGTAAAAAGATTCTTCTACCTTGCCCGATTTAGGTGTTTCGATGTTTGTTTAGGTGTAGCGTTCCCATACTACGGCGCAGTTACCTCGCATCGGACGGACGGACGGACAGATAATAATTGTCTGAAAATAAAAAATTAAACTTCTCACTCTATGGAAGATCTGAACCAAGGACCTCACATTCCGCAGCTGCTCACGCTAACCACGTGACCACGGCGCTCCTGAGCTGACACTATCCTTGATGTTGCCTGTCTTGCGCAGGGACTTCTCAGTTTGTATATTTTACTTTTTTTTTTCATAGTTCCACACAACTTCCTGTTTTCTCGAGCGATCTGTGTTCAGCTTTTCAAGGCCTATCCACTGTGTCAACTTATAATTAAATCTGAGGGGTGTGCGATGCGGAGGTTCCCTTGTAAGAATAAACCTGATGTAAACAACACAAAGGCGATGATTGGTCAAAAGCCGTAGGACACGTATTCCGGTGCAGTTACGCACTTGCAAGAAGGTACTACGTGTGTACACTATATGATCAAAAGTATCTGGACACATGGCTGAAAATGACTTCCAAGTTCGTTGCGCCCTCCATCGGTAATGGTCGAATTCAATATGGTGTTGGCCCACCCTTAGCCTTGATGACAGCTTCCACTCTCGCAGGCATACGTTCAATCAGGTGCTGAAAGGCTTCTTGGGGAATGGCATCCCATTCTTCACGGGGTGCTGCACTGCGGAGAGGTATCGATGTCGGCCGATGAGGCCTGACAGGAAGTCGGCGTTCCAAAACATCGCAAAGATGTTCTATAGGAGCCGGCCGGAGTGGCCGACCGGTTCTTGGGGCTACAGTCTGGAGATGCACGACCGCTACGGTTGCAGGTTCGAATCCTGCCTCGGGCATGGATGTGTATGAGCTCCTTAGATTAGTTAGGTTTAAGTAGTTCTTAGTTCTAGGGGACTGATGACCTCAGAAGTTAAGTCGCATAGTGCTCAGAGCCATTTGAACCATTTTTGTACTATAGGATTCAGGTCAGGACTCTGTGCAGGCCAGTCCATTACAAGGATGTTATAGTAGTGTAACCACTCCGCCACAGGCCGTGCATTATAAATATGTGCTAGATGGTGTTGAAAGATGATACCGCCATCCACGAATAGCTCTTCAACAGTGGGAAGCAAGAAGGTGCTTGAAACATCAATGTAGGCGTGTGCTGTGATAGTGGCACGCAAAACAACAAGGGGTGCAAGCCTCCTCCATGAAAAACACGACCACACCATAACACCACCGCCTCCAAATTTTACTGTTGGCACTACAAACGCTGGCAGATAATGTTCATGGTCGCAGGTTCGAATCCTGCCTGGGGCATGAATGTGTGTGATGTCCTTAGATTAGTCTGGTTTAAGTAGTTCTAAGTTCAGATAGATTATACAATGGTAAGACAGAGATTCAGGAACCAGATTTTAAATTGTAAGACATTTCCAGGGGCAGATGTGGACTCTGACCAAAATCTATTGGTTATGAACTGTAGATTAAAACTGAAGAAACTGCAAAAAGGTGGGAATTTAAGGAGATGGGACCTGGATAAATTGAAAGAACCAGAGGTTGACCAGAGTTTCACAGAGAGCATAAGGGAACAATTGACAGGAATGGGGGAAAGAGATACAGTAGAAGAAGAATGGGTAGCTTTGAGGAATGAAATAGTGAAGGCAGCAGAGGATCAAGTAGATAAAAAGACGAGGGCTAGTAGAAATCCTTGGGTAACGGAAGAGATACTGAATTTAATTGATGAAAGGAGAAAACACAAAAATGCAGTAAGTGAAGCAGGCAAAAAGGAATACAAACGTCTCAAAAATGAGATCGACAGGAAGTGCAAAATGGCTAAGCAGGGATGGCTACAGGACAAATGCAAGGATGTAGAGTCTTACCTCACTAGAGGTGAGATAGATAGTGCCTACAGGAAAATTAAAGAGACCTCTGGAGAAAAGAGAACCACTTGTATGAACATCAAGAGCTCAGATGGAAACCCAGTTCTAAGCAAAGAAGGGAAAGCAGAAAGGTGGAAGGAGTATATAGAGGTTCTATATAGGGGCGATGTTATTGAGGACAATGTTATGGAAATGGAAGAGGAGTTGGATAAAGATGAAATGGAAGATATGATACTGCGTGAAGAGTTTGACAGAGCACTGAAAGACCTGAGTCGAAACAAGGCTCCAGGAGTAGACAACATTCCATTAGAACTACTGACAGCCTTGGGACGGCCAGTCCTGACAAAACTCTACCATCTCGTGAGCAAGATGTATGAGACAGGCGAAATTCCCTCAGACTTCAAGAAGAATATAATAATTCCAATCCCAAAGAAAGCAGGTGTTGACAGATGTGAAAGTTGCTGAAGTATCAGTTTAATAAGTCACAGCTGCAAAATACTAATGCGAATTCTTTACAGATGAATGGAAAAACTGCTAAAGTCGACCTCAGGGAAGATCAGTTTGGATTCCGTAGAAATGTTGGAACACGTGAGCCATATACTGACCCTACGACTTATCTTAGAAGAAAGATTAAGGAAAGGCAAACCTACGTTTCTAGCATTTGTAGACTTGGAGAAACCATTTGACAATGTTGACTGGAATACTCTCTTTCAAATTCTGAAGGTGGCAGGGGTAAAATACAGGGAGCGAAAGGCAATTTACAATATGTACAGAAACCAGATGGCAGTTATAAGAGTCGAGGGGTACGAAAGGGAAGCAGTGGTTGGTAAGGGAGTAAGACACGGTTGTAGCCTCTCCCCGATGCTATTCAATCTGTATATTGAGCAAGCAGTAAAGGAAACAAAGGAAAAATTCGGAGTAGGTATTAAAATCCATGGAGAAGAAATAAAAACTTTGAGGTTCGCCGATGACATTGTAATTCTGTCAGAGACAGCAAAGGACTTGGAAGAGTAGTTGAACGTTATGGACAGTGTCTTGAAAGGAGGGTTTAAGATGAACATCAACAGAAGCAAAACGAGGATAATGGAATGTAGTCGAATTAAGTCGAGTGACGCTGACGGAATTAGATTAGGAAATGAGACACTTTAAGTAGTAAAGGAGTTTTGCTATTTCGGGAGCAAAATAACTGATGATGGTCGAAGTAGAGAGGAAGTAAAATGTGGACTGGCAATGGCAAGGAAAGCGTTTCTGACGAAGAGAAATTTGTTAACATCGAGTAATGATTTGAGTGTCAGGAAGTCGTTTCTGAAAGTATTTGTATGGAGTGTAGCCATGTATGGAAGTGAAACATGGACGATAAATAGTTTAGACAAGAAGAGAATAGAAGCTTTCGAAATGTGGTGCTACAGAAGAATGCTGAAGATTTGATGGGTAGATCACATAACTAACGAGGAGGTATTGAATAGAATTGGGGAGAAGAGGAGTTTGTGGCACAACTTGACTAGAAGAAGGGATCGGTTGGTAGGACATGTTCTGAGGCATCAAGGGATCACAAATTTAGTACTGGAGGGCAGCGTGGAGGGTAAAAATCGTAGAGGGAGACCAAGAGATGAACACACTAAGCAGATTCAGAAGGATGTAGGCTGCAGTAGGTACTGGGAGATGAAGAAGCTTGCACAGGATAGAGTAGCATGGAGAGCTGCATCAAACCAGTCTCAGGACTGAAGACCACAACCTCCGATGTTAAGTCCCATAGTGCTCAGAGCCATATTTTTTAGATGACGTTCACCGGGCATTCGCCATACCCACACCCTGCCATCGGAAGGCCACAGTGTGTAGCGTGATTCGCCACTCCACACAACGTTTTTCCACTGTTAAATCGGCCAATATTTACGCTCCTTAGACCGAGCGAGGCGTCGTTTGGTATTTACTGGCGTGATGTGTGGCTTATGAGCAGCCGCTAGACCGTGAAATCCGAGTTTTCTCACCTCCTGCCTAATTTTCATAGTGCTTGCAGTGGATCCCGATGCAGTTTGGAATTCCTGACTGATGGCCTGGATAGATGTCTGCCTATTACACATTACGACTCACTTCAACTGTCGGCTGTAACTGTCAGTCAAGAGACGAGGGCGCCCTGTACGCCTTTGTGATGTACGTGTTCCTTCACGTTTCCCCTTCACTGTGACATCGGAAACAGCGGACCTAGGTATGTTTAGAAGTGTGTAAATCTCGCGTACAGACGTATGACACAAATGACACCCAATCACCTGACCACGTTCGAAGTCCGTGAGTTGCGCGGAACGCCTCATTCTGCTGTCTCACGGTGTTTAATGACTACTGAGGTCGCTGATACGTAGTACCTGGCAGTAGGCGGCAGATAAATGCACCTAATATGAAAAACGTATGTTTCTGTGGTTGTCTGGATACTTTTCATCACTTAGTGTATTAGATATACAATCCTGGAAATGGAAAAAACAACACATTGACACCGGTGTGTCAGACCCACCATACTTGCTCCGGACACTGCGAGAGGGCTGTACAAGCAATGATCACACGCACGGCACAGCGGACACACCAGGAACCGCGGTGTTGGCCGTCGAATGGCGCTAGCTGCGCAGCATTTGTGCACCGCCGCCGTCAGTGTCAGCCAGTTTGCCGTGGCATACGGAGCTCCATCGCAGTCTTTAACACTGGTAGCATGCCGCGACAGCGTGGACGTGAACCGTATGTGCAGTTGACGGACTTTGAGCGAGGGCGTATAGTGGGCATGCGGGAGGCCGGGTGGACGTACCGCCGAATTGCTCAACACGTGGGGCGTGAGGTCTCCACAGTACATCGATGTTGTCGCCAGTGGTCGGCGGAAGGTGCACGTGCCCGTCGACCTGGGACCGGACCGCAGCGACGCACGGATGCACGCCAAGACCGTAGGATCCTACGCAGTGCCGTAGGGGACCGCACCGCCACTTCCCAGCAAATTAGGGACACCGTTGCTCCTGGGGTATCGGCGAGGACCATTCGCAACTGTCTCCGTGAAGCTGGGCTACGGTCCCGCACACCGTTAGGCCGTCTTCCGCTCACGCCCCAACATCGTGCAGCCCGCCTCCAGTGGTGTCGCGACAGGCGTGAATGGAGGGACGAATGGAGACGTGTCGTCTTCAGCGATGAGAGTCGCTTCTGCCTTGGTGCCAATGATGGTCGTATGCGTGTTTGGCGCCGTGCAGGTGAGCGCACAATCAGGACTGCATACGACCGAGGCACACAGGGCCAACACCCGGCATCATGGTGTGGGGAGCGATCTCCTACACTGGCCGTACACCACTGGTGACCGTCACCGAACCTATCGTTCTACCATTCCTAGACCGGCAAGGGAACTTGCTGTTCCAACAGGACAATGCACGTCCGCACGTATCCCGTGCCACCCAACGTGCTCTAGAAGGTGTAAGTCAACTACCCTGGCCAGCAAGATCTCCGGATCTGTCCCCCATTGAGCATGTTTGGGACTGGATGAAGCGTCGTCTCACGCGGTCTGCACGTCCAGCACGAACGCTGGTCCAACTGAGGCGCCAGGTGGAAATGGCATGGCAAGCCGTTCCACAGGACTACATGCAGCATCTCTACGATCGTCTCCATGGGAGAATAGCAGCCTGCATTGCTGCGAAAGGTGGATATACACTGTACTAGTGCCGACATTGTGCATGCTCTGTTGCCTGTGTCTATGTGCCTGTGGTTCTGTCAGTGTGATCATGTGATGTATCTGACCCCAGGAATGTGTCAATAAAGTTTCCCCTCCCTGGGACAATGAATTCACGGTGTTCTTATTTCAATTTCCAGGAGTGTATTATTACTAATTTACTTTAAATGAAACTTTGAAATATCCAAATATATTTGCTACCATCAACGTTTTTCTTAATCACGCTTTAATTATGTAGTTTTTATTTCAAAAATCGTGTATAGTCACAGCGTCTGTGCTGTTTGGGTCTGATTGTCGCGCTGTTAATACACAGTACGAAAGTATCTGACGCTGCTGTCTTTTCCGTAGTGAAACACGCGTGTGGAACACGGTCAAAAAGTGCCGAGAAATAGACTGTTCTTAATGTTTCTCATACATTTACAGAGATAATCGGCTATGAAATTTTCCGAGCAACTGTATCAGTTGAGACTCTAGCACACATTTCGTGCATAGCGGAATCGGTAGCGTATTCATAAAAAAATGATCATGAAATTTTACAATAACGAGGCGTAGGTAATTCAAATTGAATGAGTAAGAAAGATTAACTCGGGCGACACTTGAACTAGCGAACCTAGTCCATAACGCCTTTGAGTAACAGGTTGTCAACAAGGCACTGCACAAGCTGATGGTCACTCCATACTGTCCTCTGGTCCATCTTACCCTGTTATTGACTGGAACACATTATATTCGGCTACTTGCAGTCATTCACGGACTTCATTTTCCCAATCTACAGTGGAATTTTTATGGCCGGCGATGCACCATGTCACCGGGCCACAACTATTCGAGCCCGCAGCTCGTGGTCTAGGGGCTAGAGTTGCTGCCTCTGGATCACGGAGTCCTGGGTTCGATTCCCAGCGAGGTTGGGGATTTTTCTCTGCCCCAATGGGACTGGGCGTTTGTGTTGTCCTCATCATTTCATCATCATCATTCTAGGCAGTGGCTCTATTGGACTGTGCACAAAGTTGGACTGTGTAAAAATTGAGACTATGTACAGGCTCTGATGCCCACACAGTTGAGCGCCCCACAACCGCACATACCCGCCCCAGCTTGGCTTACACATCGCCATCTAAAACATTCTCAATGTTATTCTTATGTCACAACCATTCGCGAGTTGTTTGAAGAACATGATTGGCCACTCACATCGTCGGACGTGAATCCCATACAACGTTTATGGAGCATATCGAGAGGTCACCTCGTGCAGAAAATCCTGCACCGGCAGCACTTTCTCAATTGCAGACGGCTATACGAGGTGCATTCAAGTTCTAAGGCCTCCGATTTTTTTTCTCCTGACTGGAAGGAGATAGAAACATGTGCATTGTTTTAAAATGAGGCCGCGTTCATTGTCAATACGTCCCAGAGATGGCAGCACCGTACGGCAGATGGAATTTTACCGCCAGCGGCGAGAATGAGAACTGTTTTAAATACTTAAAATGGCGACGTTTTCCTTACTTGAACAGCGTGCAATCATTCGTTTTCTAAATTTGCGTGGTGTGAAACCAACTGAAATTCATCGACAGTTGAAGGAGACATGTGGTGATGGAGTTACGGATGTGTCGAAAGTGCGTTCGTGGGTGCGACAGTTTAATGAAGGCAGAACATCGTGTGACAACGAACTGAAACAACCTCGGGCCCGCACAAGCCGGTCTGACGACATGATCGAGGAAGGGGAGAGAATTGTTTTGGGGGATCGCCGAATGACTGTTGAACAGATAGCCTCCAGAGTTGGCATTTCTGTGGGTTCTGTGCACACAATTCTGCATGACGACCTGAAAATGCGGAAAGTGTCATCCAGGTGGGTGCCAAGAATGCTGACGGACGACCACACAGCTGCCCGTGTGGCATGTTGCCGAGCAATGTTGACGTGCAACGACGGCACGAATGGGACTTTCTTTTCGTTGGTTGTGACAATGGATGAGACGTGGATGCCATTTTTTCAATCCAGAAACAAAGGGCCAGTCAGCTCAATGGAAGCACACAGATTCACCGTCACCAAAAAAATTTCGGGTAAAGAACGTCATGGCGTTCCGTATTACCCTCCTGAGCCCACCGATTCCATATTCTGCTAACAGTCATTGGATCTCGACCAACGCGAGCAGCAATGTCGCGATACGATAAAGCGCAATCGTGATAGGCTACAATCCGACGTTTATCAATGTCGGAAACGTGATGGTACGCATTTCTTCTCCTTACACGAGGCATCACAACAACGTTTCACGCGGCAACGCCGTTCAACTGCTGTTTGTGTATGAGAAATCGGTTGGAAACTTTCCTCATGTCAGCACGTTGTAGGTGTCGCCACCGGCGCCAACCTTCTGTGAATGCTATGAAAAGCTAATCATTTTTATATCACAGCATCTTCTTCCTGTCGGTTAAATTTTGCGTCTGCAGCACGTCATCATCGTGGTGCAGCAATTTTAATGGTCAGTACTGTAGGTCGGAAACGTGATGGTACGCATTTCTCCTCCTTACACGAGGCATCAGAACAACGTTTCAGCATGCAACGCCGGTCAGCTGCTGTGTGTGTATGAGAAATTGGTTAGAAACTTTCCTCATGTCAGCACGTTGTAGGTGTCACCACCGGCGCCAACCTTGTATGAATGCTCCGAAAAGCTACTCATTTGCATATCACAGTATCTTCTTCCTGTCGGTTAAATTTCGCGTCAGTAGCACATCGTCGTCGTAGTGTTGCATTTTTAATGGCCAGTGGTGTAATTGGTTTAGCACATGCAGACTGGCTGTCGTCTTACTGTAAACTTAATGGCATAATTGAGACGTACCAGGTTTAGGCTTCTCACACAGTGGACAGGCGCGGCCAACATCAGGGAAGCAAAAGCCGTGCGTCACCTCTGTCCAGCCTGCAGCGAGAGCAATTTGCGACCCACACTTCCACGCGTCGGACCGCGGCCAACGCGCAGTTACTCGCTGTGAGTCACCGCAGACGACCCGACACACGCCGACGCGTTCACACAGAGCGCATCTGGCGTGGAGAGCCGCTCCGTCGCACACAAACTGCACGTATGAAACGGGACATCTACATCTGCATCTGCATCCATACTCCGCAAGCCACCTGACGGTGTGTGGCTGAAGGTACCTTGAGTACATCTATCGGTTCTCCCTTCTATTCCAGTCTCGTATTGTTCGCGGAAAGAAGGATTGTCGATATGCTTCTGCGTGGGCTCTAATCTCTCTGATTTTATCCTCATGGTCTCTTCGCGAGATACACGTAGGAGGGAGCAATATACTGCTTGACTCCTCGGTGAAGGTATGTTCTCGAAACTTAAACAAAAGCCTGTACCGAGCTACTGAGTGTCTCTCCTGCAGGGTCTTCCACTGGAGTTTATCTATCATCTCCGTAACGCTTTCGCATTGCTACATGATCCTGTAACAAATCACGCTGCTCTCCGTTGGATCTTCCCTATCAACACTATCTGGTACGGATCCCACACTGCTGAGCAGTATTCAAGCAGTGGGCGAACAAGTGTACTGTAACCTACTTCCTTTGTTTTCGGATTGCATTTCCTTAGGATTCTTCCAATGAATCTCAGTCTGGCATCTGCTTTACCGACGATCAACTTTATATGATCATTCCATTTTAAATCACTCCTAATGCGTACTCCCAGATAATTTATGGAATTGGCTGCTTCCAGTTGCTGACCTGCTATGTTGTAGCTAAATGACAAGGGATCTTTCTTTCCATGTATTCGCAGCACTTGTCTACATTGAGATTCAATTGCCATTCCCTGCACAATGCGTCAATTCGTTGCAGATCCTCATGCATTTCAGTACAATTTTCCTTTGTTACAACCTCTCGATTTACTAAAGCATCATTCGCAAAAAGCGTCAGTGAACTTCTGATGTTATCCACAAGGTCATTTATGCGTATTGTGAATAGCAACGGTCCTACGACACTCCCTTGCGGCACACCTGAAATCACTCTTACTTCGGAAGACTTCTCTCCATTGAGAATGACATGCTGCGTTCTGTTATCTAGGAACTCTTCAATCCGATTACATGATTGGTCTGATAGTCCACATGCTCTTACTTTGTTCGTTAAACGACTGTGGGGAACTGTATCCAACGCCCTGCAGAAGTCAAGAAACACGGCATCTACTTGTGAACCCGTGTCTATGGCCCTCTGAGTCTCGTGGACGAAGAGCGTGAGCTGCGTTTCACACGATCGTCTTTTTCGAAACCCATGCTGATTCCTACAGAGTGATTTTCTAGTCTCCAGAAAAGACATTATACTCGAACATAATACGTGTTCCAAAATTCTACAACTGATCGACGACAGAGATATGGGTCTATAGTTCTGCACATATTTTCGACATCCCTTGTTGAAACGGGGGATGACCTGTGCCCTTTTCCAATCCTTTGGAACGCTACGCTCTTCTAGAGACCTACGGTACACCGCTGCAAGAAGGGGGGCAAGTTCCTTCGCGTCGGTCAATAGCGTGAGTTCGCCGTCTGTCTGAAGTATGAATCCGTACACTGAGGAAATGGAAACCGTTGCAGTACGAAGCACCAGCCCGAGATTTGTCATACTTTCTCATGGTGTTCACCAGGTAATGCGCAATGAATCGCTAAAATTTCGTTCAGGTCGGAACCGATGTCCAGTATCAACATCAGTATGTGGTTTGACCAACAGTGACAGCTGAACCAGTTTCACAACCCGTGACGTAGTCGCGAATACAAACAGTGATCCAAGTTATATGCGACTGCAGGCTTTCTCGGCGTATTTCAGCTATGAAATCTTCACGGGTTATCAGCCGAGTATCGTCGTCTTCTAGTCGCAACGTTTCAATGGATTGCGTATCCATCATCTTCATCTACACAGAGTACGCGAAAGAGCTTGCCCCCTCCTAACAGCCGTGTACCATAAGTCTCTAGAGGAGCGGAAGGTTCCAAATGATTGGAAAAGACCACAGGTAGTTCCAGTTTTCAAGAAGGTCTCTCGAGCAGATGCGCAAAACTATAGACCTAGATCTCTGGCATCGATCTGTTGTAGAATTTTAGAACATGTTTTTTCCTCGAGTATCATGTCGTTTCTGGAAACCCAGAATCTACTCTGTGGGAATCAACATGGATTCCGGGAATAGCGATCGTGTGAGACCCAACTCGCTTTATTTGTTCATGAGACCCTGAAAGTATTAGATACAGGCTCCCAGGTAGATGCCATTTTCCTTGACTTCCAGAAGGCGTTCGATACAGTTCCGCACTGTCGCCTGATAAACAAAGTAAGAGGCTACGGAATATAAGACCAGCTGTGTGGCTGGATTGAAGAGTTTTTAGCAAGCAGAACACAGCATGTTGTCCTCAATACAGAGACCTCTGCAGACGTTAAAGTAACGTCAAGCGTGCAACAGGGGAGTGTCATGGGACCATAGTAGATAGTGTCGGAAGTTCCATGCGGCTTTTCGTTGATTATGCTGTAGTATACAGAGAAGTTGCAGCATTAGAAAATTGCAGTGAAATGCAGGAAGATCTTCAACGGATAGGCACTTGGTGCATGGAGCGGCAACTGACCCTTAACATAGACTAATGTAATTTATTTCGAATACGTAGAAAGAAGGATCCTTAATTGTATGATTATATGATAGTGGAACGAACACTGGTAGCAGTTGCTTATGTAAAATATCTGGGAGTATGCGTACGGAACGATCTGAAGTGGAATGAGCATATAAAATTAATTGTTGTGAAGTTGGGTGCCAGTTTGAGATTCACTGGGAGAGTCCTTAGAAAATGTAGTCCATCAACAAAGGAAGTGGCTTACAAAACACTCGTTTGACCTATACTTGAGTATTGCTCATCAGTGTGGCATCCGTACGAGGTCCGGTTGACAGAGGAGATAGAGAAGATCCAAAGGAGAGCGCATGGCTGTGTGAGAAGCCGCCATGTTGTTGCGCAAGGCGGGTGACCTTGAAAACGGACTTAGTCGCTGACGAGGCTGCCGCGCAGGATCGCGCAGCTAAAAACAACTTCCGGTGTGGCAATGCCCTTCCAGCGTGCGTTGATTGGCTGCCGGGGCGCTTTTATCAACCGCAACTTCCGCTGGCGGCCCAGTCTCGCTCGTGAGGCAACAGCATGCTTATTCTACTCGTGGCTGATCTGAAGATGGTCATTACTGACTGAAACTGGTCATCGCCGAAGAACTTTATGTTGTGAACAAAGACTGAAATAAAAAACATTTGAATGACAGCTGTACTCTCTTGGATTCGTCGTGCGATCGGAGTAAACAACTTCTTTCAGGAGTAAGAGACGAGGTACTGTCAGAAGTGAAGCTGTGAGAATGGGGCGTGAGTCGCGCTTGGGTAGCTCAGATGGTAGAGCACTTGCCTGCGAAATGCAAAGATCCCGAGTTCGAGTCTCGGTCCGGCACACAGTTTTAATCTGCCAGGAAGTTTCATACCAGCGCACACTCTGCTGCAGAGTGAAAATCTCATTCAAGTAGCAGATGGTACAGTATGTACTATTCCCTTGGGAGAGGGCACCCGTACAAAACTTGCTTCTGATTGGTCGGCACGTTTGGGTGTTAGGTGCCAAAACGTCTTACTTCTCTTATTAATTATTTATATACTTTTCATTGTATTTAACCTTGTTTTTAGTATGACAATATCTCTACTCTACGAGTCTACCGTGTTTGTTTATTAAATTTCACTGGTTTTGAGAAATGTAAGAGTGTTGATATTACAACCGAAGTGCTTCGGACACCTTTGTTTCGCTTTGGCGCGCCTGGGAGACAAAAAAAGCTTCGGCTGCTCTAGTCACTGTGTTTCGGGTGTTCTGGAGGGTAGGACACGTATCTCTGTTTCGGACAAACATGTCGTATTCTATATCGCAAGTTGTTAGAAAAGTCGGCCGGCCGGCGGTGGCCGAGCGGTTCTAGGCGCTACAGTCTGGAACTGCGCGACTGCTACGGTCGCAGGTTCGAATCCTGCCTCGGGCATGGATGTGTGTGATGCCCTTAGGTTAGTTAGGTTTAAGTAGTTCTAAGTTCTAGGGGACTGATGACCTCAGCAGTTAAGTCTCATAGTGCTCAGAGCCATTTGTTAGAAAAGTTAATGTACTATTAAGAAAGTTCTGTCGAGTGTTGTAGAAGACAGTGTAATAAGTGATTATTTAACATATAAACAAAGAGGATACATTAATGAGAAGAGTCGCTTATCATCATTGTCAGTACTACAGATCTTCCCCCTCTGTAGATGCAGAGCCTAACCTGGGCAAGTGGCATCCCGCAAAACGCACAGTCACAGGTTTGAACTGACAGCGTAGCAGCTTCCACTGAAGAACATGCCACGACCGACAAGCTGTCTTCTGCGCTGGGGACACAACTTTAGAAGACGACAGGTTGGTGGAAAGAATCGTTAGGGACTCCTGTTCAATCTCTCCAGGTCTCTCCAGCATCCAGGTCTGACTTCCAACATGACAACGTATAATTTATACCTGTTCCATAGTGGGATGAACATCTAACAAGTATAGCGATTAATTTTGAAGTAATAAACTGTTCTCTTACTTGTTTTTGCGTTCGTGTCGTTTTCATTTGACTGCCCGTCATATGAGCAACACATACCTAGTAAAAAGACTCGTCACAAAATCGGTGGTTTACGACGGAGGACAGCGTACACAAGCGGTGAATGCGAGCATATCAACCCAGATTTGTTATTTTGCTTATAATGTTTTACCATTTACTTTCTTACATTTCCTATTTATTGTGTTGGCAGAAGAGCCAACACCGTGTTGCTAGAGGAGGCCGAAATGCACGCTATAAGCTCACGCAGACTGGCGTGAGGTCTGGAACATTACAATGTAATTAATATAGCAAATAAAGTACGTAGTTGATGTAATACTTAACTTTATTCCATAATTGGTGAACATCGCTCTTGATGATACATAATTACAATCTCAATATAAACTGGTAATGGCGCCTTGCTAGGTCGTAGCAAATGTAGCTGAAGGTTATGCTAACTATCGTCTCGGTAAATGAGAGCGTATTTTGTCAGTGTAGCTTCGCTAGCAAAGTCGTCCGTACAACTGGGGCGAGTGCTAGGACGTCTCTCTAGACCTGCCGTGTGGCGGCGCTCGGTCTGCAATCACTGACAGTGGCGACACGCGGGTCCGACGTATACTAGCGGACCGCGGCCGATTTAAAGGCTACCACCTAGCAAGTGTGGTGTCTGGCGGTGACACCACACTATTTCTTACCGTTTTCAATTTTTACATACCTTTTTAGGAAGAAAAAAGGAACTCTGTACCTAGTGGACACTCTTATCACTTCTGGTCGCAATTTTCGTATATTTAAAGCATACCATTGACCTTTCCTGTTAGTGCATAACAGAGCTACTAGGGAAGCGAACATGAAGACTGTATACCACAGGTAAGGAGCTTATTACTTGTAATAAGAAAGTCTCGGCCGCAAAATCTTTTTTATTTACACCAAAAGACGCGTTTCGCCCTTTTGGGGCACCATCAGATTGGCGTAAAAATTAAAGTGGAAAACCAACTTTCGTCCATTAATGCCATATGTGGGCATTAATGGAGGAATGTTGGTTTTCCACATTAATTTTTACGCCAATCAGATGGTGCACCAAGAGGGAGTAACGCGTCATTTTCTGTAAAAAAAAAAAATTCAACCGAGACTATCTCATTTTGAGAAATTCATAACCGGTTGTCTGTAGCAAGCGCCCAGAATGGAATGGAACCAATTGTAAGCACCTACTTACATTTTAACGTGGCGCTCTGTACCATGCGTTAGCTATCACAGACGATTATTTTCTAATGAATTATTTTTGCCATGTATTCGGTCATTTTGTTCGTGGAATGGCTTGACCACGGAACATCGTACCGAAATTGGTTAGGCAAAATAAAAAAAATGGTGTTGACAAAAGCTATTAATTTCTTGGAATTGGAAATATGTGGTAAGTTCTATGGCACCAAGTTGCTGAGGTCATCGGTCCCTAGGCTTACACACTACTTACTCCAGCTTAAACTAACTTACGCTAAGGCCAACACACACACCCATGCTCGAAGGAGGACTCGAACGTCTGACGGGTGGGGCCGTGCGAACTGTGGCAAGACGCCTGATACCGCGCGGCTACCCCCGCGGCTATTAATTTCTTCCTCGCTGTGTTGGTCACTGTTCCAACCGACAGAGAGTCTGGAATATGTGACGATATCATCTCAGGCATGCTGGTTTGCTGACAGATCAGTATACTGAGGAGGCTATCCAAGAATCCACACTTTCACCAAACCAGTCATCATAAAGATGGAAAGATGGAGAGGTATGAGTGTGGAGAATAGCGTGGAATGTGGATTCACATTGCGACATCGTGAGGTGTGCATGTCATTTTGGTTATTACGCAATTGTTAACCTGTTACTTTCATATGTCGATAAGCACACATCTTAGAACAAGCCTTGTTGGTCTGCGACCTTCGGTTGTGTTGTTACACCGTCTGTGCCTGAGGGTGCTCACAGAGACAGCAGTGTTATTCGTAGAGGAGAGTTGGGAAGCAGAGGTGGAACTGAATGTGCAGGAAATTTTTTATCTGCAACTGAGCTGCTAAATATTGAATACAGATTTGATGTAAATGACTGAATAAGACCGTGGTGCATTTATGGATATTGAAAAGAGTTTTGCCAAAAATTGATTTAAGGGGAAATCTGCAGTTTTGCGTGCTTGCACGTAATTATTACTTTGCTGTAAAATTAACTGTACTGCCGAAATTTGGTTGAAACATATCTCATGGATTACTTACAGCTAGAGAGGTTAGTTCTCCACCCCCACTTATCAATTTTGTGAGAGAACAGAAATCACTTTGGAATTGGCTCTAAAATAGTCACTTCTGTGTAAAGTAAATACTGTTCACGATCTTAAAGACAAAGTTATAAAGTAATTGTTTGCTTTACATTGTTTTGGGAAAATCGTTTGTAAAACATTAGCATAAAATATTATGTTGCTAGTGTCCACATAGTACGTGGCGATACACACGCTTTTTGGTATAATTTCTAGTTTACCATTTTACTTTAGCTTTGTTGCCGTGATGCGTGATATGCTCCACTTCAGAGAGAAAATTTTTACTGTCCCGAGTTAGGTGCAAGAATAGTTCAAATGGTTCAAATGGCTATGAGCACTATGGGACTTAACAGCTGTGGTCATCAGTCCCCTAGAACTTAGAACTACTTAAACATAACTAACCTAAGGACATCACACACATCCATGCCCCAGGCAGGATTCGAACCTGCGACCGTAGCAGTCACACGGTTCCGGACTGCGCGCCTAGAACCGCGAGACCACCGCGGCCGGCCAAGAATAGTTCATACAGTTATACTATACATATAGAAGAGTGATTAGGCAAGATAGCTTACATTCAGTTTGGAATGTTTTCTTATTATGTAAAGTATATTTTAGTGACTAGCGTGACATATCCAAGTGTGAAACATTTTTTCGCATTCTGAGGTTTGTTTCGCTAGTTACGTTCACACGTCAACAGCGGTCTTTCATTAAAGTAATTTAGACAATTTATTCGGACAAAATTTAGTAGTTCATTCGATGTGTAATTTTTGTTGGTTTAATTTCGGCGTATTTCTGAGATACTGAAACCTGTCCTCTGTGACGTCAGAAAACACATCATTGTTGAATCAGCTGCGCAGTAAAGGGCTTAAGTAATCTCATATTTCCGGTAATCAATGCCGTGCGCTTACACTTCGTACTACACACACACATAAGGATTTTTTCAAGCGGAAAGATTAGAACATTTACCTTAACTATCGAATCTGATTTTGAGCTTTGTCTTGACCGTATTTACACAGGTAAAAATAATTTCTGTCGGGAAAGAATTTCGATGACAGTATTCCCGACAAAACTCACTTTTCATCAATTATAAAACAATGACTTACAACTCATTTTTAAAAAAAAAGTAGTTTTGCAGAGCCTTTTATTATGAGCAGAAATGAGAATAGTTGCACATTCTTCAACTCACACTGCTGGCCTCATACGGGGTGACTGAGAATAGTGTGCTGAACACCGTTTTGTTGTATTTATACTATATGCAGACTAATAATTATAGTCACTACGAGTTGCAATATGGCTCTGGCCACTGGCATGAGCCTTGATTGGTCGCCATATTTTCCAGATCTGAACATATGTGACTCCTTTTTGTTGGGCTACATTAACGACAAGCTGTACTGCAGTAACCCCAAAACCATTGGTGAGCTAAAAACAGCCATTTAGGATGTCATCGACAGCATCGATGCTCCGACACTTTGCGGTCACGCAGAATTTCACAATTTTCCTGCGCCACATCATCCCCAAAGATGGCAGGCATATCGAACATGTCATAACCGAAATCCGAGTATCTGTAGTGATGAAACTTCCTGGCAGATTAAAACTGTGTGTCGGACAGAGACTCGGACTCGAGACCTTTGCCTTTCGCGGGCAAGTGCTCTACCATCTGAGCTACCCAAGCACGACTCACGCCCCGTCCTCAGAGCTTTACTTCTGCCAGTACCTCGTCTCCTACCTTCCAAACTTTACAGAAGCTCTCCTGTGAACCTTGCAGAACTATCACTCCTGAAAGAAAGGATATTGCGGAGACATGGCTTAGCCACAGCCTGGGGGATGTTTCCAGAATGAGATTTTCACTCTGCAGCGGAGTGTGCGCTGATATGAAACTTCCTGGCAGATTAAAACTGTGTGCCGGACTGAGACTCGACCTCGGGACCTTTGCCTTTCTCTTTGCCACCGCATGGGGGATGTTTCCAGAATTAGATTTTCGCTCTGCAGCGGAGTGTGCGCTCCTGCGAAAGGCAAAGGTCCCGAGTTCGAGTCTCGGTCCGGCACATAGTTTTAATCTGCTAGGGAGTTTCATATCAGCGCACATTCCGCTGCAGAGTGAAAAACCTCATTCTGGATATGTAGTGATGTTTACCTGTTGAATAAAGTGTGTGTACGCTGTAGTTTATAACTAATTTACTTTTTTTCATGTAGTTCAATAATTGTCACTCTAAATGATGTACAGGTACAGAGAAACTAATTATTACAGTTTCAGAAAAACCAGGCGATTTATTCAAGAGAAAGAACTTCACGGATTGAGCAAGTCAATAACGCGTTGGTTCACCTCTGGCCCTTATGCAAGCAGTTATTCGGCTTGGCATTGACTGACAGAGTTGTCGGATGTCTTCTTAGGGGGATCGTACCAAATCCTATGAAACGTCCCCTTAGAAAAATTATAAATTACTGTGCTGGTAAACTTCTGCGTTATTTGGTTCAGAGACAGCTGAGTAAAACTGAACGTACTCAGACATTTCTCTCATTACTTATTCTGATAATCAATAAACTGACACACAATATTCTTAGCGCAACGCAATCTGACTTTCAATAATCCCTACAAAAGAATGGCCCTGATTAACAATAACCTATACCTTTCATGAATCACTCACCTCACAAAAATCTTCGTTACACGATCTACTGCAATACAGCGAGCGCCTATACTGCCAGCTAAATAAAAGATTCGAACTACGGAAGGCACTAATTACTGATAGGCATAGTTAGCAAATGAAAGATTTTGATAGAGAACAAACAATGTATTTGCCTTAATAATATTAAAAAGTTATCATATATATATACACTCCTGGAAACGGAAAAAAGAACACATTGACACCGGTGTGTCAGACCCACCATACTTGCTCCGGACACTGCGAGAGGGCTGTACAAGCAATGATCACACGCACGGCACAGCGGACACACCAGGAACCGCGGTGTTGGCCGTCGAATGGCGCTAGCTGCGCAGCATTTGTGCACCGCCGCCGTCAGTGTCAGCCAGTTTGCCGTGGCATACGGAGCTCCATCGCAGTCTTTAACACTGGTAGCATGCCGCGACAGCGTGGACGTGAACCGTATGTGCAGTTGACGGACTTTGAGCGAGGGCGTATAGTGGGCATGCGGGAGGCCGGGTGGACGTACCGCCGAATTGCTCAACACGTGGGGCGTGAGGTCTCCACAGTACATCGATGTTGTCGCCAGTGGTCGGCGGAAGGTGCACGTGCCCGTCGACCTGGGACCGGACCGCAGCGACGCACGGATGCACGCCAAGACCGTAGGATCCTACGCAGTGCCGTAGGGGACCGCACCGCCACTTCCCAGCAAATTAGGGACACTGTTGCTCCTGGGGTATCGGCGAGGACCATTCGCAACCGTCTCCATGAAGCTGGGCTACGGTCCCGCACACCGTTAGGCCGTCTTCCGCTCACGCCCCAACATCGTGCAGCCCGCCTCCAGTGGTGTCGCGACAGGCGTGAATGGAGGGACGAATGGAGACGTGTCGTCTTCAGCGATGAGAGTCGCTTCTGCCTTGGTGCCAATGATGGTCGTATGCGTGTTTGGCGCCGTGCAGGTGAGCGCCACAATCAGGACTGCATACGACCGAGGCACACAGGGCCAACACCCGGCATCATGGTGTGGGGAGCGATCTCCTACACTGGCCGTACACCACTGGTGATCGTCGAGGGGACACTGAATAGTGCACGGTACATCCAAACCGTCATCGAACCCATCGTTCTACCATTCCTAGACCGGCAAGGGAACTTGCTGTTCCAACAGGACAATGCACGTCCGCATGTATCCCGTGCCACCCAACGTGCTCTAGAAGGTGTAAGTCAACTACCCCGGCCAGCAAGATCTCCGGATCTGTCCCCCATTGAGCATGTTTGGGACTGGATGAAGCGTCGTCTCACGCGGTCTGCACGTCCAGCACGAACGCTGGTCCAACTGAGGCGCCAGGTGGAAATGGCATGGCAAGCCGTTCCACAGGACTACATCCAGCATCTCTACGATCGTCTCCATGGGAGAATAGCAGCCTGCATTGCTGCGAAAGGTGGATATACACTGTACTAGTGCCGACATTGTGCATGCTCTGTTGCCTGTGTCTATGTGCCTGTGGTTCTGTCAGTGTGATCATGTGATGTATCTGACCCCAGGAATGTGTCAATAAAGTTTCCCCTTCTTGGGACAATGAATTCACGGTGTTCTTATTTCAATTTCCAGGAGTGTATATATATATATATATATATATATATATATATATATATATATATATATATATATATCAGTTCATGATATCCAGCCTTACAAAATTCCTCTTTCTGGCGGACACACGTCCAGATCATCTGCTCTCAAAACTCCGCCATTTCTCTCCCCACATCCACCACTGCTGGCGGCTCACCTCCAACAGCGCAATGCTACGCGCTGTTAACAGCCAACTGCCCAACACTGCACAAGCGAATATTCCAACAACGAGTCCAACCAGCCACAGACTGCGCACAGCACAGTCAGTGATTTTCATACAGAGCGCTACGTGGCGTTACCAACATAAAAACCTAAACAGCCTACTTACTGTTATGTGTCGACAGAAGTGCCGACACAGTGTTATTATGAAGGGGACGAATAGGGCACGCGTCAACTCACGCCGTCCTGCGTTAAGTCTGAAACAGGATACTTGATGAATGCTATAGAGAAAAGAACGGAGCATCTCATATACTTAACTTTATTCTCTTGAGTGGTACATCTCTATGGTGAATACAAGTAAGACTCTCTCCAGATATGGTTAACTGCGCCTTGCTAGGTCGTAGCTATGGACTTAGCTGAAGGCTATTCTAACTGTCTCTCGGCAAATGAGAGGAAGGCTTCGTACGTCTAGTCGCTAGCAATGTCGTCCGTACAACTGGGGCGAGTGCTAGACCGTCTTTCTAGACCTGCCATGTGGTGGCGCTAGGTCTGCAATGACTGACAGTGGCGACACGCGGGTCCGACATGTACTAATGGACCGCGGCCGATTTAAGCTACCACCTAGCAAGTGTGGTGTCTGGCGGTGACACCACACTTACCTCTGTAAAACTAGCGCTTTAGATCGTCAAAATCTCGAGCTTGTTGGACGGCCCTGCCCATAATGCACCAAATATTGTCAGAGGGAGAAACCAGCGACCTCGCTGCCCCACGTAGGCTTTGGCAAGCTCGACCACAACACAAGCAGTAGAGATTATCGTCATGTGCGGGCTGGCATTATCTTGCTGAAATATAAGCCCAGGGTCACTTGCCATGAAGGGGAACAAAACGTGCGTAACATACAGTCTTTGTACCCACTGTGGTGTAAGGGTCTCGTGGATGCCAACCAAAGGACTTCTGCTATGAAGTGAAATGGTACCCCAGGGCATCATTCCTGGTTGCGTTACGATGGCGTGCGACAGTAAGGTTGAGGTACGACTGGTATCTGTGGCATTTCCAGACATGTCTTTGGTCTGGAATCTCTTTGAATGCAGGAGAATTGGCTTCAGTTATGAGTCTCACTTCAATATCATCCTCCCAAACGACCAGCGAAGACGTGTCTGGAGATGCCTAGGATGGCAGTGGGATGCACACCTGACTGCCTTTCGCCATACCCAGTGACAACCAGGAGTGATGGTCTGGGATGCCCTTTCATTTCATAGCCGAAGCCCTTTGGTTGGCATCTGCGCCACTCTTACCGCATAGCGGTAAGTCGAGGATATTCTACGTCCTGTTTTGTTGCCCTTCATGACAAGCCATCCTTGGATTGCATTTCAGCTAGATAATGCCCGCCTGAACACGGCGAGTTTGTACTGCTTGTATTTATGCATGCCAAACCGAACCTTAGACATCAGAGTCGCCAGATCCGTCCCTAGTTGAGAACGTTTGGTGGATTATGGGCAGGGTCCTCCACTCAGCTCAAGGATTTGGCACTGTATCCCTCAGAGGATCATCCAACAAATCTGTCAATCAATGCTAAGCCCAATGACTGCATGAATAAGGGCCAGAGGTAAACCATCGCATTATTGACTTGCTTAATTTGTGAAGCTCTTTCTCTTGTACAAATAATACAATTTTTCTGAAATTGGAGCTACACTACTGGCCATTAACATTTGCGACACAATGAAGAAACGTGCTACAGACGCGAAATTTAACCGACAGGAAGAAGATGCTGTGATATGCAGATATAAGCTTTTCAGAGCA
This sequence comes from Schistocerca cancellata, assembly GCF_023864275.1. NCBI lineage: Eukaryota > Metazoa > Arthropoda > Insecta > Orthoptera > Acrididae > Schistocerca > Schistocerca cancellata. The sequence goes on along the minus strand of NC_064637.1, from coordinate 49,769,331 downwards.
TTCACACAAGGTTGGCGCCGGTGGCGACACCTACAACGTGCTGACATCAGAAAAGTTTCCAACCGATTTCTCAAACACAAACAGCAGTTGACTGGCGTTGCCTGGTGAAACGTTGTTGTGATGCCTCGCATAAGAAGGAGAAATGCGTACCATTAACTTTCCGACTTTGACAAAAGTCGGATCGTAGCCAATCGCGATTGTGGTTTATCGTATCGCGACACTGCTGCTCGCATTGGTCGAGATCCAATGACTGTTAGCAGAATATGGAATCGGTGGGTTCAGGAGGGTAATACGGAACGCCGTGCTGGATCCCAGTGACCTCGTATCACTAGCAGTCGAAATGACAGGCATCTTATCCGCATGGCCGTAACGGATCGTGCAGCCACATCTCCATCCCTGAGTCAACAGATGGGGACGTTTGCAAGACAACAACCATCTGCTCGAACAGTTCGACGACATTTGCAGCAGCGAGGACTATTAGCTCGGAGGCCATGGCTGCGGTTACCCTTGGCGCTGCATCACAGCAGAAGCGCCTGCAATGGTGTACTCGACGACTAACCTGCGTGCATGAATGCCAAAACATCATTTTTCGGATGAATCCAGGTTCTGTTTACAGCATCATGATGGTTGTATCCGTGTTTGGCGGCATCGCAGTGAATGCACATGGGAAGTGTGTATTCGTCATCGCCATACTGGCGTATCACCCAGCGCGATGGTATGGGGTGTCTTTGGTTACATGTCTCGGTCACCTCTTGTTCGTACTGACGGCACTTTGAACAGTGGACGTTACATTTCAGATGTGTTACAACCCGTGGCTCCACCCTTTAATCAATCCCTGTGAAACACTACATTTCAGCAGGATAATGCACGACAGCATGTTGCAGATCCTGTACTGGCCTTTCTGGATAGAGAAGCACATTCTCCAGATCTGTCACCAACTGAATACGTCTGGTCAATGGCGGCCGAGCAACTGGCTCCTCACAATACGCCAGTCACTACTCATGATGAACTGTGGTATCGTGTTGAAGCTGCATGGGCTGCTGTACCTGTACACGCCATCCAAGGTTCTGTTTGACTCAATGCCCAGGCGTATCAAGGCCGTTATTACGGCGAGAGGTGGTTCTTCTGGGTACTGATTTCTCAGAATCTATGCACCCAAATTGCTTGAAAATGTTATCACTCGTCAGTTCTAGTATAATGTATTTGTCCAATGAATAGCCGTTTATCATCTGCATTTCTTCTTGGTGTAGCAATTTTAATGGCCAGTAGTGTATTTCTTTGCCTCTACATGTACGTTACATCTACCGATTTCCGTCCCATTTGGATAATTCCTTCGTTGAGTATCGTTTTTTTTATGGATTAGATTGCATTGTCGCGCACCACCGTTTAGGATGGGGAAAGTTAGTTTTGTGCTATATTCTGAGCACAAGTTAAAGGCTGGTGCGGGCTGGATTGCAGTGAGTAACGCATACCAACAGTTGTGAACTAGAATAGAGGCCACTGGGCAGTCAAATTGCTGAAAGAGTATACATACCGGTTTAGCATGTCACAAATCATAGGCAGTAGGCGCCCACTGGCCAACCTAGTGTGTCATGTGTTGTCACCCAAAGCGGCGTGTATGGGAAAAAAAAAGAGACACACAGCCGCGTATAAGTAGGTGCAGGTTTCTAACGAGATTCATTTCAAGTGTGGCAGCTTTCCTGGATGGTGTGGCGTGTCACACCACCAGCAACACGCAGCAGCAGATGGGGCGCCAGCATTCTAGTCCACGGCAGGTCGCTGGTTCGAGCCTCTGAGGTTGACTCAGGGTCCATAGCCAACCAGCGGCGGGCCACTCCATGGCTCGCTACTGCAGGCGGTTGTCCTGGCTTCCAACACACGCTGGAGGCATCCACAGGCAAAGGCCACAGATTCGGACTCCGGATCATAGACACTTGTTGTCACTGCGATGTTACCCACCCTGGCGAGAATCACGCAGCTGGCCACCTGCAGCTCACACCGAGCAGCACTGAGTCAGCAGGGATGCAGACCACTGAATCAACTTCTGGCATCCTGATGATGCTGCAACTGCTGCCATATAAGGCCGACACACGACTGTGCGTGCACGGGTCACTGAGGCAGCCATTCCACGTGAAACCATTTTGCAGACAGCGAAGTGGTGTCCTCAGCATTGTGGGACCCAGTGACGCAGATCGAGAGGAATGGGGGCACTGTAGTTGGAAAGCTCGGACGAGTCTTAATACGGTGCCTTCTACCTGTTCCCACTACATTTTGTGTTGCTGTTACATTCGGTGGCAGAAGTTTCCACTACAGTATATACAGCGGAGGTAAAACTCATCAGTGCAGCACATAAACGAGTTGACCAGGCAATACTGTACCCTGGAGAGTCAAAGCCGACTCAGGCAGCGGTCTTGCAACGCAAGCATGGTAATGTGCTGGTTCCGGTGTTTGGGGAAACGAACAAGACCTGGATTGAACATGCCTCGAGAATAAACAGTGATGACAGGTGATCCGTCCCATCTTGATGTGTTTCTTATGTGGTTTCCCACATCCAACTAAGTGAATATCGGGCTGTTACCCACGTTCCACCTCCGTTACACGTCACCCAAACATTCAGTAAAAGTCTCGCAGTTCCACATGAGATGTCCTCAAATTCCACCCCAGTTGGAGTGGTGGTTTCGGGGAGGTCGTCTGGGCACCAAACGTCAATGACACTGTTGGAAGCTACATAGCAATGCCGAATCTCTAGAAAAACGGGGAACGGAAAGGAAGAGGAAGAAACATAAGAAGGAGGAAACGTATAAACCACCAAAAATTCACAACATAAAAATTCACAACATAAAAATGATTTCCTCAAAATCCTCACATGGAGAGTCATCATTTCCAGTTGAAGTATTCTTTAAAAATTTACTCTTACGACGTAGCATGCGGAAGTGAACTAGATCAATCATTGAAAATATTCTTCACAATATTAATAAATTTGTCCACTCTTCTCAGATGCCAGCCGCTGTGACCGAGCGGTTCTAGGCGCTTCAGTCCGGAACCGTGTTGCTGCTACGGTCGCAGGTTCGAATCCTGCCTTGGGCATGGATGTGTGTGATATCCTTAGGTTAGTTAGGTTCAAGTAGTTCTAAGTCTAGGGGACTGATGACCTCAGATGTTACGTCCCATAGTGCTTAGAGCCATTTGAACCATCTTCTCAGACATTATTCATCCATCACAAGCAAGAACTTATACAATTGAAATTTCCATAATAATTAATGATCGGAGACTACAGGGAAAATGCGCAAAGGCTTCTTTGGGAAGCGAAGACTTTCGATGCTTCACAGCTGGTGATCAGCCTCTAGGCATGGCCCAGTCTTCAAGGGTGTCACTTGTTCTCCCTGTGATCTGCCGTTAAACGAAAAAAAAAAATGCAGAACCCTTTTATGTACTTACAGCCGAACATACGTACAGTTCAGTTCCTTCCAGCACTGCTTCAGACATAAGTCGAGTCCATACCAGATCCTGTTGCGGCACTTTAGCGTGCTCGCGGGGGCCCTACACGGTATTAGGCAGGCGTACTAGTTTCCTTGGCTCTTCAGTGTACGAGTATATTAGGAACATTCTGACGTCGGCCGAGGCAACGGGTGTAATAGGAAGAACCTGGACTCGAATCCACCTGGCTGAGAGAGGGAGTAGGGGCAGGGGGGAGAGAGGTCTCATCACTGGACAAGACATCTCTTCTGGAGGTCTGGAGGCACACAATTGACGCACCCTTCGCTCTCTTTTCACAGAAGTTTGAGGTCCAGCGGCTCTAAAGGAACGAGCTGGACATGAGAACGACACTTCCGTGAAGATGACGTGTTGGAAGCTCGTCGAAACGTTCCCGCAACCCTAGAAGATTTCATCAATGAAATTCGCTAAGAGAGCCGAAATTCATGTAAAGAAACAACAGAAATGACAGCCAAATTAAAGTTACATAGACACGACTGTAGACCTAATGCGCCTGGTAGTAGACGGGACTTTGTCTTGTAGCGGCAATCGAATACTAACATACCATACGATGATATGATTATTTATATTGAACTATTTTTTGACAGGTTTGTCGGGTATGATATGTGGATCGGGCTGCAAACATGACAAACATACTAACTGTAAAGTCAGTTACTTAGTTACTTACATGTTCCATAGGTCGCTTGAGCGATTGTTTTCTTCGAAATGAGGTGGAACGTTTACACGCTCCCTTATACATAAATTTAAATAAATATTTGTCCGTAGGATAGAAAGAGTCACCCACGAGACATGATTATAGGTTAGGTTTAAAACTTGCTGTGCTTCCTGTCGAACGCTTTATGTTATTGTGAACCACAGAAAGCCTTAAGAATGAGTGACAAGGATCATTTTTTCCACTAGTTCAAAAATGGCTCTGAGCACTTTGGGACTTAACTTCTGATGTCATCAGTCCCTTAGAACTTGGAACTACTTAAACCTACCTAACCTAAGGACATCACACTCATCCATGCCCGAGGCAGGATTCGAACCTGCGACGGTAGCGGTCGCGCGGTTCCAGACTGTAGCGCCTAGAACCGCTCGGCCACCCCGGCCGGCGTTTTCCACTAGTGAAAGTGGCATCAGTATTCTCCCGAAACTGTAATGGTGTATTTATGAAGAATGCTGAAGATTAGATGGGTAGATGACATAACTAATGAGGAGGTATTGAACAGAATCGGGGAGAACAGAAATTTGTGGCACATCTTGACTAGAAGAAGAGATCGGTTGGTAGGACATATTCTGAGGCATCAAGACATCACCAATTTAGTATTGGAGGGCAGCGTGGAGGGGAAAAATCGTAGAGGGAGACCAAGAGATGAATACACTAAGCAGATTCAGAAGGATGTAGGTTGCAGTAGGTACTGAGAGATAGAAGAAGCTTGCACAGGATAGAGTAGCATGGAGAGCTACATCAAACCAGTCTCAGGACTGAAGACCACAACAACAATACAAGAGCTGGTTAAAGTATTCGTCCACCATCTGAACATGCCGCAGTTCTGCGCGCAGTGATAAAACTATAACTCTGACCCACGGCACACACCGGAGTCAACCGTGAGCGGCCCCACTCTATGGCCTGTTGGGGTTCTGAACGGCGCACATACAGTGCAATTAGCGCCGTGGGCCGTAAGAGTAGCGAGACGACGCTGATCGAAACGAAACTTATTCTGCGCTTACATAATGGGTTCAAACCTTTTTATGAGATCGCTAAAATAGTCGGTAGACCTAGATGACGGTTCAGTCGACAATAGATCGATTTTTGCCAACAAAATCATTAAGAAACCAACCACGCCCCCACACTTCATGCAGATGTGAGATTCATCATGAGGGAAATGAAGAAGGAACCTAAAGTGAGCGCTGCTAAGTTGGCTGGGGAGTTAGAGACTAGAGGAAACAAGATATATGGCAACACAATCACAAATACCTTCAAAACGTAGGGGTATCACGTCCGGGTGTCGCGCAAGAAATTTTGGGTCAGTGAACAGAATCAAAAGAAACGTCTTCATTTTGCGATGGAACATAGATTCAGAAAGGAAGACTTCTGGAATAGAGTAATATTTTCTGACGAGAGTAAATATAACGTATTCGGGTCGGATGGCAGGCGAATGGTGTGGCGTAAGAAGAATGCGGAGATATTACCACGCAATCTTGTGCCAACGATTAAACACAGTAGTGGCTCCCTGATGGGATGGGACTGTATGAGTACTGCAGGTGTTGGAAAATTACATTCCGTAAAAGGTACAATGAATCACCACATGTATATCAACATTGTAAAGGACAATCTGAATCCTAGCGCCGAAAAATTAGGCCTGCAAGGAAATTACATTTTTCAACAAGATAACGACCCAAAGCGTACGGCTCTAAATACAAGGCTATGTGGCTCCTGTACAATACTCCAAAATAACTTAACACGCCTTCTGAGAGCCCAGACATCAATCGTATTGAACACCTTTGGAAAGTACTGGAAGATAGCATCAGGAGAAGACACAAGAGAGACCTGAATAAGTACTTCAAGACGAATGGGACAAAATTCCAGCCTCTCTGACGGCAAACTTGTGCAAGTCGATGCCCAGACCACTACAAGCAGTAATAGCTGGAAATGGAAAAGCCACTAAGATATTGATTTTTGTAATTGAAATCATATTTTCAGATCGTAAAATAAGAAAAGTATTAGTAGACGAATAGTTTTTGAAGTAGACCTGGAATAAATTCTCCATTTTGTCACATTTGTTATCGCTATGGATGTATTTATTACCTTGTCCATCAATAAAAATGACTTACCAGGGTTCGTTGCGTATGACTGGATGTCCACATTTTATGTTCCCTTCTTTTCACGCGACATATCTGCACTCCGTTTTCAGGCCACAAGTGGCCCATCGGGGGCATTCGAACGCCTTGTCATCCTCAGGTGAGGATGCGGATAGGAGGGGCGTGTGGTCAGCACGCTCCGGTAGCTGAGTGGTCAGCGTGACAGACTGTCAATCCTAAGGGCCCGAGTTCGATTACCGGCTGGGTCGGAAATTTTCTCCGCTCAGGGACTGGGTGTTGTGTTGTCCTAATCATCATCATTTCATCCCCATCGACGCGCAGGTCGCCGAAGTGGCGTCAAATCGAAAGACCTGCACCAGGCGAACGGTCTACCCGACGGGAGGCCCTAGCCACACGACATTTCCATTTTTTACCACTCTCCTAGTCTTTATGATGGTTTTCTTTGACCGGACCCGCTACTATACGCTCCTCAATTGGCATCACAAGACCGAGTGCATCCCGAAAAATGGCAACAGCGCATGACGGCCTGGATGGTCACCCATCCAAGTGCCGGCCATGCCCGACAGCGCTTAACTTCGGCAAGTGTCAAAAAATGGTTCAAATGGCTCTGACACCATGGGACTTAACATCTGAGGTCATCAGTCCCCTAGAACTTAGAACTACTTAAACCTAACTAACCTAAGGACATCACACACATCCATGCCCAAGGTAGGATTCGAACCCGCGACCGCAGCGGTCGCTCAGCTCCAGACTGTAGCGCCTAGAACCGCTCGGCCACTCCGGCCGGCCACTGCGGCAAGGCCATTGCCACGTGACATATACTTCGTTTTTTAAAAAAAATTACTACTAGACGAATACTTTTTGGACTCACTGTACATCACCCGTTCACTGTGTTAATGCTCTGCTCACGAACATCTAGCACTTGTAAAGTGGAGTGTATTGAGTGGGATTTAATTCGCAAGTACTGAATGACGGCGAAAGGAGCTCCGAACATCAGCGAGGTGTACGTGTCATTTTTCGGAGCCTCCTGTAGGTAAGGTAGGAACATCTCGGCAGTATTTATCTCGTCACGTAATCAAGTACAAACCACGCGCGAGTGAGAAGTGCCATACGCGCGTAGGTGATGCGCCGAGCTGTCGCAAATGGCCTCCAATAATCCACAGAAGTCAACTCCTATGTGGACACTGTGTGAGCGCGTGTGTGAGTGTGTGTGTGTGTGTGTGTGTGTGTGTGTGTGTGTGTGTGTGTGGCGTGTAGCTTCGTTCAAGGCTACGCCACGTATTACCAGTTAGGCCGGTATTACACTGTCATATATCTTTGGCAGGGGCAAAACACAGGGAGCGAAAGGCTATTTACAATTTGTACAGAAACCAGATGGCAGTTATAAGAGTCGAGGGGCATGAAAAGGAAGCAGTGGTTTGGAAGGGAGTGAGACACGGTTGTAGCCTCTACCCAATCTTATTCAATCTGTATATTGGGCAAGCAGTAAAGGAAACAAAAGAAAAATTCGGAGTAGGTATTGAAATCCATGGAGAAGAAATAAAACCTTTGAGGTTCGCCGATGACATTGTAATTCTGTCAGAGACGAAAAATGTTCAAATGTGTGTGAAATCTTATGGGACTTAACGGCTAAGGTCATCAGTCCCTAAGCTTACACACTACTTAAGCTAAATTAGCGTAAGGACAAACACACACACCCATGCCCCGGGGAGGACTCGAACCTCCGCTGGGACCTGCCGCACAGTCCATGACTGCAACGCCTCAGACCGCTCGATTAATCCCACGCCGCTGTCAGAGGCAGCAAAAGACTTGGAAGAGCAGTTGAACGGAATGGACAGTGTCTTGAAAGGAGGATATAAGATGAACATCAACAAAATCAAAACGAGGATAATGGAATGTAGTCGAATTAAGTCTGATGATGCTGAGGGAGATTACGAAATGAGACACTTAAAGTAGTAAGGGAATTTTGCTATTTGGGGAGCAAAATAACTCATGATGGTCGAAGTAGAGGTTAAAAAATGTGGATTGTCAATGGCAATGAAAACGTTTCTGAAGATGAGAAATTTGTTAAGATCGAGTATAGATTTAAGGGTCAGGAAGTCGTTTCTGAAAGTGTTTGTATGGAGTGAAACATGGAAGTAAAACATGGATGATAAATAGTTTGGACAAGAACAGAATAGAAGCTTTCGAAATGTGGTACTACAGAAGATTGCTGAAGATTAGATGGGTAGACCACATAACTAATAAGGAGGTACTGAACAGAATTGGGGAGAAAAGGACTTTGTGGCACAACATGACTAGAAGAAGGGATCGGTTGGTTGGACATGTTCTGAGGCGTCGAGGGATCACCAGTTTAGTATTGGAGAGCAGCGTGGAGGGTAAAAATCGTAGAGGGAGACCAAGAGACGAATACACTAAGCAGATTCAGGAGGATGTAGGTTGCAGTAGGTACTGGGAGATTAAGAAGCTTCCACAGGATAGAGTAGCATGGAGAGCTGCATGAAACGAGTCTCAGGACTGAAGACCACAACAACAACATATCTTTGAAAAAGAAATACGAGCAAATATTCGTTAAATTTACTTGACGAAGATGCTCGAAGTGGCGGTAAAAAGGGATATTTACACTGACGTCATGTTTTTCGTCAGATTTCACGATGGCGGACGACTACTTGTTATTATTGGGTGCTGTTGCATTGCGTGTGCATCTGGAAGAAAAGCGACAAAAAAGGAGGCATACGAGGGCTGTTCGAAAAGTAAGGTGACTTTTCAAATTGGGTGGGCTGCGTAAATTCGACTATTGATCTTTCTTTCCTTATGTTGGTACAGATGTTCCGTACATATGTTCATACTTTCTAATGTATAGCGCACTTCGTTTGTTATGACAGATAGAAACGTTCGACGTGTTTTACAGTAAAACAAACTGCAAAACAATTTAGAAAAAATATCGGAATGGTGCGAAAAGTGGCAGTTGAACTTAAATAACGAAAAGTGTGAGGTCATCCACACGAGTGCTAAAAGGAACTCGTTAAACTTCGGTTACACAATAAATCAGTCTAATCTAAAATCCGTAAATTAAACTAAATACGTAGATATTACAATTACGAACAACTTAAATTGGAAAGAACACATAGAAAATGTTGTGAGGAAGGCTAAACAAAGACTGCGTTTTATTGGCAGCACACTTAAGATATGTAACAGATCTACTAAAGAGACCCTGCCTACATTACGTTTGTCCGTCCTTTATTAGAAAACTGCTGCGTGGTGTGGGATCCTAACTAGATAGGATTGACGGAGTACATCGAAAAATTTCAAAGAAGAGCAGCACGTTTTGCACTATCGCGAAATAGGGAAGAGAGTTTCACTGAAATGATAGACGATTTGGGGTGGACATCATTAATACAATGGCGTTTTCCGTTGCTGAATAATCTCCCGAATTTGCAATCACCAGCTTTCTCCTCCGAGTCCGAAAATAGTTTGTTGATGCCAACCTAGATACGAAGAAACGATCACCATGATAAAATAAGGGAAATCAGAGCTCGCACAGAAAGATATAGATGTTTGTTCTTTCTGCTCGCTATACGAGATTGGAATAATATAGAGAACTGTGAAGGCGGTTCGATGAACGCTCTGCCAGGCACTTAAATGTGATTTGCAGAGTATCCATGTAGATGTAGATGTAGTGTGCTCCGCGATTTTCGATTATTATAAAAATTGGAGCAAAGAATTTGCATCAAATTTTGTGGGAAGAATGAAATGTTGCAGTGTCATACGGTGAATCTGCTCTAAGTAAAAAACATGTTTCCAAGTGGTTCAAGCTCTTCCAAGATGGCCGAGAAGATGTCAATGACGAACCTCGCTCTGTAGGCTACAGCACACCAACAACAGATGATAACGTTGAAGCTGTGAAGAAAATCGTTTTGGAAAATCGTCGAATTACCGTAAGAGAAGTTGCTGAGGATGTTGGCATATCGGTCGGCTCGTGTCATGCAACGTTTTTCGGATGTTTTGGACATGAGACGTGTGCCAGCGAAGTTTGTTCCAAAACTTCTTAATTTTGATATGAAGAACCGTCGCATGAGCATTACTCAGCAACTCATGAATGACGTCAGTGATGATCCTGATTTGCTCAAAAGGGTCATAACTGGTGACGAAACATGGGTTTACGGTTATGACGTCGAAACCAAAGCTCAACATCCCAATGGAAGCATCCCGGAGAGCAAATACCGAAAAAAGCGCGCGAAGTTCGATAAAATGTCAAAGTTTTGTTCACTGATTTTTTCAATTACCGTGGCGTAGTGCATTATGATTTTTGCCTCAAGGTCGTGCGGTCAATAAGGAGTATTACCTTGACGTTATGCGCCGTTTGCGAGAAGCAATACGCAAAAAACGTCCGGAATTTTGGAAAAACAATTCGTGGCTTCTGCATCACGACAATGCACCTACTCATTCATCGTTGCTTCGGAGAGAATTTTTGGCCAAAAACAACACGAAAATCATGCCTCAGGCAACATATTCACCGGATTTTGCACCCTGCGACTTTTGTCTATTTCCGAAACTCAAGAGATCAATGAAAGGACGAAGATTTTCAACGATTGAGGAAATAGAGTCTGCGTCGGTGGAAGTACTTAAGGCTGAACCGAAAATTGCTTAAGAGAAGTGCTTGGAGGGTTGAAAGATACGTTGGCACAAGTGTATTGTATCTGAAGGGGATTACTTTGAAGGAGACGACATGAATATTGATGAATAAATGAATATTTTTTCACAGAAATATAAAGTCACCTTACTTTTTGAACACACCTCGTCAGTGGGTGGCTCAAATGGTTCAAATGGCTCTGAGCACTATGCGACTTAACTTTTGAGGTCATCAGTCGCCTAGAACTTAGAACCAATTAAACCTAACTAACCTAAGGACATCACACACATCCATGTCCGAGGCATCAGTGGGTGGAGCCATGGGTATTAAACTGAGATAAATGCACACAGCAAAGTTTGTTACGAGAGTTGTAAATGGAGAACATCAAGTCTTATATACAGGGTTATTACAAATGATTGAAGCGATTTCACAGCTCTACAATAACTTTATTATTTGAGATATTTTCACAATGCTTTGCACACAAATACAAAAACTCAAAAAGTTTTTTTAGGCATTCACAAATGTGCGATATGTGCCCCTTTAGTGATTCGGCAGACATCAAGCCGATAATCAAGTTCCTCCCACACTCGGCCTAGCATGTCCCCATCAATGAGTCCGAAAGCATCGTTGATGCGAGCTCGCAGTTCTGGCACGTTTCTTGGTAGAGGAGGTTTAAACACTGAATCTTTCACATAACCCCACAGAAAGAAATCGCATGGGGTTAAGTCGGGAGAGCGTGGAGCCCATGACACGAATTGCTGATCATGATCTCCACCACGACCGATCCATCGGTTTTCCAATCTCCTGTTTAAGAAATGCCGAACATCATGATGGAAGTGCGGTGGAGCACCATCCTGTTGAAAGATGAAGTTGGCGCTGTCGGTCTCCAGTTGTAGCATGAGCCAATTTTCCGCGGGCTACGCGTGAAACTTGCCTGCACGCGTTCAACCGTTTCTTCGCTCACTGCAGGCCGCCCCGTTGATTTCCCCTTACAGAGGCATCCAGAAGCTTTAAACTGCGCATACCATCGCCGAATGGAGTTAGCAGTCTTTGTTGAACTTCGTCCTGAAGTGTCGTTGCACTGTTATGACTGACTGATGTGAGTGCATTTCAAGCACGACATACACTTTCTCGGCTCATGTCACCATTTTGTGTCACTGCACTCTCGAGCGCTCTGGCGGCAGAAACCTGAAGTGCGGCTTCAGCCGAACAAAACTTTATGAGTTTTTCTACGTATCTGTAGTGTGTCGTGACCATATGTCAATGAATGGAGCTACAGTGAATTTATGAAATCGCTTCAATCATTTGTAATAGCCCTGTATAAATTACTTATAAATGAATGAGATTGCATTTCACTATTTGCTCATTTAAGTCGCTTCTCATGTTACAAAGCAGAATACTCACTTGTGAAATGCTACACGTGCAGAAGTCAGGCTCACCGTCACACTACAATTTCTAGACACATGAGAGAGCCACTCCGGTTCACAACACAGCACTCGAATATCATACTGCACATTAACCAAAATACACTCCCGGAAATGGAAAAAAGAACACATAGACACCGGTGTGTCAGACCCACCATACTTGCTCCGGACACTGGGAGAGGGCTGTACAAGCAATGATCACACGCACGGCACAGCGGACACACCAGGAACCGCGGTGTTGGCCGTCGAATGGCGCTAGCTGCGCAGCATTTGTGCACCGCCGCCGTCAGTGTCAGCCAGTTTGCCGTGGCATACGGAGCTCCATCGCAGTCTTTAACACTGGTAGCATGCCGCGACAGCGTGGACGTGAACCGTATGTGCAGTTGACGGACTTTGAGCGAGGGCGTATAGTGGGCATGCGGGAGGCCGGGTGGACGTACCGCCGAATTGCTCAACACGTGGGGCGTGAGGTCTCCACAGTACATGGATGTTGTCGCCAGTGGTCGGCGGAAGGTGCACGTGCCCGTCCACCTGGGACCGGACCGCGGCGACGCACGGATGCACGCCAAGACCGTAGGATCCTACGCAGTGCCGTAGGGGACCGCACCGCCACTTCCCAGCAAATTAGGGACACTGTTGCTCCTGAGGTATCGGCGAGGACCATTCGCAACCGTCTCCATGAAGCTGGGCTACGGTCCCGCACACCGTTAGGCCGTATTCCGCTCAAGCCCCAACATCGTGCAGCCCGCCTCCAGTGGTGTCGCGACAGGCGTGAATGGAGGGACGAATGGAGACGTGTCGTCTTCAGCGATGAGAGTCGCTTCTGCCTTGGTGCCAATGATGGTCGTATGCGTGTTTGGCGCCGTGCAGGTGTGCTCCACAATCAGGACTGCATACGACCGAGGCACACAGGGCCAACACCCGGCATCATGGTGTGGGGAGCGATCTCCTACACTGGCCGTACACCACTGGTGATCGTCGAGGGGACACTGAATAGTGCACGGTACATCCAAACCGTCATCGAACCCATTGTTCTACGATTCCTAGACCGGCAAGGGAACTTGCTCTTCCAACAGGACAATGCACGTCCGCATGTATCCCGTGCCACCCAACGTGCTCTAGAAGGTGTAAGTCAACTACCCTGGCCAGCAAGATCTCCGGACCTGTCCCCCATTGAGCATGTTTGGGACTGGATGAAGCGTCGTCTCACGCGGCCTGCACGTCCAGCACGAACGCTGGTCCAACTGAGGCGCCAGGTGGAAATGGCATGGCAAGCCGTTCCACAAGACTACATCCAGCATCTCTACGATCGTCTCCATGGGAGAATAGCAGCCTGCATTGCTGCGAAAGTTGGATATACACTGTACTAGTGCCGACATTGTGCATGCTCTGTTGCCTGTGTCTATGTGCCTGTGGTTCTGTCAGTGTGATCATGTGATGTATCTGACCCCAGGAATGTGTCAATAAAGTTTCCCCTTCCTGGGACAATGAATTCACGGTGTTCTTATTTCAATTTCCAGGAGTGTAATTCCAGAAACGTGGGAAGCGATTTATAAAGAAGTGTAGGGGGAATATCTGAAGTTAAATAAATGTTTAGTACACTACATGCACTCTAATAACTATTTTTATTTTTGAATCGTTTAATTAATAGAATTAGTGTTCCAACGACTTTAAAATACATAAAAAGTCCGAAAAAGATGATGCGCTTTTTAACTTGTGGCATCCACCGTTCAAAAATAGAGAAAGTAAAATGTAGAGCTAAGTTTTTTTTTTTATTTTGTAGTATGACAACATCTTCAATTCCGGCTCGCTGAAAAGCTACCTGGATGTTTCCAGATGTACAGTCGTGGACAAAACGAGCGAGATCCCTCGCCTTTTCGTTATACTGATCCGCACAGCTTTAAAGGATGCTACACAGCATAACCGGCAAGGCGATGAAGTGCTACCAACATACTATGGACAGGCGTGAAATTGAAAAACTATCCGAACTTTGTCATACTATTTTCAGTCATGTGTAAGACTACATTAATGCTGATTGGTTCAAATGGTTCAAACGGCTCTGAGCACTATGGGACTTAACATCTGAGGTCGTCAGTCCGCTGGAAGTTAGAACTAGTTAAACCTAACTAACCTAAGAACATCACACACATCCATGCCCGAGGCAGGATTGGAACCTGCGACCTTAGCGGTCCCGCAGTTCCAGTCTGAAGCGCCTAGAACCGCTCGGCCACCCCGGCCGGCGAATCTCAAAGTTTTTATATCTTCTCCATGGATTTTAATACCTATTCCGAACTTTTCTTTTGTTTCCTTTACTGCTTGCTCAATATACAGATTGAATAGCATCGGGGATAGGCTACAACCCTGTTTCGCTCCCTTCCCGACCACTGCTACCCTTTCATGTCCCTCGGCTCTTATAACTGCCATCTGGATTCTGTACAAATTGTAAATAGCCTTTCGCTCCCTGTATTTTATCCCTGCCACCTTCAGAATTTGAAAGAGAGTATTCCAGTCAACATTGTCAAATGCTTTCTCTAAGTCTACAAATGCTAGAAACGTAGGTTTGCCTTTCCTTAATCTTTCTTCTAAGATAAGTCGTAGGGTCAGTATTGCCTCACGTGTTCCAACATTTCTACGGAATCCAAACTGATCTTCCCCGAGGTCGGCCTCTAACAGTTTTTCCATTCGTCTGTTAAGAATTTGTGTTAGTATTTTGCAGCTGTGGCTTATTAAGCTGATTGTTCGGTAATTTTCACATCTGTTAACACCTGCTTTCTTTGGTATTGGAATTATTATATTCTTCTTGAAGTCTGAGGGAATTTCGCCTGTCTCATACATCTTGCTCGCCAGATGGTAGAGTTTTGTCAGGACTGGCTCTCTCAAGGCTGTCAGTAGTTCTAATGGAATGTTTGCGTGGTAGAGTAACTATGGTGTACGCGTACGTGGAGACAGTGTTTGCGCAGCGATCGCCGACATAGTGTAACTGAGGCGGGATAAGGGGAACCAGTCGGCATTCGCCGAGGCAGATGGAAAACAGCCTAAAAACCACCCACAGGCTGGCCGGACGCCGGACCTCGTACCATTCCGCCGGGCGGATTCGTGCCGGGGACCAGCATCCCATCGTGCCCGGAAAGCAGTGCGTTAAACCGCGCGGCTAACCGAGCAGGATGAAATGTACATCTACATCTACATCTACATTTATACTCCGCAAGCCACCCAACGATGTGTGGCGGAGGGCACTTTACGTGCCACTGTCATTACCTCCCTTTCCTGTTCCAGTCGCGTATGGTTCGCGGGAAGAACGACTGCCGGAAAGCCTCCGTGCGCGCTCTAATCTATGTAATTTTACATTCGTGATCTCCTCGGGAGGTATAAGTAGGGGGAAGCAATATATTCGATACCTCATCCAGAAACGCACCCTCTCGAAACCTGGCCAGCAAACTACACCGCGATGCAGAGCGCCTGTCTTGCAGAGTCTGCCACTCGAGTTTGCTAAACATCTCCGTAACGCTATCACGGTTACCAAATAACCCCGTGACGAAACGCGCCGCTCTTCTTTGGATCTTCTCTATCTCCTCCGTCAACCCGATATGGTACACATCCCACACTGATGAGCAATACTCAAGTTATAGGTCGAACGAGTGTTTTGTAAGCCACCTCCTTTGTTGATGGACTACATTTTCTGAGGACTCTCCCAATGAATCTCAACCTGGTACCCGCCTTACCAACAACTAATTTTATATGATCATTCCATTTCAAATCGTTCCGCACGCATACTCCCAGATATTTTACAGAAGTAACTGCTAGCAGTGTTTGTTCCGCTATCATATGATCATACAATAAAGGATCCTTCTTTCTATGTATTCGCAATACATTACATATGTCTATGTTATGGGTCAGTTGCCACTCCCTGCACCAAGTGCCTATCCGCTGCAGATCTTTCTGCGTTTCGCTACAATTTCCTAATGCTGCAACTTCTCTGTATACTACAGCATCATCCGCGAAAAGCCGCATGGAACTTCCGACACTATCTACTAGGTCATATATATATATATATATATATATTTATATATATAATGTAACATACTGCACGTCCATAGGAAAAGAAATCCACAGCTGTATAACTACAGTGTTGATGACAAGTATTTGAAAACAATATCTATCGTAAAATCTCCAAGAGTAACTTCTCGAAGCGACCGTAATTTGAATGACCACATAAAACAAGTAGGAAACTTTCTTTTCCCGCGGTTGGAATCGGATTCAAACGACTTCATTTCCCAACAGGATGGGGCTCCGCCACACTGGCATCTGGAAGTGAGGGAATTTTTAAATCAAAGGACTACTGAACGATCGATCGGTTGCAGTGGACCAAATGATTCAGCCTTACATTACTGGTCTCCAAGGTCACCACACCTGACTATATGTGATTATTTCTTGTGGGAGTTTCATAAAAGACTCTGTTTATGTGCATCCCTTACCTACAACAATGAATAAAGTGAGACATCGCATAACAGCAGCTGTGAAAGCTGTAAATCAAGACACGCTGGCTGCAGTGTGGGAACTATTTGAGTACCGCATTGACATATGCCGTGCACCTCAAGGGGGGCATATTGAACGCCTTCGAAAAGGTATAAAAGAAATTTTTGAGTTTCCTGTTCATCAAAAAATAAAATTAACTGTAAATATTTATTATTTTCAGAAATATACAGGGTGTTACAAAAAAGTACGGCCAAACTTTCAGGAAACATTCCTCACACACAAAGAAAGAAAATATGTTACGTGGACATGTGTCCGGAAACGCTTACTTTCCATGTTAGAGCTCATTTTATTACTTCTCTTCAAATCACATTAATCATGGGATGGAAACACACAGCAACAGAACGTACCAGCGTGACTTCAAACACTTTGTTACAGGAAATGTTCAAAATGTCCTCCGTTAGCGAGGAGACGTGGATCCACCCTCCGTCGCATGGAATCCCTGATGCGCTGATGCAGCCCTGGAGAATGGCGTATTGTATCACAGCCGTCCACAATACCAGCACGGAGAGTCTCTACATTTGATACCGGGGTTGCGTAGACAAGAGCTTTCAAATGCCCCCATAAATGAAAGTCAAGAGGGTTGAGGTCAGGAGAGCGT
Organism: Schistocerca cancellata; assembly: GCF_023864275.1. Classification (NCBI taxonomy): domain Eukaryota; kingdom Metazoa; phylum Arthropoda; class Insecta; order Orthoptera; family Acrididae; genus Schistocerca; species Schistocerca cancellata. The sequence goes on along the minus strand of NC_064637.1, from coordinate 49,751,840 downwards.
GGAGGCCATGGAATTGGTCCGCCTCTACCAATCCATCGGTCATCGAAACTGTGGTGACGCCGCCAGACACCACACTTGCTAGGTGGTAGCCTTTAAATCGTCCGCGGTCCGTTAGTATACGTCGGACCCGCGTGTCGCCGCTGTCAGTGATTGCAGACCGAGCGCCGCCACACGGCAGATCTAGAGAGACTTCCTAGCACTCGCCTCAGTTGGACAACCGACTTTGCTAGCGATGGTTCACTGACAGAATAAGCTCTCATTTGCCGAGACGATAGTTAGCATAGCCTTCAGCTACGTCATTTGCTACGACCTAGCAAGGCGCCATTACCATTTACTATTGATACTGTAAAACATGTACCGTCAAGAGCGACGCTCATCGTTAATGGATTAAAGTTAAGTATTCCACCAGCTACGTCCGTTTTTCTAAAGGCTAATTTCCTTGTCCTGTTCCAGACCTCACGCCAGCCTGCGTGAGCTAAAACGCGTGCCTTTCGGCTTCCTCTAGTTTTCGGTGTTGGCTCTCCTGCCAACCCACAACAGAAACTGTTGTTGAGAAGCGTACGAACACTTCGACTGAAATGTGCAGGCGCTCCATCGTGCATGAACCACATGTTGTGTCGTACTTGTAAAGGCACATGTTCTAGCAGCACAGGTTCCTCAGGCGTTCCTTGGAGGAAATATAGTAGACGCAGTCGTTTTAAATTTGTTACTTATTCTAAGCCTGAGACGAGTGCTGATATTACTAAAGTAAAGTGATGGACTGATTTGGAGAATCAATGTAAATTTAAAAACAAATTGTTTCAAGGTGTCAATCCATTTTATTTGGGATTGGAGATAGCTGGAGATGAGCCGGTTAAGAACGATGTTATTCAGAGTGAAGTAAAGTATGTAACATTTGTAGTGAGGAACAGAGTGTATATGACGTTTTGTAAACGAAATGGTACGGTTACATTTTAAATAAAGATTATTATTTACAGCTAATGTCTGCGTTGGAATTTTTTTATGGAAACTGGGACCACATCCCGTATGAAATCATGGCGGCGAATCGAGGAAGTACAGTACATACTGACCAAACTAAAATGAGGTCTGACATGGAAATTAAGCGTTTCCGGACACATGTCCACATAACATCTTTTCTTTATTTGTGTGTGAGGAATGTTCCCTGAAAGTTTGGCCGCATCTTTTTGTAACACCCTGTAGATGTGCCAAATCGGATGATTCTTTTTGATACATCCGGTGTAAGATTGTCAAGTGGGATTCCGATTCACGGTGAAAGGATGACAGTTACATGGTACGCAGGTGACGCTGATCTCCTCTGTGAAAATGAGGAAGAATTACAGAATCTGTCGAATAAAACGCGCATAATTATAGGCGTATCTTGTTGACGGCAATCTTTTGTAGATTTATGGGATAGAATTAGGGACATGATTTACGTGCATCAATTATGACATTCTTGGAGAAGGAATATTTACCTCTACAAAAATTAAAAAAAGGCGTTAATATATGTAGAGAAATGTCCTTGCTGGTTCTTCACATTTGATGTTTGTTCTGTGCGCCGGTGAAGTTCAAATGGTTCAAATGGCTCTGAGCACCATGGGACTCAACTGCTGTGGTCATAAGTCCCCTAGAACTTAGAACTACCTAAACCTAACTAACCTAAGGACATCAGACCGATCCATGACCGAGGCAGGATTCGAACCTGCGACGTTAGGGGTCGTGCGGTTCCAGACTGTAGCACCTTTAAGCGCTCGGCCACTCTGGCCGGCGCCGGTGAAGTTTGGAACCGTTCTGGCAGATGGCAGAGCCGTAGTACAGCGTCAAAATGGCGTCTACATACGACTCACGTTACAAGCAGCGTGCCGTTATTGAATTCTCGTGCGCAGAAAAAGAAACCGTCGTGAACATCCATAAACGTTTGTGTGCAGTGTATGGCGATGCTGCAGTTGATAGGAGTACAGTTGGGAGATGGGTAAAGAAATTTACAGCCGCAGGAAAAGCAGAAACGGAGCTCCACGGTCAGCCACGCTCGGGACGTCCTGTCACAGCCAATGCTCCAGACGTGCTGAGTCGTGAGGATGCCATTATTCGAGCCGACCGGCGCATCACAACTCGGCAATTGACTGTACAGTTATTGCTGAGCATTGCAAGTGCGTCTCCGACGATTGGGACTCTTGGATAGTCGGTGCTCACGATGGATTCCACGAGTGCTCACAGCGGACCACAAGATTCAAAGAAAGGCCATTTCATCTGAACTTTTCGGAGCGTCTTCCGACCAACGGAAAGGCCTTTCTGTCACAGATCAATACGGGGGGCGAAAGCTCGGTGCACCACTCTGCGCCGTAAGCAAAAAGGCAGTCCATGGAGAGGCATCATCCTCATTTGCCACAAAAGGAGAAATTAAAGACAACCCCCTCTGCCGGAAAAGCCACGGTGACAGTCTTTTGCAATTATGATGGCGTCATTCCCGTGCATGTGATGCTAAGAGGTCGACCATTAATTCAGAGGCATACGTGAAGGCTCTGAATAACCTCGAGAACCATTTCCGAGGTGGTCGATAGGACAAGAATCCAGCAGAAATCTTGCTCCAACACGATAACGCACGCCCACATACAAGACTGAGAACCCGGGAACACGTTGCCAAATTGTGTTGGACATCACTGCCTCACCCACCCTACAGTCCAGACCTGGGACCCACGGACTTCCATCTCTTTGGACCGCTTAAAGATTCTCTACGGGGAACACACTTTGAAGATGACGAGAGTTTCAGTCGTGCAGTGAAAACATGGCTACGCCTACAGGACAAGAGCTTTTACCAGCAGGGAATACATGCTCTTACACAATACTGGTCTACGGCCATAGAACGTGATCGAGACTATGTAGAAAAATGGGACATGGACAAGACATATTGATGTACAGGGTGTTTCAAAAATGACCGGTATATTTGAAACGGCAATAAAAACTAAACGAGCAGCGATAGAAATACACCGTTTGTTGCAATATGCTTGGGACAACAGTACATTTTCAGGCAGACAAACTTTCGAAACTACAGTAGCTACAATTTTCAACAACAGATGGCGCTGCGGTCTGGGAAACTCTATAGTACGATATTTTCCACATATCCACCATGCGTAGCAATAATATGGCGTAGTCTCTGAATGAAATTACCCGAAACCTTTGACAACGTGTCTGGCGGAATGGCTTCACATGCAGATGAGATGTACTGCTTCAGCTGTTCAATTGTTTCTGGATTCTGGCGGTACACCTGGTCTTTCAAGTGTCCCCACAGAAAGAAGTCACAGGGGTTCATGTCTGGCGAATAGGGAGGCCAATCCACGCCGCCTCCTGTATGTTTCGGATAGCCCAAAGCAATCACACGATCATCGAAATATTCATTCAGGAAATTAAAGACGTTGGCCGTGCGATGTGGCCGGGCACCATCTTGCATAAACCACGAGGTGTTCGCAGTGTCGTCTAAGGCAGTTTGTACCGCCACAAATTCACGAAGAATGTCCAGATAGCGTGATGCAGTAATCGTTTCGGATCTGAAAAATGGGCCAATGACTCCTTTGGAAGAAATGGCGGCCAAGACCAGTACTTTTTGAGGATGCAGGGACGATGGGACTGCAACATGGGGCTTTTCGGTTCCCCATATGCGCCAGTTCTGTTTATTGACGAAGCCGTCCACGTAAAAATAAGCTTCGTCACTAAACCAAATGCTGCCCACATGCATATTGCCATCATCAATCCTGTGCACTATATCGTTAGCGAATGTCTCTTGTGCAGCAATGGTAGCGGCACTGACGGGTTGCCGCGTTTGAATTTTGTATGGATAGAGGTGTAAACTCTGGCGCATGAGACGATACGTGGACGTTGGCGTCATTTGGACCGCAGCTGCAACACGGCGAACGGAAACCCGAGGCCGCTATCGGATCACCTGCTGCACTAGCTGTGCGTTGCCCTCTGTGGTTGCCGTACGCGGTCGCCCTACCTTTCCAGCACGTTCATCCGTCACGTTCCCAGTCCGTTGAAATTTTTCAAACAGATCCTTTATTGTATCGCTTTTCGGTCCTTTGGTTACATTAAACTTCCGTTGAAATCTTCGTCTTGTTGCAACAACACTGTGTTCTAGGTGGTGGAATTCCAACACCAGAAAAATCCTCTGTTCTAAGGAATAAACCATGTTGTCCACAGCACACTTGCACGTTGTGAACAGCACACGCTTACAGCAGAAGGACGACGTACAGAATGGCGCAGCCACAGACTGCGTTGTCTTCTATATCTTTCACATCACTTGCAGCGCCATCTGTTGTTGAAAATTGTAACTACTGTAATTTCGAAAGTGTGTCCACCTGAAAATGTACTGTTGTCCCAAGCATATTGCAACAAACGGTGTATTTCTATCGTTGCTCGCTTAGTTTTTATTGCCGTTTCAAATATACCGGTCATTTTTGAAACATCCTGTATATTGTCACCAAATTGCGACTACTAACAATAAATGTGTTCTGAGAAAAAAAGTGTGGTTCATCACTTATTGAACGACCGTTCTATTTCATTGTGGTGCGTAGCTTACAGGAACCATTTAAAAAAAAAAATAATACAAGAATTTTGATCTACGTGCTGCTTTAATTCCATCGCTCAGCAAATGTCTCTCCAACGTAGGTCTATCCGTATTAACTTTGCAGGAGGAAATAAAAAAGCACTCGCTCTGTTAACGCTTTAACTGTTGTGGACGTGTCAACGCCTTTGTACCTGCCCCTGTGTGCTCTGAACGTGTTAAACGCACCACCAGTCCTTCTACCTGGTACTCTGAACGTGTCTCCGCGTAGACAGGGAAAGGCACAAAGGCGAGCGCGTTAGCACATCCAGAGCAGTTAAAGGATTAACATAAATCGAGCATCATGTATGTCCCATGAGAGATGAAATCAACTCGGTCTAGAGTCGGTGAGTCGAGAAAACCAGCTATAAGATGCAGCAGTTTCGAATTTACACCTACAGTGGAAATGATTTTAACATGGGTATGTAACATTTATAATGCTGTACATGTAGGCTTCAAGTTTTCCTTTAGGTCACTGACTTGCTCAGTGTAAATAAATTAACCTCATTACATTATCAACTACATTTATCCAAACAAACTTCTCCTTAGCATATAGGTTGGCAGTTCTTCATTACAATCAGTGCATAGCTATCTAAGTTTCATAATAATACTACTGTAGAGCATAATTATTACACTACTGCCCATTAAAATTGCTACACCAAGAAGAAATGCAGATGATAAACGGGTACTCATTGGACAAATATATTATACTAGAACTGACATGTGATTACATTTTCAAGAAATTTGGGTGCATAGATCCTGAGAAATCAGTAGCCAGAACAACCAGCTCTGGCCACAATAACGGCCTTGATACGCCTGGGCATTAAGTCAAACAGAGCTTTGATGGCGTGTACAGGTACAGCTACCCATGCAGCTTCAACACGATACCACAGTTCATCAAGAGTAGTGACTGGCGTATTGTGACGAGCCAGTTGCTCGGCTACCATTGACCAGACGTTTTCAACTGGTGAGAGATCTGGAGAACGTGCTGGCCAGTGCAGCAGTCGAACATTTTCTGTATCCAGAAAGGCCCGTACTGCACCTCCAACATGCGGTCGTGTATTATCCTGCTGAAATGTATGGTTTCGCAGGGATCGAATGAAGGGTGGAGCCACGGGTCGTAACACATCTGAAATGTAACGTCCACTGTTCAAAGTGCCGTCATTGCGAGCAAGAGGTAACCGAGACGTGTAACCAATGGCACCCCATACGATCACGCCGAGTGATATGCCAGTATGGCGATGACGAATACACGCTTCCAATGTGCGTTTACCGCGATGTCGCCAAACACGGATGCGATCATCATGATGCTCTAAAAAAAAACCCGGATTCATCCGAAAAAATGACGTTTTGCCATTCGTGGACCCAGGTTCGTCGTTGAGTACACCGTCGCAGACGCTCCTCTCTGTGATGCAGCGTCAAGGGTAACCGCAGCCACAGTCTCCGAGCTGATAGTCGATGCTGTTGCACACGTCATCGTACTGTTAGTGCACATGGTTGTTGTCTTGCAAACGTCCCCATCTGTTGACTCAGTGATCGAGGCGTGGCTGCACGATCCGTTACAGCCATGCGGATAAGATGCCTGTCATCTCGACTGCTAGTGGTACGTGGCCGTTGGGATCCAGCACGGCGTTCCGTATTATCCGCCTGAACCCACCTATTCCATATTCTGCTAACAATCATCGGATCTCGACCAACGCGAACAGCAATGTCACGATACGATAAACGGTAATCGAGATAGGCTACAATCCGGCCTGTATCAAAGTCGGAAACGTGATGGTACGCATTTCTTCTCCTTACACGAGGCATCACAACAACGTTTCACCAGGCAACGCCTTTCAACTGCTGTTTGTGTATGAGAAATCGGTTCGAAACTTTCCTCCTGTCAGCACGTTATAGGTATCGCCACCGGCGCCAACCTTGTGTGAATACTCTGAAAAGCTAATCATTTGCATATCACAGCATCTTCTTCCTGTCGGTTAAATTTCACGTCTGTAGCACGCCATCTACGTGGTGTAGCAATTTTAATGTCCAGCAGTGTAGTAACTAATTATAAATCTCCTCTTCAGCTTAATCACCTCTTCTGCAATCATTATTCCATATCTGAATTCATATAAAATAAAAATAATAATTTTCTGCTTCACTTTTCAAACATGTTTCTTTGTATAATACAAACATAATCCTTCTTCTATTGCCCTTCAAGCGTCTTACTTCAGATGATATAAGTATAAACATCCCTTTCCATTTCTACCTTACTTATCACAAATTGTGTATCAATATGTCACCGCTTTCTATAATGAGATATCCCATGTGATATTAATAAACATAGTTTTCTTTGACTTTTATGTATATTTAGGTGCTACTTTTCTATTTTCCCATACTACTGTTTAATACAAACCTAACCAGTTATCTTTGCTGCATAAATATGTCTTAATACATTTACATATTTCATACATTAAATGTTCATTATTTATCTGTTACCTCACAGTTTTCACAGTGTACCCACACACAAGTACACTACCTACTCAGTAAGATAATATGAGGTAATCATTACAATAAACATCAGTCGTGGAAAAAGTCATCCATTCTGCTTGTATACTTTCCACCATGGATGAGCTTCTGTCCTTAAGTAGATAACATGCAACACAACTAGCAATATTCTATGCTTATTTATTAACCAAATCAACTGTCTTTTTTTTTAAGATCATTGATCAGACCTCTAATGACAATAAGAAATTTTTTAAATTCCATATTCGTTCCACTTCACCTGCAATCATTAGTTTGTTTATTCCTTCCGATTATTCTCTATTATTTCAACATTCATTCATCAAGCAGCTCCACTGAAATTACTGCCATATTTATGAAGAAACTTCACAAAAGTGACTGCAAGGTTTATTAAGCAACCATACAAAATTCACTGCAAGAATTTGCTTAAATTTACGCGCACAGTCTAATGTTATTAATCTTCCAAATGTTGTCTTTCTTGAGCTAAAGTGGGGATAACGCTAAAGACGACTTTAACTTCTACTAATTTTGTTGAAAACAACTAGACAGTGACTGACATAATACTACCTCAATTATGTAAATATTTAAATAAGTTTAATATTATTCTTTTCTTTAAACGGTATTGAAGTAGGTGAAGAAAGAAGGCTACTACACCTTAGATATTCTGATAATGTGTAAGATGTGTAAATGTTATCAAATACCGTTCAAACAAAAATTAAAAATATCTGTTGTGTACCACTTACCGTGGCGTCTTCTCAATTATGTATCTCAATCTCCACTCATATCTGGGCAGTACTTACACATTAAAATTTGTCCTTCACTAATTCTATTAAATAATTCCTTTCTTGTTAATACATACATCTGCTTAAAGTTGCATGCCTTACACTTCACTTAAATCTCTACCAATAATACTCTCATTTAAAGTGTACAGGAATACTGACATACCACATACACACTAGGTGCGCATTCTTTAATGATCCATTAAACACTTGTCCTGATTCATATATTTACCATATTTAAAGTCAGGACTACCAGCAACCAAAGTGTCCAGACTGAATTTACTCGCACATTGCTGAGAACTCAACCAGTCGAGTATTCGTTAGAAGCCGGCCGCAGTGACCGAGCGGTTCTAGGCGCTGCTGTCCGGAACCGCGCGACTGCTACGGTCGCAGGTTCGAATCCTGCCTTGGGTATGGATGTGTGTGGTGTCCTTAGGTTAGTTAGGTTTAAGTAGTTCTAAGTCTAGGGGACTGATGACCTCAGATGTGAAGTCCCATAGTGCTCAGAGCCATTTAAACCAATATTCGTTAGAGTTCAGATGTTTCTCAGAATCAGCCTTTCGATCATCATACGTTTTAGTATGTTCACTGGGACACACACATTCATTTTTAGAAGCAACCGGAAACTTATCGAGATTGCCATATAGCAGCTTTCCTTCTTAGACAATCAACACCCATTCTTATTTCCTTTGCTTCTGGCTTGTATTTAGGAAACAGTTCGAGAAATGATTTTAAAAATACTGCTGGGTATAGGTTCCTAACTAGTCATTAGTAGCCAACTTACATAACTTTATCTTCTATGGTCATTGTTCCCTTAACTGTGGATATACCTTGGTTAGGTATTTCAAGTATTAATTGACTTAAATTACTAGAATGATTTTCCATGGCAGTAGACTGACTTATTCTTTGTCTCACAAGAACCTTGTAGTTCTAACATTACTTTGCTAACCACATCAACTGCCTTGGCTTGTTCACTTCATCAATTAGTCACAAAAGTTTCATCCTTGCTATTAACACTTACAGGTACCTTAATGCTATAGTTTTCATGACAAGTATTTATTATTAGTTACCCAGTTTTTTTCATAGTTTTTGTCACTGGACTATTTTCCTCTTAACTCCCTTTCTTAACTGATTAAATTAATACAGGATGAGTCAAAAAGGACTTTACAACTTTGGAATGATATAGAAATCTATTGAGGTAACTTACAGAATCTGTAAAAGTGTCATTTTGTAGCGAACAACCTCAAGTTTCACATAAAATGGTCAATTGCCAGTTTGGTTCGACGTGACTACCATCTGTGATACGGCAAACATCCCCTCAGTAACAAGTTTGTTCCCATACTCGTTGCAGCCAATGGGGCATAAGCATGTCAACGTGGATTCGATTTTTCAGATTTTCATTTTTTAAAACGTTTATAGTTGAAATGCACTTTTAAAAAATAAAAATCTAAATTTGTTCTGTATAAATAAAAAGGAAGTAATGCAATCATGGATGATAATAAATGGACTCTATTAAATGAAGTAAAAAGTTATAGTAAAGGTTGTATTAAAGGATTTACTGAATTAACAGTTTTGAAAATAAATAAATCGTATATTATTTGAAAAGCTAGACTTTTGACAACTCGATATTGACAAAAGCTTTCATTAGTTTTAAACAATAAACCCAAAATTATTCTTCCTGTTTGTTATACAAAAATCTTTTCTGGAAATAAAGATAAATTAGAAAAAACGATCGATTATAAATTTATATGTTGTGGTAAAAGAGAAATTAATGACCATTCAGTTCATGAAATTGATATCTAAATTTTTCTATTTTTTGAATTTTAACTAAATAAATTTATTTTATTAAATTTTGATTTTTTTGTTACCTCTTAACCCTGGTGTTTCTGTTGGGGTTCATAAAATTTTTTATAAACAAATGTATCACTCGCTAAGAATGAGAAAATTACCACTTACATATTTTCTTTCTCTATTTTGTCCTAATGAAGAAGTAGATATAGTCTCTAAATTCATAAATCAATAAACTGATGAAAATATGAATTAATTATATAATCTAAATGAGGAAGAAATTTAATTTTTTTTGAATAGTTTAAAAAACAGATATAAGTTACTTACTATGGTACTTAAATTTTATGTCTGTGTGTGGATTAGCGATAAGTTTTCAGAAAAAAGTAATACAGAATATATTAAATTTTAACTGAATAAATGTATTCAATTAAAAATTTAATTTTAGTCGAATAAACTTATTTTGGATCAATACTAAATTTTGATCCATTGGGTTTGATAAAAATAAAATACGGTATTAAGTGAAAATATCAATGAATCTTTGATATTCCTTCGAACTGCGCCAGGAACCCCAAATTACCTTTGCTGTTATGGAAATGGCGTGGTCAGTCGTTCGCTGAAAAGTTTAATGGTGTGAAAGTGCCAGCAAAGAGCGCCATACAATGCTTAGTCCGAAAAATGTCGTTAGGCAGGATCCGTTTTGGATAAGTCGAAAAACATTCCGAAACGTCCCGCTGACTAGAAAATGTGGCTGCAGTTCACTAGAAAAGGCTTCAGAGTCCTGCCGAATCAAGCCAACGCCTGCTGCAAGAGACCAGACTACCACGTCGATCGTGCGGACGAATACTCCACCTGGACCTGCAGTCTGATCGCTGCCCTAGCTAGCCACCCAAGCCACCTGATCTGTCACTGTATGCTTACTTTGTATGGGGAGCTCTCAAGTCTAAGGTGTATGGCAACAGCCCTCATAGTCTTCAAGAACTGCAGCGGAACATTTCGGATGAGATTGCAGCAATTCCAGCAGTGCAGCTTGGATCCGGCTTCAGACACTCGCAGACCACGCCCAAAAGTGTCTATAACTGAAGGTCTCACTTTCAACATCTGCAGTAGTCGCATCAGTACAGTACTTCCTTTCCTCTGTTGTGTTTCTTTGTATCGTGGAATTCTGTTATCCGGGCCACATTCAGTTGCCCCACTCTGAAGACTGGTAAAGGAGTAGTGGATCTATAACTTTGAGTGCAAGTCATGTCAAGAGAATTTTGCTTAATCTCGTCTCGACAACCAGACTAACTGATCCGAACCAATAAAGAGAAAATTGCTAAGTAAAGGGTTATTACAAATGATTGAAGCGATTTCACAGCTCTACAATAACTTTATTATTTGAGATTTTTTCACAATGCTTTGCTCACACATACAAAAACTCAAAAAGTTTTTTTAGGCATTCACAAATGTTCGATATGTGCCCCTTTAGTGATTCGGCAGACATCAAGCCGATAATCAAGTTCCTCCCACACTCGGCGCAGCATGTCCCCATCAATGAGTTCGAAAGCACCGTTGATGCGAGCTCGCAGTTCTGGCACGTTTCTTGGTAGAGGAGGTTTAAACACTGAATCTTTCACATAACCCCACAGAAAGAAATCGCATGGGGTTACGTCGGGAGAGCGTGGAGGCCATGACATGAATTGCTGATCGTGATCTCCACCACGACCGATCCATCGGTTTTCCAATCTCCTGTTTAAGAAATGCCGAACATCATGATGGAAGTGCGGTGGAGCACCATCCTGTTGAAAGATGAATTCGGCGCTGTCGGTCTCCAGTTGTGGCATGAGCCAATTTTCCAGCATGTCCAGATACACGTGTCCTGTAACGTTTTTTTTCGCAGAAGAAAAAGGGGCCATAAACTTTAAACCGTGAGATTGCACAAAACACGTTAACTTTTGGTGAATTGCGAATTTTCTGCACGAATGCGTGATGATTCTCTACCGCCCAGATTCGCACATTGTGTCTGTTCACTTCACCATTAAGAAAAAATTTTGCTTCATCACTGAAAACAAGTTTCGCACTGAACGCATCCTCTTCCATCAGCTGTTGCAACCGCGCCGAAAATTCAAAGCGTTTGACTTTGTCATCGGGTGTCAGGGCTTGTAGCAGTTGTAAACGGTAAGGCTTCTGCTTTAGCCTTTTCCGTAAGATTTTCCAAACCGTTGGCTGTGGTACGTTTAGCTCCCTGCTTGCTTTATTCGTCGACTTCCGCGGGCTACGCGTGAAACTTGCCCGCACGCGTTCAACCGTTTCTTCACTCACTGCAGGCCGACCCGTTGATTTCCTCTTACAGAGGCATCCAGAAGCTTTAAAGTGCGCATACCATCGCCGAATGGAGTTAGCAGTTGGTGGATCTTTGTTGAACTTCGTCCTGAAGTATCGTTGCACTGTTATGACTGACTGATGTGAGTGCATTTCAAGCACGACATACGCTTTCTCGGCTCCTGTCGCCATTTTGTCTCACTGCGCTCTCGAGCGCTCTGGCGGCAGAAACCTGAAGTGCGGCCTCAGCCGAACAAAACTTTATGAGTTTTTCTACGTATCTGTAGTGTGTCGTGATCATATGTCAATGAATGGAGCTACAGTGAATTTATGAAATCGCTTCAATCATTTGTAATAGCCCTGTATTTGTCTTCCTCAAACTCACGATAAGTTACAAGCGAGCAAGCAAAGCAGCGACCACATTACTCGAAAACCATCACAGTTCTCAAATATATCTTTACCAAATCGTATTTCCGAAATTCAACATCCTCTGCGTCGGTATCTACAGGGGGAAAGGCAAAACAATGTGAGCGCCTGTGCTTACTTGGGAATGGTTTATTAATATGGGACTGGACCCCCATCTGCTCGTAATACACCTGCGATACTTCCTGGAATACTGGTATATAGCCGGCCATGTGGCCGAGCGGTTCTAGGCGCTTCAGTCCGGAACCACGCGGCTGCTACGGTCGCAGGTTCGAAATCATGCCTCGGGCATGGATGTGTGTGACGTCTTAGGTTAGTTAGGTTTACGTAGTTCTAAGTGTAGGGGACTTATGACCTCAGATGTTAAGTCCCATAGTGCTTAGAGCCATTTGAACCATCTGAACTGGTATATAATGCCTGTACAGTCTCCAGTGGAATGTTGTGCCACTCTTCGATCAGAACCTCTTCTAACTCCTGTAGTGATGAAGGAGACAGAAATCTGCTCCGGAGTCTGCACTCCAATACCGCCCACATGGGTTCGACAGTGTTCAAGCCCAGGGACTGTGTTGGCCAGGGAAGACGGTGCAGTCAGTTGTATGCTCCTCATACCACGATTGTCCTGTTCTGGCTGTATGGATGGGTGCATTATCGTCATGAAATATGGCATCATTGTTGGGGAACAACGTTTGGGGTGCACCTGATCACCTAAAATGTTCACATAATCGCTGGCTGTAACACTGCTTTCGAGAGTAACGATGGAACCAGCAGAATGTCATAATATGGCTGCTCACACCACTACACTTCCAACTCTCTGCTTAACCGTTGGACTCAAGCAATCATGATTGTAGAATTCTTTTGACGTTCTCCAAATGTAATCCCGGTCCGATGTTGGAAATAACGGAAATGTTGACTCTTCAGACCATATGACATGTTTCCACTGATCATTCATACACGATTTATGCTCCTGACACCAGCTTCTTTACGCTGGTTGTCGTTTGGTACAGCAGCTCGTCCACGAATAGTCGCTTTATGGACTTCTGGGTGGACAGTGTCGATAGATACGGGGCCTCGAAGATGGCTACTGAGCTCTGCAGTCACTTTAGCCGCCGTAGTTTTGTGTTGTTTTGACAGAATTAGTGTTAGCGTACGGTGATCTCTGTCATTTAGTTTCGACTTGCGCCCATTATGACCTTTATACGACGATGTCTTTCCATGTTTTATGTGGGGTGTCAAGACTGTTGAGACAGTTGCTCTCGAAACGTTCAATAAACTGGCTGTCTTGGTTAGTGATGCTTCAGCTAATCGGGTCCCCACAATCTGTCCTCTTTGGAAATCTGTTAGGTCTTGCCGGCCGGTGTGGCCGTGCGGTTCTAGGCGCTTCAGGCATGGATGTGTGTGATGTCGATAGGTTAGTTAGGTTTAGGTAGTTCTAAGTCTAGGAAACATAAAAACGCAGTAAATGAAGCAGGCAAAAAGGAATACTAACGTCTCAAAAATGAGATCGACAGGAATTGCAAAATGGCTAAGCAGGGATGGCTGGAGGACAAATGTAAGGATGTAGAGGCTTATCTCACTAGGGGTAAGGTAGATACTGCCTACAGGAAAATTAAAGAGACCTTTGGAGAAAAGAGAACCACTTGTATGAATATCAAGAGCTCAGAAGGAAACCCAGTCCTAACCAAAGAAGGGAAAGCAGAAATGTGGAAGGAGTATATAGAGGGTCTATACAAGGGCGATGTACTTTTAGTTTGGATTCCGTAGAAATATTGGAACACGTGAGACAATACGGACCTTACGACTTATCTTAGAAGAAAGATTAAGGAAACGCAAACCTACGTTTCTAGCATTTGTAGACTAAGTGAATGCTTTTGACAATGTTGACTGGAATACTCTCTTTCAAATTCTAAAGGTGGCAGGGGTAAAAGACAGGGAGCGAAAGGCTATTTACAATTTGTACAGAAAGCAGATGGTAGTTACAAGAGTCGAGGGGCATGAAAGGGAAGCAGTGGTTGGGAAGGGAGTGAGACAGGGTTGTAGCCTCTCCACGATGTTATTCAATCAGTATATTGAGCAAGCACTAAACGAAACAAAAGAAAAATTCGGAGTAGGTATTAAAATCAAAGGAGAAGAAATAAAAACTTTGAGGTTCGCCGATGACCTTGTAATTCTGTCAGACACAGCAAAGGACCTGGAAGAGCAGTTGAACGGAATGGACAGTGTCTTGAAAGGAGGATATAAGATGAACATCAACAAAAGCAAAACGAGGATAGTGGAATATAGTCGAATTAAGTCGGGTGATGCTGAGGGAATTAGATTAGGAAATGAGACACTTAAAGTAGTAAAGGAGTTTTGCTATTTGGGGAGCAAAATAACTGATGACGGTCGAAGTAGAGAAGATATAAAATGTAGACTGGCAATGGCAAGGAAAGCGTTTCTGAAGAAGAGAAATTTGTTAACATCGAGTATAGATTTAAGTGTCAGGAAGTGGTTTCTGAAAGTATTTGTGTGGAGTGTAGCCATGTATGGAAGTGAAACATGGACAATAAATAGTTTTGACAGGAAGAGAATAGAAGCTTTCGAAATGTGGTGCTACAGAAGAATGCTGAAGATTAGATGGGTAGATCACATAACTAATGAGGAGGTATTGAACAGAATTGGGGAGAAGAGGAGATTGTGGCACAACTTGACGAGAAGAAGGGACCGATTGGTATGACATGTTCTGAGGCATCAAGGGATCACAAATTTAGCATTGGAGGGCAGCGTGGAGGGTAACCATAGAGGGAGACCAAGAGATTAATACATTAAGCAGATTCAGAAGCATGTAGGTTGTAGTAGGCACTGGGAGATGAAGAAACTTGCACAGGATAGAGTAGCATGGAGAGCTGCATCAAACCAGTCTCAGGACTGAAGACCACAATAACAACAAAAAGTCTAGGGGCCTGATGACCTCAGATGTTATGTCCCATAGTGCTCAGAGCCATTTGAACCATGTTTTGTTAGGTCTTTCATTGTATGTCAAAAGAAAAAAAAAAGATCAAGTAGCTCCAAGCACTATCGGACATAACATCTGAGGTCATCAGGCCCCTAGACTTAGAACTACTTAAAACTAAATAACATATCGACATCAGACACATCCATGCCCGAGGCAGGATTCGAACCTGCGACTGTAGCAACAGTGCGGTTCCGGACTGAAGCGCCAAGAACCGCTCGGCCACAGTGGCCGGCCCATTGCATGTCGACCTCGGCCCCTGAATGCAAATACTCGTGAACAACCTGCACTGACGCCTACTCCGTACTGAGCACTCACAGTGGAGCGTGACATAGGGTCTTACCTGCATTGTTGACCGTCAAGCACAATGATCCCATTTCTACCACCGTTCATTTTATTTTGACTACCCCCTGTATGTGCTCTGCGAGTTACTTCCAGACCGCTCAGAAAGATCAACAAACACTCTACACACTCACTAATTTCTCACTGGACGCTACACTGGGCTACGACAATGCTAGTGACAACCGAAGATCACATAGCTCGTACCCAGAAACTATGTGGCGTAACACATCAACTATTGAAGGCTTCAGTTTGAAAAATATCCAGTGTGTAGATATCAAGTACGGTACGTCTACGAGGGTCACTCCAAAAGAAATGCACACTACTTTTTTTTTAAATCCATCTTTTGTTCTACATGTTTTAAACTTTTACAGTGTGTAGATACATCCTATAGGAACAATTTTTTCATTTCTCCACAATAATTTCCATTCCTCTCAACTGCCTTATGCCATCTTGGAACCAGCGCCTGTATAACCGCACGGTAAAATTCTCGACCAACCTGTTGGAGCCACTGTTTGGCAGCGTGCACAAGGGAGTCATCATCTTCAAACCTTGTTCCACGAAGAGAGTCTTTCGGTTTCCCAAAGAGATGATAGTCACATGGAGCCAGGTCAAGACTGTAAGGCGGGTGTTTCAGTGTTGTCCATCCGAGTTTTGTGATCGCTTCCACGGTTTTTTGACTGACATGTGGCCGCGCATTCTCGTGCAACAGCAAAACATCCTGGTTTTGCCGATGTGGTCGAACACGACTCAGTCGAGCTTGAAGTTTCTTCAGTGTCGTCACATATGCATCAGAATTTATGGTGGTTCCACTTGGCACGATGTCCACAAGCAAGAGTCCTTCGGAATCGAAAAGCACCGTAGCCATAACTTTTCCAGCAGAAGGTGTGATTTTGAATTTTTTTTCTTGAGTGTATTTGCATGATGCCACTCCATTGATTGACTCTTCGTATCTGGTGAAAAATGATGGAGCCATGTTTCATCACCTGTCACAGTTCTTCCAAGAAATTCATCTCCACCATTCTCATACTGTACCAAAAGTTCGCTGCATACCGTTCTTCTTGTTGCTTTGTGAGCCACTGTCAACATCCTGGAACCCACCTGGCACGAACCTTTTTTAACGCCAACACTTCCAGTATTCTGCAAACACTTGCTTACCCTATCCCAACGTAGCGTGACAATTTGTGGTGTCACCGCCAGACACCACACTTGCTAGGTGGTAGCCTTTAAATCTGTCGCGGTCCGTTAGTATACGTCGGACCCGCGTGTCGTCACTATCAATGAGTGCAGACCGAGACTGGTCGAGCGGTTCTAGGCACTACAGTCTGGAACCGCGCGACCGCTACGCTCGCAGGTTCGAATCCTGCCTCGGGCATGGATGTGTGTGATGTCCTTAGGTTATTTAGGTTTAAGTAGTTCTAAGCTCTAGGGGACTGATGACCTCAGATGTTAAGTGAGCCATTGGAACCATTTAGTGCAGACCGAGCGCCGCCACACAGCAAGTCTAGAGAGACTCCCTAGCACTCGCCCCAGTTGTACAGCCGACTTTGCTAGCGATGGTTCACTGTCTACATACGCTCTCATTTGCAGAGACGACAGTTTAGCATAGCCTTCAGCTACGTCATTTGCTACGACCTAGCAAGGCGCCATATTCAATTACTATGTATCCTGAACAGATAATATTGTGAATCATGTACTGTCAAGAGCGACGTTCATCATTAATGGATTAAAGTTAAGTATCAAACTAATTACGTCCGCTTTCTGAATTCTAATTCCTTGTCATGTTCCAGACCTCACGTCAGTATAGTTCTTTCCTCCTCACGCCAGCCTGCGTGAGCTAAAACGCGTGCATTTCGGCGTCCACTAGTAACACGGTGTTGGCTCTTCTGCCAACACAACGCAATTCGTCCACTGTGATGCGTCTGTCAGCAGTCACCATTTCGTTAACTCTCTGCACATTGCCTGGAGTGTGTGCAGTACGAGGCCTGCCGCTGCGAGGACAATCCTCGATATTGCCGTGCCCGCTTTCATCACGTAACCTGCTTGCCCACCGACTAACTGTTCTGCGATCGACAGCAGCATCTCCCTACACCTTTTTCAACCTCTTGTGGATATTTCCCAATGTCTCGCTTTCACAGCACAGGAATTCTATGACAGCACGTTGCTTCTGACGAACGTCAAGTGTAGCAGCCATCTTGAAGACATGCTGTGACGGCGCCTCTGTAGCGGGACTTTGAATTTCGCCGCGCTGATCTCGTTCTCTCAGACATGAATTGTGCCGTCGCAGCGGTATGAGCGCTCGACGGCAGATAAAATACTAAAATTGTAACTCTTTTTTGTTTTTCTATCCGTTTCCTGATTGTCTCTCGATAGCCGAAGCTTAAGGGACTCCGGAACGCCCTATACTTGCAATGTTAATATAACGCTTATAAATTACATCTTTCCTCACAAAGTATTTGAGGTAGGAAGTTGAACTTTTTACAGATTATTTATTGGAATATGGGCTACAACTTAACACAGGGATTTTACAAAATTTTAGTTCAGTTAGTAAAGATGATTTTTTTTCAATTGTAATGAAAATTCACAACATTTTTTTGCAATTTTTTATTTATATATTCAAAAATATACAGTTTTTTGGAAAAAGGCTGTGTTAAATTATGCAGAAGGTACTGTGTAACATTTACTGAAAGTTTGAAACAAATATGTTTGGAAGATCCTTGGAAAACATATAATTAGTATGAGAAAATAAAAGTTTTGGGAATCGAGCGACAAAGATTGGATTAACTTTTTAGTGCATTCCAGGTCCATGGGATGGATTATCTTCATCCTCTGCAAACTCCTCCTCCAGCTTCCTCTTGTTCCTCCTCCTGTTTACTCTTGCTTGTATTTCTAGACTCTTTACAGCCCTGTCTGCAGCCCGAAGGCGTTCCTTGTCTAAAGCAAGCATCGCTCGTACCATGTTAGAACCTATCTTCATTCCCATATTTCTAAATACCTTGCACCTTACAATGTTGCCATCATTGAAAGACGCAACAGCATCATACACACCAAAGTGAAGTGTTTCTATTCCAACAAATACAGTCTTGGGGATTCTCGACCATATACACTATTTACACTCTCATTGGGGTTTTGAGTTTTTCCGTGAATACACTTTTTCAACAGTTCAGGTGCTGCTAAGTCTCTGAAAATAGGTTTTATCACCTCCATTATTGCATGAGGCAGACTATGCTTATGAGTGTACACTTCACCAGTTAGAAATCCTTTGTTATATTTACACCAACTGTCTTCTTCTTTGGGACACAAGCTATGTTGGGGATTTTCATCGGTTGAAGAAGTATGAAAAAAAAGAGCCCAAACAGCCTTCTTCATTTCGTCGACACTTTGTGTATTTTGCCTAATAGCCATTCCATAATAGTTCTGTATTTTGTCAATTACACTGTCAGTTAACCTTCCCTTCCCATCGAACCTTTTACCATCACTGAGTTTTTGTTTTTTGTAGGAAGCTTTCAGTCGCCGAAGTCTTGTTCCCATTCGCTTCTGTATGTGTGCAATACACTCAAATTTCTGCACTACAACATCATCATCATCATTCAGTCCTTGAACATGTTTGAAACTTTTAGAATCACCGTCACCAAGGTAATTAACATATCGCACTTTATCACAAGCCTCACAACGCTGGAATATACTGGCAACACCAGCCACTCCCATTCCTCCACTACTGCCACTATAGTTAGCTTTGCAATTATTTTCATGTGTACCTTTATATTTTTGTGGACATCTACAATACTTTGATATTACTGCTACATCTAAAACTTTCCCTGTATACATACTGGTGGCAGATACTACACCATGAAGAGATGTATGTCCCCGTTTATGCCAGGTACCATCGAACGCTGCAGTCAAATCTCTGTTACCATTATTTTCCATTACTGGCTCTTCCACAGCGTTCTTCATAGATTCTATACAGACATCTTCTACTTTAGACCCTATTAATTTATTATAGGTCATAAACTTGGTTGGGGGATTTGGAAGATTCATGATGCCACAGAAAATTGCACCTGCAGTAGCACCCTTACCAACTGAACGCAAGGAATAAACAAATCTAATGTTGTGTTCGTAGATTTTGCTACCATTTTCTTCAGTTGCAGTTACTGCAACACCTTTCCAAAAGGTGGTCATGTATGAACACTTATCACATTTCAGTTGTATTTCACTAGCAAGTCCTACGTGCTTTGTTATGGAGAGTTCCAGACCAACTTCACTACAATGAATACATCTTACACAGTTTGAAAAAATTCCTTTGAGAACCGACATATCAAATATTTCATTCACATCCGATTCGCCCATAAAACATTCATAGTTTTCACTCATTGAACCAAGCTTCTTCTGTGAAGTATTTTCTTTCCCACTTTGACTGCTATTGGCAGGTGTACTTGAGAGGTTAGGTTCACTCACTTGGTTATCGTCTTTATTGTTTACAGTAATAACACATACCTTTGGCTTTCCAACATTTCTCCTTTTCTTAAAAGCCTTCAGAGGATTTCTAATAACTTTACTTTTACTCATTATTATACTTCAACAAAACAGAGTCTCAAGAAACAGAATTAATTACGAATATTTTCGAGATAACGACAGAGTAAATAAACATGAAACAATCGACAATCACACCAGCGATATATATTGAACCTTCACAGATTAGCCACAACACATACTTTATCTCACATCACTAAAATGTACCTGATGAATCCGGACGTTAATAATAACACAATTTGACAGCAGTTTAACAGCGCCACAGTGGGTCACGCCCATGTAGAACACATTTCAAAAAAAATTTAAAAATAGTTGTAGTCTGCGGAATTGAATAAATTATATATCTATTAAAAGGTAATAGTCTGCAGATTCAGAAAACTCAAAAAAGTAAAAATTGAACTTTTCATGATTTTGAGCCTTTCCGGAGCCCCTTAAGGCAGACGTGATCTGATGAAGACGTTAAAAAAACTTATTAGCTAGTTTTGATCTGATTTTAATGTGTCGACATATTGTGGAAGTTGTTAAGAAATTCGGAGGATGGAAGTAGCAAAGTAAATTAAATTGCATACAGTATCAAGATGATTTTAATTGGTATAAATGAGTGATTCCTGGACGATTGCAAGATTTCGGAGCAGACTTTTCACGCCGAAATGAAGGAGGTTTCTGAAGACCTGGACGCCGCACGAAAGAAGACAAGTTAACCTGGTAAAGGATGAACTCTTATCTACGCCACTTCCCCCTGTCAGTTACATTTTGTTATTCTCTGTTTCTTTTCAATAAATTTTGTAGTGGAAATTGGTTTAACTTTTGCTCAAAAACGCCACAAGGACCACCCCAAATATACACTCCTGGAAATTGAAATAAGAACACCGTGAATTCATTGTCCCAGGAAGGGGAAACTTTATTGACACATTCCTGGGGTCAGATACATCACATGATCACACTGACAGAACCACAGGCACATAGACACAGGCAACAGAGCATGCACAATGTCGGCACTAGTACAGTGTATATCCACACGTCTCCATTCGTCCCTCCATTCACGCCTGTCGCGACACCACTGGATGATGTGATGATGATGTTTGGTTTGTGGGGCGCTCAACTGCGTGGTTATCAGCGCCCGTACAATTACCCAATCTTTGCTCAATCCAATTTCGCCACTTTCCGGGATGATGATGAAATGATGAGGACAACACAAACACCCAGTCATCTCGAGGCAGGTGAAAATCCCTGACCCCGCCGGGAATCGAACCCGGGACCCCGTGCTCGGGAAGCGAGAACGCTACCGCGAGACCACGAGCGGCGGACACACCACTGGAGGCGGGCTGCACGATGTTGGGGCGTGAGCGGAAGACGGCCTAACGGTGTGCGGGACCGTAGCCCAGCTTCATGGAGACGGTTGCGAATGGTCCTCCCCGATACCCCAGGAGCAACAGTGTCCCTAATTTGCTGGGAAGTGGCGGTGCGGTCCCCTACGGCACTGCGTAGGATCCTACGGTCTTGGCGTGCATCCGTGCGTCGCTGCGGTCCGGTCCCAGGTCGACGGGCACGTGCACCTTCCGCCGACCACTGGCGACAACATCGATGTACTGTGGAGACCTCACGCCCCACGTGTTGAGCAATTCGGCGGTACGTCCATCCGGCCTCCTGCGTGCCCACTATACGCCCTCGCTCAAAGTCCGTCAACTGCACATACGGTTCACGTCCACGCTGTCGCGGCATGCTACCAGTGTTAAAGACTGCGATGGAGCTCCGTATGCCACGGCAAACTGGCTGACACTGACGGCGGCGGTGCACAAATGCTGCGCAACTAGCGCCATTCGACGGCCAACACCGCGGTTCCTGGTGTGTCCGCTGTGCCGTGCGTGTGATCATTGCTTGTACAGCCCTCTCGCAGTGTCCGGAGTAAGTATGGTGGGTCTGACACACCGGTGTCAATGTGTTCTTTTTTCCATTTCCAGGAGCGTAGCTTTTCTGTAATACGAAGTCCGATCTGCATCTCTTTCTTTCTTTCCCTTTTTTCACGGTCATTAACGATTTAAAAAAAAATCCATTTTCACTTACGATTTCTTCCCACATTTTCAACCTTTTTTCTTTTTCTTTTCTTCTCTCTTTTCTTTTTTTATTATCCGCTACACCTCTCACGGAAACAAGTTGAACTAAGTTTGAAAAGAAGCGGGAAGGATGTACCTACACACTGTAAAACTTTCACACATGCAGAACTAAAACTGTATTTTATAAAAATAGTGTGCATTGCTTTTGGAGTGGCCCTCGTATTAAAAAGAGAGCTCACATTCATACGGAAATTAAGGTTAAAACCTTACAGTCTTTGAGGACTGTGCCGTGTGCAACTGACACAGAGCGGCTGATTCGATTTCATCAGAAACGCTACAGAATAATTCCCCCATTGAAACCACGTCGCCTCCGGCCGCCTACACACTGAGTTTACGTCACGACATCGCTGCGCCGGCCGGACGGCAGACAATGAATTTTTCCGCCATCCTGTCCACAGATCGGTCCCCATTCTGGGCACCAAAGCGCCTGCAATATGTCGCCAGCTCGAAATGAGGAAAAACGAAGCGTCGTCCACAGGATAACCCCCCTGACAATACACTCGGTGAAAATTTCATCGGCGCGCCTTTCATACAAAACTGCCCCGTCGGCGAGCGTCGCCACAAAAAATTTATGTCCCTCCTTCCCTCCCCGTGTTGGTACGTCGTGACCCGAACCCGCCTTTCTGCCCGTCACACACATACACACACACACACACAGAACACGCATCGCGACATATATCTCCGCCCACGTCGACGAAATGAATGAACGCTCCTCCATTGTCTCCCACGGGACGAGAGCAAACTCTTCCCTTCCACTGTCCTCTGGCTGATATTTGCCTCCAATAGGACAGGACGAAATATTTCCCTCCACAGCGTCCGGGTCACCCTGCTCATACGTCTCCCAGATAAGCTGATGGTCCGGCTAAAGGACTGTGGATCTGTTTCTTCTGCTCATAAGGGAACCTCCCCATCGCACCCCCATCAGATTTAGTTATAATTTGGCACAGTGGATAGGCCTTGAAAAACGGAACACAGATCAATCGAGGAAAAACAGGAAGAAGTTGTGTGGAACTATGAAAAAATAAGCAAAATATACAAACTGAGTAGTCTGTGGGCAACATAGGCAACATCATTGGTTCAAGCCTATCCTTAAGCGAAAAGTTTACTGAATTTATTTTTGCAAGTTATGATCTGTTCGTTCATTGACGTCTCTGTTCACTGTAATAAGTTAACTGTCTGTGTTTTGCGACCGCACCGCAAAACCGTGCGATTAGTAGACGAAAGGACGTGCCTCTCCAATGGCATTTGATCCAGGAAAACACGTCTGATATATTCTATACGACAGTGGTGACGGCATGTGCGTCACATGACAGGAATATGTTGTCGACCCACCTAACTTGCACACTTGGCGAATGGGTAAAAAGATTCTTCTACCTTGCCCGATTTAGGTTTTCTTGTGGATGTGATAATCACTCCCAAAAAAGTGATGAAAACATAAGTGTGTGTCACATTAACTGCAACAAATGAATGCAACAGTTTCACAGTCGCACAGTTTTCTCTGTACTCTGTCAAAACATATGTTTTTAACGTTTTCTAATTTTTCCCTGTGTCGA
Organism: Schistocerca cancellata; assembly: GCF_023864275.1. NCBI lineage: Eukaryota > Metazoa > Arthropoda > Insecta > Orthoptera > Acrididae > Schistocerca > Schistocerca cancellata. Next base: position 49,727,925 of record NC_064637.1, on the reverse strand, counting down.
CCGTCAAATCCTGCATATGTCCAAGCAAATCTGAACATGTCCTGGAATTTTGGAGAGCGAAATTGATTATGGGTGAGTGCCTGAACTCTGATAATTGTCTGTAAATAAAAATTTAAATTTCTTACCGGAGGAAAGACTTGAACCGAGGACCTCTTGCTCCGCAGCTGCTCACGCTAACCACGGGACCACGGCGCTCCTGTACCCGTGATGTTGCCTATGTTGCCCACGCCTTACTCAGTTTGTATATTTTGCTTATTTTTTCATAGTTCCACACAACTTCTTTCTGTTTTCTCGATTGATCTGTGTTCAGTTTTTCAAGGCCAAATTATAACTACATCTGAGGGGGGTGCGATGGGGAGGTTCCCTTGTGAGAACCGACAACCTATTTTCATTCTGGAAAACTGGCAGGGCCAGTCAGGGAGTAAAGAGTCCTATTATTTTCTCCTCTATTAAGTTGGAACGGCAGTGAGCACGAATTAGGCGTACTTCGACAGCCCAGTCTAACAACAGAGTCCGACGTCGATAGATGGTAACACTGTACGATTTATCCGCCCCCCGTAGCTAAGTGGTCAGCGCGACAGAATGTCAATCCTAAGGCTCAAATGGTTCAAATGGCTCTGAGCACTATGCGACTTAACTTCTGAGGTCATCAGTCGCCTAGAACTTACAACTAATTAAACCTAACTAACCTAACGACATCGCAACATCCATGCCCGAGGCCGGATTCGAACCTGCGACCGTAGCGGTCGCTCGGCTCCAGACTGTAGCGCCTAGAACCGCACGGCCACTCCGGCCGGCGTCAATCCTAAGGGCCCGGGTTCGATTCCCGAATGGGTCGGAGATTTCCTCCGCTCAGGGCCTGGGTGTTGTTTTGTCCTCATCATCATCATTTTATCCCCATCGACGCGCAAGTCGCCCAAGTGGCGTCAAATTGAAAGACTTACACCTGCCGAATGGTCTACCGAAGGGAGGCCCTACTCACACGACATTTCCATTTTACTGTATGAGTATGTACGCAGCTCGTGATCTAGGGGTTAGCGTTGCTGCTGCGCGGGATTAGCCGAGCGGTCTCAGGTCCTGCAGTCATGGACTGTGCGGCTGGTCCCGGCGGAGGTTCGAGTCCTCCCTCGGGCATCGTTTTGTCCTTAGGATAATTTAGGTTACGTAGTGTGTAAGCTAAGGGACTCATGATCTTAGCAGTTAAGTCCCATAAGATTAAAAAAAAAAGTTAGCGTTGCTGCCTCTAGATCATGGGGCTCCACTTCGATTCCCGGTCGGGTTGGGGATTTTCTCTACCCGACGACTGGGCGTTTGTGTTGTCCTCATCACTGCATCGTCATCATCAATCATGACAGTTACTAGATTGGACTGTGTGTAAAAAAACTGGACTGTGTAAAAACTGAGACTTTGTACTGGCGCTGATGACCCACAAATCAAACATCATGAAGTGTATGAGTATACGAAATTTCCGACATTGACGTACGTACGGGGTGCAGAGCGAAGGAGTCACTCATTTCAATATTAAGTATACGAGATATGTGATAAGCTCTCGCCGGACGTGGTGGCCGAGTGGTTCTAGGCGCTACAGTCTGGAACCGCGCGACTGCTACGGTCGCAGATACGAATCCTGCCTCGGGCATGGCTGTGTGTGATATCCTTACGTTAGTTAGGTTTAAGTAGTTCTAAGTTCTAGGTGACTGATGACCTCAGAAGTTAAGTCACATAGTGCTCAGAGCCATTTGAACCATTTTGATAAGCCCGCTAAACTCGCTGCGCTGAACAGGTAATTTGGATTATGGAGAGGGCCAAATAAGGTTGGGGTCAGTTTCACCCTCCAATTGTAATTTATTGTAATTTAATAACACTTTTATAACCAAAGAGGCGCATTGTTGTTGTTGTTGTCTTCAGTCCTGAGACTGATTTGATGCAGCTCTCCATGCTACTCTATCCTGTGCAAGCTTCTTCATCTCCCAGTACTTACTGCAACCTACATCGTTCTGAATCTGCTTAATGTATTCATCTCTTGGTCTCCCTATAAGATTTTTACCCTCCACGCTGCCCTCCAATGCTAAATTTGTGATCCCTTGATAACTCAGAACATGCCCTACCAACCGATCCCTTCTTCTTGTTAGGTTCTGCCACAAACTCCTCTTCTCCTCAATTCTATTCAATACCTCCTCATTAGTTACGTGATCTACCCATCTAATCTTCAGCATTCTTCTGTAGCACCACATTTCGAAAGCTTCTATTCTCTTCCTGTCCAAACTATTTATCATCCATGTTTCACTTCCATACATGGCTACACTCCATACAAATACTTTCAGAAACGACTTCCTGACACTTAAATCTATAATCGATGTTAACAGATTCCTCTTCTCCAGAAACACTTTCCTTGCCATTGCCAGTCTACATTTTATACTCTCTACTTCGACCATCATCAGTTATTTTGCTCCCCAAATAGCAAAACTCCTTTACTACTTTAATCGTCTCATTTCCTAATCTAATTCCCTCAGCATCACCCGACTTAATTCGACTACATTGCCTTATCCTCGTTTTGCTTTTGTTGATGTTCATCTTATATCCTCCTTTCAAGACACTGTCAATTCCGTTCAACTGCTCTTCCAAGTCCTTTGCTGTCTCTGACACAATTACAATCTCATCGGCGAACCTCAAAGTTTTTATTTCTTCTCCATGGATTTTAATACCTACTCCGAATTTTTCTTTTGTTCCCTTTACTACTTGCTCAATATACAGACGAATAACATCAGGGAGAGGCTACAACCATGTCTCACTCCCTTCCCAACCACTGCTTCCCTTTCATGCCCCTCGACTCTTATAACTGTCATATGGTTACTGTACAAATTGTAAATAGCCTTTCGCTCCCTGTATTTTACCCCTGCCACCTTTAAAATTTGAAAGAGAGTATTCCAATCGACATTGTCAAAAGCTTTCTCTAAGTCTACAAATGCTAGAAACGTAGGTTTGCCTTTCCTTAATCATCCTTCTGAGATAAGTCGTAAGGTCAGTATTGCCTCACATGTGCCAACATTTCTACGGAATCCTAACTGATCTTCCCCGAGGTCGACTTTACCAGTTTTTCCATTCGTCTACAAAAAATTCGCGTTAGTATTTTGCAGCTGTGACTTATTAAACTGATAGTTCGGTAATTTTCACATCTGTCAACACCTGCTTTCTTTGGGATTGGAATTATTATATTCTTCTTGAAGTCTGAGGGTCTTTCGCCTGTCTCATACATCTTGCTCACCAGATGGTAGAGTTTTGTCAGGGCTGGCACTCCCAAGGCTGTCAGTAGTTCTAATGGAATGTTGTCTACTCCCGGGGCCTTGTTTCGACTCAGGTCTTTCAGTGCTCTGTCAAACTCTTCACGCAGTATCGTATCTCCCATTTCATCTTCATCTACATCCTCTTCCATTTCCATAATATTGTCCTCAAGTACATCGCCCTTGTATAGACCCTCTATATACTCCTTCCACCTTTCTGCCTTCCCTTCTTTGCTTAGAATTGGGTTTCCATCTGAGCTCTTGATATTCATACAAGTGGTTCTCTTTTCTTCAAAGGTCTCTTTAATTTTCCTGTAGGCAGTATCTATCTTACCCCAAGTGAGATAAGCCACTTCATCCTTACATTTGTCCTCTACGCAGTAAAGCTGCAGGCCCTCAGGAAAAATTATGGCTGTAGTTTCGCCCTGCTTTCAGCCGTTCGCAGTACCAGCACAGCAAGGCCGTTTTGGTTAGTGTTACAAGGCCAGATCAGTCCATCATCCAGACTGTTGCCCCTGCAACTGCTGAAAAGGTTGCTGCCCCTCTTCAGGAACCACACGTTTGTCTGGCCTCTCAACAGATACCCCCTATGTTGTGGTTCCACCTACGGTACGGCCATGTGTATCACTGTGGCACACAAGCCTCCCCACCAACGGCAAGGTCCATGGTTCATGGGGTGAGGAAGCGGCACATAGCCAGACCTTTACTGAATGCAACTCTATCATGGCTGAAGGCCTCCAAACAACAAATCTTGACAAATCAACAAGATAAAAATCCAATTAAGATAGCAATAAAATAAATTTAAAAAACATCACAGCAAAGTAGATAGAACCAACATATTCAATGTGCAATACCAAAGTCTGAAGGCCACAATTTAGTTTCATAATTTTAGAATATATTACCATAGACCTTTAAACGCAGAAGGCCAGATGTTTAAAAACAAGAAATCTTAAAAATCAACCAGATAAAAATGCAATCAAAAGACAAATAAAAATTATATCACAGCTAGGGTGCAATGCTTTCAGTGGACAGTGTCTTTCAATAAGCTGCACAACAAGTAGTCACAAGGACTCAGTTCAGGCAAATATGGAGGCCAACCCATCACTACGCCAGTGAATCTGTTCCCAAAGTAACACCTGTTCTGTACGATGTGATATTTGACCACCTTGCACGAACTACTAAGTGGTCCATCCTTCAACTATAGATGTATGGCGACAAATTGTTCCAATATTTCAATGTAACGTTCAACAGTGATCGTTTCTCACATGAAAACAGGCCCAGTAATGGGTCTGGCGCATAGCGAAGCCCAAACAGCAGTTTTGTGAGAATACAGTGGTTCAGCTTCTCCGAAATGGGAATTTTCGGAATCCTGAAATAGTCAGGTGGAAGTGCACTTCTTCTTTGAACCAAATGCATGTAGTAACCAAAATCAACCGCGGGAGCGCCTTGGGCTGCGGGATCAGAGCCACCAGGCGGGGAAGGCGCCAGCGGTGGAGCACGTTCCGCCGGGTAAACAGAAGGATGAGTCGGAGGACCAACAATAACCGACAACAACCGACTATGACCGACACAACAAGGAAGAGATAAACAATGGAGGCTTGTAGAAACCACAACACCAAACACCAAACACCAACAGTAAATCCACTCGGATCCAGAGCCAGGCAAATGTCAACGACGAGCAACGACCAGAACGCAGTACTGCCGAGATAGAGATGCAACCCAGAGCGAGTACCAGACTGACTGGACTAGGTTTTTTTTTCCTTTATTGTGATTTCATTCCCCTGCCCTATATGGGCAGGGGAGGGCTGTCAGCGGCACAATCCGCCGCTCTTCAGCCGAGTGACATGACAACTTAAAATAAGAATAAAATGTGACATACATAAGGCAAGAAAGGGGAACTTAAAACAGAATAATGGGAGAAAATGGAGGTAAAAAATAGACTAATACGGAGACGTTCATGGAGAACAGTTGAAAGTCACCAGAAAGTTAAAAGACACAGTTGGCGAGTCTTCAAAACTCAGAGAAGACACTGAATGGACATGCACACGTTAAAAGTCGGCCATAGTAGTAAAAACGCTCCGAAACAACACACTTAGACTGGACTAGGGCAGAGCGGGTCCCTATATATGAAACCGGAGGGAGCGGCTATTGGCCGCTGTCTGCACGTGGTGTAGCGGTGGCGCCCTCGCTGCGCGAGAGCCGCTGCGCGAAATAGCCGCTGCGGACGCGGAGCCCTCTATGGGCTGGCCACGTCCATTTGTTCTGGCGCGTGTTCGACTTCCGCGGCGGGAGGTACTAGAATGCAACTATGACCAAATTCTCCTCTATGAATGACTGTGAGAATCTGGTTCGATAGCCAGCCCCCTATCGCAGAGCTCTTACAGGTATGGCCTGGTGGCTTTCGGCTCTGATTGGAAACGTGTGTAGTGTAGAGGACAAGGGGTTATTTTTAGGAAATATGGTGCGAAATTGTGATTTAGTGTGTTTCAGTGCGCGATGCGTCAGCCTCACGGAAAACGGCGGACGAAGGCTGGCCGGCGCGTTGTGCAGGCGACACAGTTTTGCAACGAGCGTCGGTGTGTGTGCACGTGCGCAGCAGACATCAACAGCCAGAACGCAGCATTAGCAGAATTAATACCAACAGAGAGATAGAGTGGCTCGCCAGTACTTACCTCAGCTCAGTACAGCCGATAGATACACATAAAACAGAACCGAAAATTACATTCCTAGCTTTCGGAACAAATGTTCCTTCATCAGGGAGGAGAGAGGGGAAAGAAAGGGAAGAAGGGAAAGAAGATTCAGTTACTCACAACCCAGGCTATGAAGCAACAGGGAAAGGAAAATAGGGAGGGTAGCAAGGATGGAAGCATGGTTGTCAGAGGGCTTCCCTCTGACAACCATGCTTCCATCCTTGCTACCCTCCCTATTTTCAAAAATGGTTCAAATGGCTCTGAGCACTATGGGACTTAACTTCTGTGGTCATCAGTCCCCTAGAACTTAGAACTACTTAAACCTAACTAACCTAAGGACATCACACACATCCATGCCCGAGGCAGGATTCGAACCTGCGACCGTAGCAGTCGCGCGGTTCCGGACTGAGCGCCTTAACCGCGAGACCACCGCGGCCGGCTCCCTATTTTCCTTTCCCTGTTGCTTCATAGCCTGGGTTGTGAGTAACTGAATCTCCTTTCCCTTCTTCCCTTTCTTTCCCCTCTCTCCTCCCTGATGAAGAAACATTTGTTCCGAAAGCTAGAAATGTAATTTTCGGTTCTGTTTTATGTGTATCTATCGGCTGTACTGAGCTGAGGTAAGTATTGGCCAGCCACTCTATCTCTCTGTTGGTATTTGTTGCACATCTTTATATGAGATTTTCCGTTAATCATTTACATTAGCAGAATTACGCAGGCGCGCGCCGCGTGTGACACGGTTGCATTAGCCAACTCGTCGAGAACATTCGAAAAAACACGCCGCCGCGCAACCGGCGGATTCAGCAGCGGTATGCACTATGTAAGGGAATCAGAGGTGGGCGTCTGCGACTCAATCCATTGTCGTTGAGACACTACAGGGTGTGATGGCAAATTGCACTCTCCGTTTGCGCCACCTCCGTACTGCAAGTGGTAGACATTTCGAAAAGCTTGTGATGTGTATGCAAAGACTGTTAGCGTAGAACGGGATTAAGTAAGCGTGCTGTTACTGTATGAGCTGCGTGGCGTGCTGCACTATCTGTTAGCAGGCGTTAGAACTACTTCGAAACCTCTCTAGAACTTCTGTATATAATTCTTATTCACAATAAACACACCTGTGTATCGACCACTATGTATTGTGTGTGTATGGAACTGAGGACCTAGAAACAACGGAGAGGTTTCGTCCCGCCGTAGCCCTCAGTGGTTCACAACCCCACAACAGGCCACAGCAGTCCACCCACCCCACCGCCGCCCCACACAGAACCCCAGGTTATTGTGCGGTTTAGCCCCCAGTGGATCCCCCGGTACTGTCTCACACTAGACGAGCATAACCCCAAATGTTTGCGTGGTAGGGTAATTATGGAGTATGCATATGTGTAGAGAGTGTATATGCAGAAACTGCCGGCACAGTGTAACTGAGGCGGAATAAGGGGAACCAGCCCGCATTATCCGAAGCAGATGGAAAACCGCCTAAAAGCCATCCACAGGCTGGCCGGCACACTGGACCTCGCCACTAATGCGCTGGACAGATTCGTGCCGGGGACCGGCACGCCTTCTCCCTCGGGAAGCAGCGCGTTAGACCGCGCGGCTAGCCAGGTGGTCTGTATCGAACATAGTTTTCGAGATATTTAATTTTTAATATCAAGGAAGGTGGGGCAAAGTGGCCGCATTAAGTGAAATTGAATTTTCATTTTACCTGAAGCTTGTGGCATATACATCTGGAATCTACATACTGTAAGGTATCACTCGTAATATTTATAGCTAAGGAAAGAGTATATTTTATAGAATGTATAAACGTTTTCCTGAATGCTTACATAGTGGGCACTTTTCCCTACCAAATGGAGTTAAGAGGCCAGATCTTTGCCACCATTTACAAACAGATTGCTTAGTTTTAAAAAATGGGCAAGCTCTATTTCACCATTGATCATTATTAAGAGAACAATAACACAAGTTAGAAACAAAGTTGTTGCAGTACATTGTTGATACAAAAAGGTCAACAATTCATAATGATATAAATAGAGAAATAAGCGATTAAATATGGGTTACTGTTTCAGTCTACTTCATTCACAATTTATCCGCTCAGAAACAATATCAAGTCATGTACAAAATTCACTCGTGAAGTTATCATCGTCCTCATCACATCCAGCCTTAGTTCATGAGCCTAGCGTTTACATCTCCGACATCTTATTCACCCACTCTTTGCCTGCCATATTTGTTGAAACGATGTGGTATTTTGTTGTGTTCTGCCAACTGGAATCCTAATCACCGCAGGTGATTCACAGTGATCCCACAAAGGTAGCTTTTCTGTTTCAAGAATGAAATTAAGAATTTCTCGCTCTTGTCTTTCACTGGACACTGCCCTTAAGCTACCCATAACCTTTTTACTGCCAACTGCACCTCTATTTTTCCCTAGAAGTCTTCGTTTAAGCGTATTACCTGGAATTTAGAATCTGAAAAAAGACATGTTATCTTTCTTTACTGCTTCAATCAAATTTTACATCGCAACAGGGTCCCACGTTTGTTGCGCTGTTTTCTGAACGTATTTTCTTGGCATCTTGAAGCTCTTGCAAATACTTCCAGAAGAGCACTATGACGGATATTAGTCTTCTGTATAAAACAATTTATAATGTTTTAATTTCAATTAGTATACAATGCATAAAGTAGGGAATTACCTCATCCTTTCCCGTCGTGTAGCGCAGGCAGTTTTCCCGATCACACGCCACATCTTCTTCAATGGGTCACATACGAAACAATACAACCAGAGGAAACGACAGTGACATATTTGAAAGCCAAAAGGCATTGCATGTACTGTAATATTGCGAAAACTTATTTCTTTATATAAAGCTACTAAAGTAATATGAGTGACTTACCTCACATCGGTACTTTCGCGAAACAGTCCCTCAAATACTCCTCAATGGTACCCAACTACCATACCAAAAAACAGTAAAAGACCTTGGAATAATCTTGGATGAACACCTAAACTGGGAAGAACAAACAGTCACAGCTTGCCGGAAATCGCTCTCCTCCCTACATGCAATTCAAAAATTTAGAAAAATATTTCCAACCCATGTTAAACAAAAATTAGTCCAAACACTAGTCTTGCCTAATCTTTACTACTGTGATGTAGTTCAACACGGCACAAATAGTGAAAATTCGAGATGCCTCGAGCTAGTGATGAATGCTTGCGTTAGATACGTATGCAATATACGGTTGTATGATCATATCAGTCCTTCTTAGTCCCAGCTAGGTTGGATACGCCCGCATAAGGTACGCGATCTCCACACGATGTGCTTACTTCATCGATTTCTTAGTCACTGGTGCCCCCAATACTTAACTTCTCACATTAAACACCTATCATCATTCCACAACCGCAATACCAGATCGGATACGTCTAGCATCTTGGCTGTACCTTTACATAACACAAAATCTTTCTCCGTGTCATTCTCCATCTCAGCCATACGACTATGGAACGCGCTCCCCTGTGATCTGCGTCTTATCCAGAACCACTCAGCATTCAAGAGGGAACTCCTCAAAACTTACATATTAGGGACGGTATAGCCACCATTGTTGTGCCCCTCTCATCTCTTTCTTTCTCCTCTCCATCATAGCTTCGAATTTTACCATTCTATTTCTCTTCCTCTAACCTATCTACCTCTTCTATATCTCTTTCACCCCATTCCATCGTCTTAAGTCTCTGCTTGATGAGAATAACTCACAAGCTGCAAGAATATAACGAGAAAATTCCCAACTAGCAATAGGACTGACATTCATAAAAGAAAAATATGTTTACTTTCATATACATAGTCATTATTATTATTATTATTATTATTGATTGTTATAATTATTTTTTGATTGTTATAATTATCATTGTACTACTTTTATAATCTCAATTTTTTTTCTTTAACATTAATACTGTATAACATGTTATATGTCCTTAATGTTCTGTAGAAACTGAAATTTGTTGAATCTGAGTATGCCTGGTTAGGTGTAAGAGAGGGCCTGAAGGCCCTAATCTTGCCAGGTAAAATAAATGCATAAATAAATAAAATAAAAAATTACATCAGCCCGCCCGGTTAGCTGTGCAGTCTAACGCACTGCTTTCCGGAGTGGGAAGGAGCGCCTGGTCCCCGGCATGAATTCTCCTGGCGGACTTGTGTCGAGGTCCGGTGAGCTGGCCAGTGTGTGGATGGTTTTTAGGCGGTTTTCCATCTGCCTCGGCAAATGCAGGCTGGTTCCCCTTTTCCGCCTCAGCTACACTATGTCGGCGATTGCTGCTCAAACAAGTTCTCCACGTACGCGTACACCACCATTACTCTACCAGGCAAACATAGGGGTTACACTCGTCTGGTGTGAGATGTTCGCTGGAGGGTCCACCGGGGGCCGAACCGCACAATAACCCTGGGTTCGGTGTGGGGCGGCGGAGGGGGTGAAGTGGACTGCGGTAGTCGTCGTGGGGTTGTGGACCACTGCGGCTGCGGCGGGGACGGAGCCTCTCCGTCATCAAACGATAGGAAAACCTAAATGTTTTCAGGGAAGGATAACGGAGAAAGCTTCCTGTGCCAACGTCACTGACACTATTAATGGTGCCGATTACATCTAGTTTGGTCACTTCTCGATAGGAAGCAGCACTGTTGAAGACGTCACTTTTACCATCCTGGCCACTTTAACCTTCTTTCCCCTACAGCCTGTACAAGACAGGGGTGTGTGATTCATTTCCTCACGATAGAATATGAAACACCCAAAGGGGTACGTGAAAGCATCAAGAAGATCTGTGGAGATGCTACGGCGCTCTTCTGCCCCGGCTACACAGCAGGTCCGTCGCTGTGAAGGAACTGAAAGGCGAACATACAGGGTGTTTCAAAAATGACCGGTATATTTGAAACGGCAATAAAAACTAAACGAGCAGCGATAGAAATACACCGTTTGTTGCAATATGCTTGGGACAACAGTACATTTTCAGGCAGACAAACTTTCGAAATTACAGTAGTTACAATTGTCAACAACAGATGGCGCTGCGGTCTGGGAAACTCTACAGTACGATATTTTCCACATATCCACCATGCGTAGCAATAATATGGCGTAGTCTCTGAATGAAATTACCCGAAACCTTTGACAACGTGTCTGGCGGAATGGCTTCACATGCAGATGAGATGTACTGCTTCAGCTGTTCAATTGTTTCTGGATTCTGGCGGTACACTTGGTCTTTCAAGTGTCCCCACAGAAAGAAGTCACAGGGGTTCATGTCTGGCGAATAGGGAGGCCAATCCACGCCGCCTCCTGTATGTTTCGGATAGCCCAAAGCAATCACACGATCATCGAAATATTCATTCAGGAAATTAAAGACGTCGGCCGTGCGATGTGGCCGGGCACCATCTTGCATAAACCACGAGGTGTTCGCAGTGTCGTCTAAGGCAGTTTGTACCGCCACAAATTCACGAAGAATGTCCAGATAGCGTGATGCAGTAATCGTTTCGGATCTGAAAAATGGGCCAATGATTCCTTTGGAAGAAATGGCGGCCCAGACCAGTACTTTTTGAGGATGCAGGGACGATGGGACTGCAACATGGGGCTTTTCGGTTCCCCATATGCGCCAGTTCTGTTTATTGACGAAGCCGTCCAGGTAAAAATAAGCTTCGTCAGTAAACCAAATGCTGCCCACATGCATATCGCCGTCATCAATCCTGTGCACTATATCGTTAGCGAATGTCTCTCGTGCAGCAATGGTAGCGGCGCTGAGGGGTTGCCGCATTTGGATTTTGTACGGATAGAGGTGTAAACTCTGGCGCACGAGACGATACGTGGACGTTGGCGTCATTTGGACCACAGCTGCAACACGGCGAATGGAAACCCGAGGCCGCTGTCGGATCACCTGCTGCACTAGCTGCGCGTTGCCCTCTGTGGTTGCCGTACGCGGTCGCCCTACCTTTCCAGCACGTTCATCCGTCACGTTCCCAGTCCGTTGAAATTTTTCAAACAGATCCTTTATTGTATCGCTTTTCGGTCCTTTGGTTACATTAAACCTCCGTTGAAATCTTCGTCTTGTTGCAACAACACTGTGTTCTTGGCGGTGGAATTCCAACACCAGAAAAATCCTCTGTTCTAAGGAATAAACCATGTTGTCTACAGCACACTTGCACGTTGTGAACAGCACACGCTTACAGTAGAAAGACGACGTACAGAATGGCGCACCCACAGACTGCGTTGTCTTCTATATCTTTCACATCACTTGCAGCGCCATCTGTTGTTGAAAATTGTAACTACTGTAATTTCGAAAGTTTGTCCGCCTGAAAATGTACTGTTGTCCCAAGCATATTGCAACAAACGGTGTATTTCTATCGCTGCTCGTTTAGTTTTTATTGCCGTTTCAAATATACCGGTCATTTTTTAAACACCCTGTAGATGCGACGGGGTGAGGCTGCAGTTACGTCACACAACACCCAGTATGTCGAGAAAGTTGCTTGTGGCGGCTGCCCCCACAACAACAGGTTAATTGTGCCTCCAGATGCGAGTGTGATGGGCATTAGTGACAGACTGGGCTAGTCCAACATTTATACTGAGTGGGTACTGAAAAAATGTGGTTGACCACAATAAAGACGCAGGGAAAAAGCTTGCGACCCGGTTGTTGCAGCGGTTCAATGCAGAGGAGACGAGAATGGGTCCATTTTTTTCTACGTGCGTTCGAGAGGAACTAGATGAAATGGCGTCACACAACGTCACCGACAAGCAAAATATGTGTGCTGCTGGGGAGGTTATGGCGACAGTGTTTTGGGATGTTCAAAAGTGGCTCTGAGCACTATGGGACTTAACATCTACGGTCATCAGTCCCCTAGAACTTAGAACTACTTAAACCTAACTAACCTAAGGACAGCACGCAACACCCAGTCATCATGAGGCAGAGAAAATCCCTGACCCCGCCGGGAATCGAAGCCGGGCGTGGGAAGCGAGAACGTGTTTTGGGATGTAAAGCTTATGTTTCTGATTGCCAGGGTGCACAATAATCTCTATACCCAGAATGAGATTTTCACTCTGCAGCGGATTGTGAGCTGTTATGAAACTTCCTGGCTGATTAAAACTGTGTGCCGGACCGAGACTCGAACTCGGGAACTTTGCCTTTCGCGGGTAAGTGCTCTACCAACTGAGCTACCCAGTCACGACTCACGCCCCGTCCTCACAGCTTTACTTCTGCCAGTACCTCGTCTCCTACCTCTCAAACTTTACAGAAGCTCTTCTGCGAACCTTGCAGAACTAGCACTCCTGAAAGAAAGGATATTGTGGAGACATGGCTTAGCCACAGCCTGGGGGATGTTTCCAGAATGAAATTTTCACTGTGCAGCGGAGTATGCGCTGATATGAAACTTGCTGGCAGATTAAAACTGTGTGCCGGACCGAGACTCGAACTCAGGACCTTTGCCTTTCGCGGGCAAGTGCTCTACCAATGCTCAAGCTGCATTCTGTGTAATGAAATGACGACATTGAAACTTTGTGCTTCATTTCCCACTTCCGGTGAGTGGTTACCTTAACAATTTTGGCTATTCGAGTGTCCTTCACAGCCAACCCCCAAAAACTACATCTATCTACATCTACGTGATTACTCTGCTATTCACAATAAAGTTCCTGGAAGAGGGTTCAATGAACCACATTCAAGCTGTCACTCTACTGTTCCACTCTCGAAATGCGTGCGGGAAAAACGAGCAGTTAAATATTTCTGCACGAGCCCTGATTTCTCTTATTTTATCGTGATGATCATTTCTCCCTATGTAGGTAGGTGCCAACAGAACTTTTTCGCAATCGGAGGAGAAAACTGGTGATTGAAATTTCATGAGAAGATCCGGTCGCAACGCAACCGCCTTTGTTTTAATGATTGCCACTAAAATTCACGTATCATGTCTGTAACACTATCTCCCCTATTTCGCGATAATGCAAAACGAGCCACCCTCCTTTGTACTTTTCGATGACACCCGTCAGTGCCACCTGACGCGGATCCCACACCGCACAGCAGTACTCCAGAATAGGGCGGACAAGTGCTGTGTAAGCAGTCTCTTTAGTAGACCTGTTGCACCTTCTAAGTATTTGCCAATGAATCGCAGTCTTTGGTTTGCTCTACCCACAACATTATCTATGTGATCGTTCCAATTTAGGTTATTTGTAATCCCTGAGTATTTAGTTTGGCGTCTGTCAGTTAGTTACAGTGCAGGTTCAGTTCATGTAGCAGGGTACGACAGTATATAGCAACCAGGTTAGCGCCTACAGCAGGGCTAGTAGTGAGACTAAAGATTGTAAAAGCAAGATTACCAATACTCTCTGCAAGAGGACTATAACTGATGAGCTTTTACCACAACACGTGGACTCTATTCCAGTTAATTATTTTCATCATGGCAGCGACAACAGCAACCGTTACGAAATTGTCTCGAATGAAAAACAGCCCACCGTTGCACTAAATTATGTTTATTTTAAACCTTGACCATGCTTTCTGCTGTAATAATACAGCCTTCTTCAGAAGTCTTTTTTTTTTTTTTTTTTTTTTTTTTTGACATCAGTCTACTGACTGGCTTGATGCGGCCCGCCACGAATTCCTTTCCTGTGCTAACCTCTTCATCTCAGAGTAGGACTTGCAACCTACGTCCTCAATTATTTGCTTGACGTATTTCAATCTCTGTCTTCCTCTACAGTTTTTGCCCTCTACAGCTCCCTCTAGTACCATGGAAGTCATTCCCTCATGTCTTAGCAGATGTCCTATCATCCTGTCCCTTCTCCTTATCAGTTTTACACATATTCCTTTCCTCTCCGATTCTGCGTAGAACCTCCTCATTCCTTACCTTATCAGTCCACCTAATTTTCAACATTCGTCTGTAGCACGACATCTCAAATGCTTCGATTCTCTTCTGTTCCGGTTTTCCCACAGTCCATGTTTCACTACCATACAATGCTGTACTCCAGACGTACATCCTCAGAAATTTCTTCCTCAAATTAAGGCCGGTTTCTGATATTAGTAGACTTCTCTTGGGCAGAAATGCCTTTTCCTTTTTTGCCATAGCGAGTCTGCTGTTGATGTCCTCCTTGCTCCGTCCGTCATTGGTTATTTTACTGCCTAGGTAGCAGAATTCCTTAACTTCATTGACTTCGTGACCATCAATCCTGATGTTAAGTTTCTCGCTGTTCTCATTTCTACTACTTCTCATTAGCTTCGTCTTTCTTCGATTTACTCTCAAAGCATACTGTGTACTCATTAAACTGTTCATTCCGTTCAGCAGATCATTTTATTCTTCTTCACTTTCACTCAGGATAGCAATGTCATCAGCGAATCGTATCATTGATATCCTTTCACCTTGTATTTTAATTCCACTCCTGAACCTTTCTTTTATTTCCATCATTGCTACCTCGATGTACAGATTGAAGAGTAGGGGCGAAAGGCTACAGCCTTGTCTGACACCCTTCTTAATACGAGCACTTCGTTCTTGATCGTCCACTCTTATTATTCCCTCTTGGTTGTCGTACATATTGTATATGACCAGTCTCTACCTATAGCTTACCCCTACTTTTTTCAGAATCTCGAACAGCTTGCACCTTTTTATATTGTCGAACGCTTTTTCCAGGTGGACAAATCAAATGAAAGTGTCTTGATTTTTCTTTAGCCTTGCTTCCATTATTAGCCGTAACGTCAGAATTGCCTCTCTCGTCCCTTTACTTTTCCTAAAGCCAAACTGATCGTCACCTAGCGCATTCTCAATTTTCTTTTCCATTCTTCTGCATGTTATTCTTGTAAGCAGCTTCGATGCATGAGTTGTTAAGCTGATTGTGCGATAATTCTCGCACTTGTCAGCTCTTGCCGTCTTCGGAATTGTTTGGATGATGCTTTTCCGAAAGTCAGATGGTATATCGCCAGACTCATATATTCTACACACCAACGTGAATAGTCGTTTTGTTGCCACTTCCCCCAATGATTTTAGAAATTCTGATGGAATGTTATCTGTCCCTTCTGCCTTATTTGAAAGTCCTCCAAAGCTATTTTAAATTCCAATTCTAATACTGGATCCCCTATCTCTTCAGCAGTCATACACACTAATAAATGAGAAATGTCTTAGCCCAGCGGCTGCGTCAAGACCAACAAAATAACGTCAACAGACATAAGCCTGTTTCGAACATAAGTGAAATTATATATGGGACCGTATGTCCTCCGCCAATACATGAGATGTATGGCGGACTGTATAGAAAGTCCTGAGGCAGTTTTTGTTGTACAATCCTTACCGATTACAACTTGTGCAGGCTCCAAACACCACTGACAAAGAGAAGCGTCTCACGTTTTGCGATTATGTGCTAACAATGATGGAGGATTGCGCATTCCTACAGCGTGTAATTTTTAGCGATGAACCGACGTTACGTCTTAGTGGAAAAGTCAAAATACACAATGGTTATTTATTTTTATAATATTTATTTATGCATTTATTTTACCTGGCAAGATTAGGGCCTTCAGGCCCTCTCTTACACCTATCCAGGCATACTCAGATTGGACGAGTTACAGTTTCTACAGAATATTAAGGACATATAACGTGTTATATAGTATTAATGTTAAAGAAAAAAGAAATAGAGATAATAACAGTAGTACAATGATAATTATAACAATCAAAGAAATAATTATAACAATCAATAATAATAATAACAATAATAATAATAATAATAATAATAATATTGGAAATATACTAAGTAGATCCTAAATTGATACAGTTCCTAAACATAGTAATGAAAAATTGGAAAATCACACTTAATATACAAAGAAATTCAAATAATATCACATCACAGCCAATACAGATTAAGCATGGAATATACCAAGGAGACTCATTAAGTCCTTTCTGGTTCTGCCTTGCTCTGAAGCCACTATACAACTTGCTAAATAATACGAATTATGGATACAATATTACTGGAACATACCCACACAAAATCACACATTTGCTGTACATGGATGATCTAAAACTACTGGCAGCAACAAATCAACAACTCAACCAATTACTAAAGATAACAGAAGTATTCAGCAATGATGTAAATATGGCTTTTGGAACAGACAAATGTAAGAAAAACAGCATAGTCAAGGGAAAACACACTAAACAGGAAGATTACATATTGGATAACCACAGCGACTGCATAGAAGCGATGGGAAAAACAGATACCTATAAATATCTAGGATACAGACAAAAAATAGGAATAGATAATACAAATAATAAAGAAGAACTAAAAGAAAAATATAGACAAAGACTAACAAAAATACGGAAAACAGAATTGACAGCAAGAAACAAGACAAAAGCTATAAATACTTCTGCTATACCAATATTGACCTACTCATTTGGAGAAGTGAAATGGAGTAACACAGACCTAGAAACACTCATTACAATTACACGATCACAATGCCACAAATATAGAATACATCACATACATTCAGCAACAGAAAGATTCACATTAAGCAGAAAGGAAGGAGGAAGGAGATTTATCGACATAAAAGACCTACATTATGGACAGGTAGACAATTTAAGAAAATTCTTTCTAGACCGAGCAGAAACTAGCGAAATACACAAAGCAATCACTCATATAAATACACTCCTGGAAATGGAAAAAAGAACACATTGACACCGGTGTGTCAGACCCACCATACTTGCTCCGGACACTGCGAGAGGGCTGTACAAGCAATGATCACACGCACGGCACAGCGGACACACCAGGAACCGCGGTCTTGGCCGTCGAATGGCGCTAGCTGCGCAGCATTTGTGCACCGCCGCCGTCAGTGTCAGCCAGTTTGCCGTGGCATACGGAGCTCCATCACAGTCTTTAACACTGGTAGCATGCCGCGACAGCGTGGACGTGAACCGTATGTGCAGTTGACGGACTTTGAGCGAGGGCGTATAGTGGGCATGCGGGAGGCCGGGTGGACGTACCGCCGAATTGCTCAACACGTGGGGCGTGAGGTCTCCACAGTACATCGATGTTGTCGCCAGTGGTCGGCGGAAGGTGCACGTGCCCGTCGACCTGGGACCGGACCGCAGCGACGCACGAATGCACGCCAAGACCGTAGGATCCTACGCAGTGCCGTAGGGGACCGCACCGCCACTTCCCAGCAAATTAGGGACACTGTTGCTCCTGGGGTATCGGCGAGGACCATTCGCAACCGTCTCCATGAAGCTGGGCTACGGTCCCGCACACCGTTAGGCCGTCTTCCGCTCACGCCCCAACATCGTGCAGCCCGCCTCCAGTGGTGTCGCGACAGGCGTGAATGGAGGGACGAATGGAGACGTGTCGTCTTCAGCGATGAGAGTCGCTTCTGCCTTGGTGCCAATGATGGTCGTATGCGTGTTTGGCGCCGTGCAGGTGAGCGCCACAATCAGGACTGCATACGACCGAGGCACACAGGGCCAACACCCGGCATCATGGTGTGGGGAGCGATCTCCTACACTGGCCGTACACCACTGGTGATCGTCGAGGGGACACTGAATAGTGCACGGTACATCCAAACCGTCATCGAACCCATCGTTCTACCGTTCCTAGACCGGCAAGGGAACTTGCTGTTCCAACAGGACAATGCACGTCCGCATGTATCCCGTGCCACCCAACGTGCTCTAGAAGGTGTAAGTCAACTACCCTGGCCAGCAAGATCTCCGGATCTGTCCCCCATTGAGCATGTTTGGGACTGGATGAAGCGTCGTCTCACGCGGTCTGCACGTCCAGCACGAACGCTGGTCCAACTGAGGCGCCAGGTGGAAATGGCATGGCAAGCCGTTCCACAGGACTACATCCAGCATCTCTACGATCGTCTCCATGGGAGAATAGCAGCCTGCATTGCTGCGAAAGGTGGATATACACTGTACTAGTGCCGACATTGTGCATGCTCTGTTGCCTGTGTCTATGTGCCTGTGGTTCTGTCAGTGTGATCATGTGATGTATCTGACCCCAGGAATGTGTCAATAAAGTTTCCCCTTCCTGGGACAATGAATTCACGGTGTTCTTATTTCAATTTCCAGGAGTGTACATCGACTACACCACTGCAATTTCATAACCACTTCTACAACCCTTCAGATCACATAACATCAACAGATACGAAGAAAGTAAATTGGAAAAAGAAAACACTACATGGCAAGCACCTGTATCATCTAACACAGCCACACATCGATCAAGACGCATCCAACACATGGCTAAGAAAAGGCAATATATACAGTGAGACGGAAGGATTCATGATTGCAATACAGGATCAAACAATAAACACCAGATATTACAGCAAGCATATTATTAAAGATCACAATACCACAACAGATAAATGCAGACTTTGCAAACAACAAATAGAAACAGTAGATCACATCACAAGCGGATGTACAATACTAGCAAATACAGAATACCCCAGAAGACATGACAATGTAGCAAAAATAATACATCAACAGCTTGCCTTACAATATAAATTTATAAAACAACACGTTCCCACATACAAGTATGCACCACAAAATGTACTGGAGAATGATGAGTACAAATTATACTGTAACAGAACCATTATAACAGATAAAAAAACACCACATAACAAACCTGACATCATACTCACCAATAAAAAGAAGAAATTAACACAACTAATCGAAATATCCATACCCAATACAACAAATATACAGGCGAAAACAGGAGAAAAAATTGAAAAATACATCCAACTGCCTGAGGAAGTCAAGGACATGTGGCATCAGGATAAAGTTGACATTATACCAATTATACTATCAACTACAGAAGTCATACCACACAATATCCACCAGTACATCAATGCAATACAGCTACATCCAAACTTATATATACAACTACAGAAATCCGTAATTATTGATACATGTTCAATCACCCGAAAGTTCCTAAATGCAATATAACATATACCGTTCAGTTAAAAGGAAGTCACGGAAAGAATAATAATAATAGTAATGACTATGTATATGAAACTAAACATATTTTTCTTTTATGAATGTCAGTCCTATTGCTAGTTGGGAATATTCTCGTTATGTTCTTGCAGCTTGTGAGTTATTCTCATCGAGCAAAGACATAAGACGATAGAATGGGGTGAAAGAGATATAGAAGAGGTAGATAGGTTAGAGGAAGAGAAATAGAATGGTAAAATTCGAAGCTATGATGGAGAGGAGAAAGAAAGAGATGAGAGGGGCACAACAGTGGTGGCTATACCGTCCCTAATATGTAAGTCTTGAGTTCCCTCTTGAATGTTGAGTGGTTCTGGATAAGACGCAGATCACAGGGGAGCGCGTTCCATAGTCGTATGGCTGAGATGGAGAATGACACGGAGAAAGATTTTGTGTTATGTAAAGGTACAGCCAAGATGCTGGACGTATCCGAACTGGTATTGCGGTTGTGGAATGATGATAGTCCGTAGCTCGTGGTCATGCGGTAGCGTTCTCGTTTCCCACGCCCGGGTTCCCGGGTTCGATTCCCGGCGGGGTCAGGGATTTTCTCTGCCTCGTAATGACTGGGTGTTGTGTGATGTCCTTAGGTTAGTTAGGTTTAAGTAGTTCTAAGTTCTATGGGACTGATGACCATAGATGTTAAGTCCCATAGTGCTCAGAGCCATTTGAACCATTTTGTGGGATGATGATAGGTGTTTAATGTGAGAAGGTAAGTATTGGGGGCACCAGTGGTTAAGAAATCGATGAAGTAAGCACATAGTGTGGAGATCGCGTGCCTTATGTTGGCGTATCCAACATAGCTGGGAGTATGAAGGACTGATATGTTCGCATATGGGGTTTGGAAAATCCACGTTCACCATTGCGACACGAAAGAGGCTCACCGAAGATCAACGTGTTCTTTGCCGTATCCCATATAAAGCCTTAAGGACCATTTTCCTTTGCGGAAAGAACTGTTACAGGAATTACGTAGATGGACATGTTGGAACAATGGCCGTTCCCTCAAGTTATGGGAGATTCCCAGGAGTTCATTTTCCAACAAGATGGAGCTCGGCCCCATTGGCACCGTGATGAAGGAGACTGTTTCAGTGACTCTCTCCCTCAGCGCTGGATTGGTCGCAGGGGACTAGCGGACCTGGCCCTGCACTTCTGGCCACAGAGATCTCCAGATCTCACACCCTGCGATTCTTTCTTATGGGGTTACGTGGAGGAAGCGGTTTGCGTCCCGCCTCTATCGACCACTCTGAACGTTCTGCAGAACCGGAACACTGCTGCCGCACACTCAGTAACAGCAGATACACTTTAGCTTGCGTGGGACGAGTTTGGCCACCGCGGCGATGTTTGCCGTGCAGCCAACAGTGGCCATATTGATCATCTATAATATTTATCACATTGATAATTATTAAATAATTATTAAAAATTATTACAGATTGTTGTTGTTCATGTGGTCTTCAGTCCTGAAACTGGTCTGATGCAGCTCTCCATGCTACTTTATCCTGTGCAAGCTTCTTCATTTCCCAGTATCTACTGCAGCCTACATCCTTCGCAATCTGCTTAGTGTATTCATCTCTTGGTCTCCCTCTACGATATTTACCCTCCGCGCTGCCCTCCAATACTAAACTGGTGATCCCTCGATGCCTCAGAACATGTCCTACCAACCGATCCCTTCATCTAGTCAAGTTGTGCCACAAGCTCCTCTTCTCCCCTATCCTATTCAATACCTCCTCATTAGTTATGTGATCTAACCATCTAATCTTCAGCATCCTTCTGTAGCACCACATTTCGAAAACTTCTATTCTCTTCTTGTCTAAGCTATTTATCGTCCATGTTTCACTTCCATACATGGCTACACTCCATACAAATACTTTCAGAAACGACTTCCTGACATTCAAATCTATAATCGATGTAAACAAATTTTTCTTCTTCAGAAACGCTTTCCTTGCCATTGCCAGTCTACATTTTATATCCTCTCTACTTCGACCGTCATCAGTTATTTTGCTCCCCAAATAGCAAAACTCCTTTACTACTTTAAGTGTCTCATTTCCTAATCTAATTCCTTCAGCATCACCCGACTTAATTCGACTACATTCCGTTATCATCGTTTTGCTTTTGTTGATGTTCATCTTATATCCTCCTTTCAAGACACTGTCAATTCCGTTCAACTGCTCTTCCAAGCCCTTTGCTGTCTCTGACAGAATTACAACGTCATCGGCCAACCTCAAAGTTTTTATATCTTCTCCATGGATTTTAATACCTACTCCGATCTTTTCTTTTGTTTCCTTTATTGCTTGCTCAGTATACAGATTGAATAACATCGGGGATAGGCTACAACCCTGTCTCACTCCCTTCCCAACCACTGCTTCCCTTTCATACCCCTCGACTCTTATAACTGCCATCTGCTTTCTGTATAAATTGTAAATAGCCTTTCGCTCCCTGTATTTTATCCCTGCCACCTTGCGAATTTGAAAGAGAGTATTCCAATCAACATTGTCAAAAGCTTTCTCCAAGTCTACAAATGCTAGAAACGTAGGTTTGCCTTTCCTTAATCTTTCGTCTAAGATAAGTCGTAGGGTCAGTATATTACAGATTATTAAACTGATATCAAACATTATGAAAAAAAATAACTTTGGAATTTCCTCTTTTCATTGGTATAAAGCTTGTTCACAGAATGAGATTTTCAGTCTGCAGCGGAGTGTGCGCTGATATGAATCTTCCCGACAGATTAAAACTGTGTGGCGGACCGAGACTCGAACTCGGGACCATTGCATATCGCGGGCAAGTGCTCTACTGTGACGACGCGGCGTGAGTCGTAATGGATAGCTCAGATGGTAGAGCACTTGCCCGCGAAAGGTAAAGGTTCCGAGTACGAGTCTCGGTCGGGCACACAGTCTTAATGTTCCAGGAAGTTTCAAAGCTTGTTCATTTTGGATTTGTTGCCGGCCGCTGTGACCGAGCGGTTGTAGGCGCTTCAGTTCGGCACCTCACGACTGCTACGGTCGCAGGTTCGAATCCTGCCTCGGGCATGGACGTGTTACTTAGGTTTAAGTAGTTCTAAGTTCTAGGGGACTGATGACCTTAGATGTTAAGTCCGATAGTGCTCAGAGCCATTTGAACCATTGTCTTTGGATTTGTACTTGAACAAATACGAAGTTTTGAAAATGAGTCTATCATTTAGAATAACCCTGTATTATATGTTAGATGTTAAGCATGTAAGCGAGAAAAAATTTGGAAACGGTTTTAAATTACGCTTAAAGTTTTTTTGGAAGTCACTGAGTGTTCTCATCATCGAATACAGGGCGATAATATTGCTGCTAAACTGCGTTCCGTCGAGAGCAAAAGCGAAGTTTTCACACAACTCAATGTTTGTGACGCCATGTGTGTTGAACCGTCTGGCGTACAACAATTTAGCTTTGTAGGTACAGTCATGCTCAAAAGTATCCGAACGGCCTGAATTGCATTTCGCCTGATTTGCATGCAACCCACATAACGCAGCTGTCTACCAGGTCCTCTAATCGCTCTTCGGTACAGACATTTGACTATTGAAAATGGTTCCAACAAATCACCACTAGAAAACACTGCTCTGTATCGCAATAACTCAAGATGTAAAGTAATACCACGATACTACAATTACCAGGGAACACCTTATCACAGATAATACTGTGACCTGAATTGCATTTCGCCTGATTTACATGCAACCCACATAACGCAGCTGTCTAGCAGGTCCTCTAATCGCTCCTTTGACTATTGAAAATGGTTCCAACAAATCACCACTAGATAACACTGCTCTGTATCGCAATAACTCAAGATGTAAAGTAATACCACGATACTACAATTACCAGGGAACACCTTATCACAGATAATACTGTCCTTAAGGCTTGTAAGCTCACATTTTTTACAATAAATGACATACCTGAAATGTTACCACTCTCATTATTACGTCAGATAGGTAATGCACGTAGTAAGTTCGTCGTATTCATAATTACCTCTTCAAAGTAACATACCATACTTATTATTTAACACAAAATGACATTAAAAATTTAAGTTATTCACGTGCAGGTAGTTCAGAATATGTATGAACTTCAAATGACAAGACGAACCGTCTCGTTCAGTATATGGATTCAAACCCAGGTCATGCAGACTAAGCAAAGATTTCGTGACTGACGGAAACTAACAGTCATTCCTGACTATGCATACAGACAACCTCGATTTTAGACAGTATCAGTTAGCAAATATCAACTTTAAATTACATAACGTAAACTTTTTTAATGGACACAAATTCCTACCCAGCATCTATTGTCCCTGTTAACGAACTACGAGAGATGTTAAATATTGATTCTTCACAAGTAACTTACTTGAAATGCCGTGAGGTAAAGCTTTGTGTTGGGCAGGGATTCGAACCCAGAACCTAATCAAATTGTTTTCGAAACGCAATCAACTGTGCATATCGGATATTCTCGGCAATAGCTAGATGTTTTAACTGAAATAACGAGACGAAACATTAATTTTTTCCTTCCCAGGACTCCTACCCGACACCTATCGCTGTTATATTCTAGAGAAAACGAACGTTAAATATCGATTTGTTACACCAGCAACGACATGTGAGCATGTTTGAACTAGAAATAATATGACGAAGAGTTCAGTGCTGACTAAGAATCGAAGCCCACACATATCGTTGTTGACTACACACAAAGAGACGTCAGCTACCGAATTTTTCTCCACCAGCATCCTTGACCTTGCAGTTGTCTCGCAAATAATTGTGTGTCTCACTGGGAGTCAAAAACGTCAGATATCGTTAGTGTCGACAACGAATGAAAATACACTAAAATCAAAATTATTATCCATCAGCCGATAGCTGTTCTCATGCTAGAGCTTGATAATACACAAGGAAAACTTTAGTGCTGGGCCAGGATTCGAACCCATTCACGCGCAATATGCGAAAATGTTGAAGAATCTGCAGTTTGTGCAAACAACAAATTGTAGTCGAGTTGTGTTGTCACGAAGGGATCAAATTCCGCGTTAAGGGCGGTCTGTGTTGCATTCCCAGTTCAGAACCAATTTTATCGACATACAGAAGCTCAAGTAAAAGACGGAATAAGCGTCCTGTTACCCAACATAGCGTTTGTTTCGTCACTAGAAATAAATAAGTAGTATAATAAAGGTTACTGGTAACAGAGTTTATACATGTCGCCACACATGACTTTTTATTGTGGTACAGCGTAACGTCTACTTGGTAGAGAAGGAATATCATGATTAATGTGAATTTCAGACTACAAAGACATTACGCCTACTCCACTTGGCATAGCCAGAAGAGAATAGAATGTGTCTCTCCCTATCAAAAATGATCGGCTGAAGTTGGAATCGAACGCACACCCTAACTATACAAACCTATTATAAATCCAACAGATCGCCGAATGCTCTGCTCAAAACGCTGTTGCGCCAGAGTGTATCAGAATTCTGACACACGGGCTCCCTGTAGTGGTATGCAGCATGTTCAGTACATTCATTTACTTGGTTGACCGAATCGCCATGAACTAGTTGCCTCGGCTACTCAGTGCATACATTCGACTCTATTTTGTAATCACCGAAATAAAATCAAGTAACTGCCACCTACACAGAACTGCCAACAGTGTAGGATGCAGAAATTTAAATAGGAAGTGTTCCTTTCCACTTGAGCTACGCTATTGCGCTATCTGTTTGTTGAAAACGTCGGGCAGTGCAAAAGAAAAGCTGTAACTGTCTGTCTCTCAGAAGTCTAGATCTGGCCAAATGCATTACCTCACAGCACTGTGGAATGCGGAAGTTCTGGAGGAATTGTTAATGACTTCTGGAGGTGCTGTACCTACGTGTCAGCTAGTAGCGTAATTTCAAGCGTCGTACACTGTAGGTATGATGTTGCCAGTACGAGTAGATTCGCAGCTATATTTACTAAAAAGCGATTCTGCTATGTGCTGAAGTTATCGATCTAATCGAACTTTGAACATACTTCCCCCCAATTCTCAACCCAAAACAGTCGCATGTGGAAAAAGGGCAAACTTCTGCGACATTTTGTTCCTTTCAGGTTTAATATACGGCCAGGAAGCAGATGCATCTCGACACTTTTGTATTATGTATGGAGAGAGCGCATCGTGCCAAAATATGTCAGAGAAGTATTTTCTACATTAGCTGTCGTGTGGCAGTGGCATTTTATTCTTCTTCAATCCTTGTTTGACAGCTTTAACTCAGAACAAGTTTGCAACATGCATGGAATCAATAAACTGTATGTGCATTGTCAGACTGTTATAGATAATATCGGAGAATTCGCATAAATCGTTGATGATTAATTTCTCTCTCATGTTTACTATTGATTTAAAAACACTAAAAGAAACCTTACAAAAATTGTGCACTGTACTATAAAATATGAAATAAAACCACCCACGATAACCTTACGACGAAACTCTGTTTTAAAAAACTGAGTATCTGTACACAAGCGAGCCTTTATCGGCACGAATTAGTAAAATACTACTCTCCTAGATTTCGATTGAGTCTGTGTTTAATTAGTATGCTGTGTCATACTCAAGAGGTTGGCAAATGTGGCATTTCATAAATAAAGTTATGTATTCTTAGAAACCCAAAATTTGCTTGTCAGCAGCGGAAAGACGCGTTACCTGTAGTACAGATTTGTAAGTTATTCACCATTGCACTATGAGCCGAACGTATTTTCTTGCGATTTCTTAATTGATGTTTGATCTGACTGCTTGTAGCTCTTTGACAGAAGTGATAAAAATGATAATGTCAGCGAGCCTGGAACCGCGAACCATAACATACATTCCTTCAAAGGTTAGCACGTAAGCACAGAGCTAGTGGAGACGTATGTGTTTTACCTAATTCTTACGAGGCCAATAGGGGTAGAACTCGTAAACAGCTATTTAGAGAACGAGATTAGCTGCGATTTCCACGTGCAATGACTTTCCTGGGCCGAAAACCGTAAATTTACAATCATTTGTTACACTTCAAGCGATAATAACTCAGATTATTCAATGAAAATTACAGGAAAAATCGAGCGAACTTTGAGGCTTAATTCCCTGCACACCAGGAACTAAGTCGCCGATGACAGTGTTGCCAAACATATCTTGCCTTGTTGCCAAATCTCAGTTACAGTACTAACAGGAAGAAGACGAACCGATGTGATCCTACAGCGGGCTGGGAAGTGACCATAGCTGGCGTCTCAAAGACGCAGCTGCCATTGCCTGGAATATGTAATGCTTCTGATTCGCATTTTTGTAACTAGGTTTAGGGACTGGAGCGTAGTTACTAATAATACTCAGAAATGACTGCAAACTAAGCATCATCAGTAACTCTCATAGTTGTTTTTATATTTCTTTCGTAAGTGTACTCAAAACTAAGAAACTCATTCGCGGACGTTTTCGTGCCTCAAAAATAGTCGAGCACAACAAACAAATAAAAAAAAAGAATGTGTGTGTGTGAGAGAGAGAAAGAGACAAGAGAGAGAGAGAGAGAGACATAAAAATAAAAAAAGAATGAGAGAGAGAGTAAAAAACTGTTGTAAAGAAATTGAATCATGGTATGTAAAGAAATCTTTCATTAAAATGAGATGTTCACCAATAGTCGAGCACAACAAACAAATAAAAAAAAAGAATGTGAGTGTGAGAGAGAGAAAGAGACAAGAGAGAGAGAGAGAGAGAGAGAGAGAGAGAGAGAGAGAGAGAGAGAGAGAGATAAAAATAAAAAAGAATGAGAGAGAGAGTAAAAAACTGTTGTAAAGAAATTGAATCATGGTAAGTAAAGAAATCTTTCATTAAAATGATATGTTCGACATCATTACAAAATGTATTCACGATTTATGGAACAAGTATTAATCTAATCAAATCTAATTTAATCTAAGCATATCATATTGCTAACCATCCATGAAGAGTCATGAATTACCCAAATTTTTGCCAATATCAGTAACCAAATCTAAACTTGAAAATAAAAGGTGACAGTTTTTGTAATAATCTGGGATTTCAGTCAAGGATCTTTCGTCCCTGCCAAGTAACCACGAAAGATGTCTGATTCAGCAGTAACAAAGTGTGCATGTATTTAAAGATGAAGCGCATGATGTGAAGTTCTGTGCTGGAGATACGAACCAAACACATAATCGGATTGTTAACTAAGTAAAATCAAACGTTATTTATCGGTTTTTCTTACCAGCTGCTAGGTGTTTGAATCTAAAATAAGGATACAAATTTTTGTGCCTGGGCGACAATCGAACCGCACACCTATCGTTCTTCTTTATTATCCGCGAATACAGCTGAAGTATCAAATGGTTCAAATGGCTCTGAGCACTATGGGACTTAACATCTGTGGTCATCAGTCCCCTAGAACGTAGAACTACTTAAATCTAACTAACCTAAGGACATCACACACATCCATGCCCGAGGCAGGATTCGAACCTGCGACCGTAGCGGCCACGCGGTTCCAAACTGAAGCGCCTAGAACCGCACGGCCACACCGAGCTGAAGTATCAATTGCTTACTCACCAAAAGTAGGATGTGTATGTGTTTGACAAGAAATAACGACACATATTGCGATTGTTGGCAACACATGAAGAGAAATTAAAAATGTACGTTAATTTTCACTAGCAGGCTGGTGTGCACGTGATACAGCTTCGAATGAAATTATGAACATTTTTGTACTGGATCAGGATTCGGACCCACATACTTACCTTTGGAGGAGACCTAGAGAAGAATGCAGTCTTGGCAAAAGGAAACGAAATGATTGAACTACACTGTTCCAAGAGATTGAGATCCTTGAGAGAAGAGATACAAATTCGAATCATAGTCCAGTACTAAATTTTTCGTCTCTAGTTCAATCAAGTACAAGTAAAATAAGAGCTCTGTTCCTTTAAATGGCTATCAGCTCATCAAATAAAATAAAATTTTCTGAGGTAACTAAGTTTGCTGGCGACAGTATTTCTGTTTACCATGACTTCCGCCTATGTCACTGACCATCGTAAACCGGCTCTACCCAGTTGGTAACGAAGGAACGTGTTGTTTAATGAGGATTCTTTAATATAACGTCTTTCTCTTGAGGTTACCAGAGATATAGTAAATCTGTTAGTTCCTCTTAAAAGTAAATGTCTGAACCCACGCATTGCACGTGTGATAGTTCGTTCCAACAGAACATTGTGGTCACATTTTCCAGCCCCAGTAGCGTGCCGTAACGGGTGATGCGCTTAGCTTACAATATTAGTCAGGGTGGAAAAAATGCGGGTCTATTAAGTGGTTAAGTAGAAGCAAGCTTCTGACGCGGAGATTATGCTATTCTCATGTCAGCAGGATGCAAGACTCTTGTAGGCATCATAGCCTCGATGTGAAATCATTTTGAAATTTTCTCTAATTCAGCAAATTTCTTAGTTCGTGAAAATCCACTGTGAAGTGCGAAATTACGGGATAATTCGATTAGTAAAGTCATTATTACTATCATTTTCTCCATACTGCTGCTGGAACACATGTGCTTGAAGATCATTTATAGCCTTTTGGTCACTATAGAAGTAGTTGCCCAAGAACAGGTTCTTTCCCTGTCTACAGAGCCCTTTTCATGTCCATATCAAACATCAGCAATTAGTCGTAGATTACATTAAAACTAAAGTAATTGATGAAGACGATATTTGATAACAAAAACGCGCTGCCTTTCTTCATTTACTTGCGACTATAAATGGCCTCTGAATACGGCCAAACCAAAACCCAAGGGATCTTACTGCCTTCCGATATACGTCGCTATCAGTTCTTCCATATGATTTGGTAGACGTAACCTGTTTCAAGTTGTCTATGACACAGAATGTTTTAGAAAATCAACTGTTTTCCTTTGCAATAAACAGAAAGCTTTACATTCTAATTATCCAAGTTCAAAATTTTCGCAATATTAATTCAAATTTAATATTCGTTCCTATAATGTAAAGAGATGGGGTTAAGAGTAAAAGGATTTGTTCAACATAGTGAGAGGATAATTTACGTCAGATTGGAAACTAAACCAAGAGACACAATCATAATCCAAGTATACATGCCAACTACAGGGCACGAGGATCATGAGATCGACATGATGTATGACCACCTTGAGGAAGTAATTGGCAGAATTAAAGGAGCTGAAAACCTTGTCATCATGGGAGATATGAATGCCGTTGTTGGGGAAGGTAAAGAAGTGGATGTGGCAGGGAATTTTGGATTAGGATTAAGAAATGAAAGAGGGGATAAACTTGTAGAATTCTGCCAAAGAAATAAACTTTGCATTACAAATACCTTCTTTAATCATCATCCAAGAAGAAGATATACTTGGAAAATGCCTGGCGACATTAACAGATATCAAATTGACTTCATATTAGTGAAGCAAAGATTTAAAAACCAAGTTAAGGACAGCAGATCATATCCAGGCTGTGATGTGGAAAGTGACCACATACTCGTTACGATGACGACTGAACTAAAATTCAAGAACATTAAAAAAGGAAGTACATGTAATGGGATTTGACAAACCTGAAAAACGAAAATACACTGAAGCACTATCAACTAGAAACAGACAAGAAAACAAATACACAGGGCTGCAATGACATCCAAAGCAACTGGGAAAAAATAAAAACTGGTATTTTAGAAGCAGCAGAAGAAGTAATAGGAAATGAAAGGACAGAGAAAAGGAAGGAATGGATCACTAATGACCTACTAAATATGATGGAAGAAAGAAGGAAATTAAAAAATTCTGTGAAGAAGGAAGACCAAGAGAAATACAAGAGTCTGAAAAACAGAATCAACAGAGAGGCAAAACAAGCACGAGAAAAATACCTTGATGGTCTCTGTATTTCAGTTGAGGACAACATGAGCAAGGGAAATATCGACAAGGCCTATAAATGTGTGAGACATTGCTTTGGAGACAGAAGAAACAAGTGTAGGGCTGTGATGGATGAAAATGGCAATACGTTGGATGACGATGATGAAGTTGCAAGAAGATGGAAACAATATATAGGAAAACTGTACAGCGGACCAGACCTGTCTGAAAACATCATGGAAGAAGAAACAGAAGTAGATGCACACAACACAGGTGAACCTATATTAAAGGAAGAGTTTGAACTAGCTCTGAAAAAATTGAAAAACAACAAATCGCCTGGTATAGACAATATCCCAGCCGAACTTCTGAAATCTGGAGGAGCAAAACTGAATCAGGAGTTGTATAATCTTGTTTTCAACATGTACGAGCAGGGTAAAATTCCTACAGACTTTGAGAAAAACATTATGATCCCCATTCCAAAGAAGGCAAATGCTACAAGATGTGAAAATTATAGGACGCTCAGCCTAGTTACTCACGCCTCTAAAATATTAACCTCAATTATCCTAAAACGCATAGAACAAAAAGTCGAAGCTACACTCTCCGAAGACCAGTTCGGATTCCGGAAAGATAGAGGAACCAGAGAAGCAATATTTGCTTTAAAACTAATAATAGAGAAACGACTAGATAAGAACCTGAAAACAAACATAGCTTTCGTAGATGTAGAGAAAGCCTTTGATAATGTTAAATGGGATAAGATGTTTGAGGTACTCAAAAAAGTAGGAATAGACCATAAAGATAGAAAAATGATATGGAACCTGTACAAAAACGAGACAGCAGTTATCCGTGGACGGACAAAACAAGAAGAGGTGCAGATACGGAAAGGTGTCCGACAAGGTTGCGCACTATCCCCTGTTATCTTTAACGTATACATCGAAGAGGCGCTGAAAAAAGTAAGGGAAAATTCACAGACGCGTGTAGTAATTCATGGCCAACGAATGGATATGATAAGATATGCCGATGATATAGCTGTCCTGGCTGAAAGTGAAGAAGATCTTGTAGTCCTACTGAATAGAGTGGATAAAGTTATGGGTGAAGAATATAATATGAGAATAAATAAAGCAAAAACAAAAGTAATGGCTTGCGACAAAGAAGATCAAGTGAAAGTTCAAGTTCATGTAGGCAATGAACTGCTTGGACAAGTTGATAAATTTACTTATCTGGGCAGTAATATTACCAGGGATGGAAGGAGCAAGGTAGAAGTGAGAAGTAGAATAGCTCAAGCAAAGGCTTCTTTTAACAAGAAGAAAAACATATTAACATCTAAGAGCGTCCGCCTTGAAATCAGGAAAAGATTTTTGAAATCATATGTGTGGAGTGTGGCATGCTATGGGTGTGAAACATTGACTCTCGGGACAGAGGAAGATCAGAAGCTAAATTCTTTTGAAATGTGGTGCTATAGACGCATGCTCAAAATAAAATGGATCGACAAGGTCACAAACGAAGTGGTTCTGGAAAGAGCAGGTGAGAAGAGAAGCTTCTGGAGTTTCATTGTTAAAAGAAGAGTGCAGTTTACAGGCCATCTATTAAGACGTAAAGGACTCCTGAACACAATCGTAGAGGGATATGTCGAGGGAAAAAGACCAAGAGGAAGACCACGACTGAGGTACGTGGATCAAATCGTGAAAGATGTGGGATGTGACACCTATAAAGAAATGAAGAGAAAAGCTGAAAGACGCACAGAATGGAGACAAGCTGCCATTGTAGCTGTTGCAAACCAATCCTTGGATTGACCACTACAGAAGAAGAAGAAATGTAGGAAAATATTTTGCAGTTGCAAAACGCGCAACCGACTCATTGACCTTACACTTAGTCCCGGACCATAAATTCTAGCTCAGAATGACACCAGTTTAAGAAACCTAATCTAGCGAAGATTGTTTGCTAGTGCTCTTTCTCACCGGAAAATACTCATTTCACTCATTGGGCTCCAGAAGTACACTGTAACAGTAATTTCTGTGTGTGTGCAATGCATACGGATTGTAGAGTTTAGTGGTGCTCTCTCTTCCACTTCTGTATACAATATGCCTGAACTAAACGGGCCCTTTATCATTACAGGCCCTAGACAGTGCAACATCATACTGACAACAGTAATGTGCTTATACTGACAACCTCACTCTTCGTTTTACCTGATTTTGTAATCATACAAATAAAACAACACGCCCGTCCAGTGGGAGGCATTTCGTCTCCCTTTTCCTTCTGTGAAATTTGTCACTAAGCTTTTTTGCCTTCCAACCAGCGAAATTCGGCAGAGTACGGCTGGTAAATGATTCACAAAGCACGATTTAGTGCCGTTAAGACAATTTCTTTAAACATTGTCGTAGCTGAAGGAATTTAGTTTCTTCTTAAATCGTCTTATGAAGGAACGTTCAGAGACATCTCAAATAGGAAAAGCTCTTTATCCAGGTACGAAGGTTGTAAAACAAACTTTACACATTTTGTGTCAGGTTGATCTCTTCACCTGATAGCACTGCGTAAGTATTTTATCTAAGAGGCATCACAAGTAGTGCTCCTGTAGCTGTGGAAATCATTGGTTGAAAATGAGTTTAACACCAATGGGTAAAATACTGATAAATATTCAAAATAATTATAAAACTACGTCTGAGTTCATCCACAAACTGAGAGGTATTTATAATATTGAAGCTAGACTGTGTATCCTTGTCTTCCTTGAGTGGGCATTGGACGGCATTTACATACACGTATACAATACTATGAATACTTCGAACGCTATAGTTAACATTGCTTTCATAAACTAATTTTGTTTTTTTAATTCTTCTGGGTCTTCAGTGTGCAGTATGTGGCATCAAATGATCTTCAAGCACAGGTGTTCCAGAAGCGGTATGAAGAAAACGATAATAATAATGACGGTATTAATCGAATTATCCGGTAACTTCACACTTCACAGTGGATTTTCTCGAACTAAGAAATTTGTTGAATTAGTGAAAATTTCAAAATGGTTTCACATCGAGGCTATGATGCCTAGAAGAGTCTTCCATTCTGCTGACATGAGAATAGCATAATCTCCACGTCA
Source organism: Schistocerca cancellata (assembly GCF_023864275.1). NCBI lineage: Eukaryota > Metazoa > Arthropoda > Insecta > Orthoptera > Acrididae > Schistocerca > Schistocerca cancellata. Next base: position 49,694,171 of record NC_064637.1, on the reverse strand, counting down.
GAAGCTTGCTTCTACTTAACCACTTAATAGACTCGCAATTTTTCCACCCTGACTAATATTGTAAACTGAGCACATCATCCGTTACGGCACACTTCTGGGGCTGCGAAATGTGGCCACAATGGTCTGGTGGAATGACCTATCACAGGTGCAATGTGTGGGTTAAGACATTTACTTTTAAGAGGCACAAACATATTTACTTTACCTATGGAAACCTCAAGAGAAAGACGTTATAATCCAGAATCCGCATAAAACATCATGTTCCTTCATTACCAATTGGGAAGAGCCGGTTTACGAAGGGAAATGACATAGGCGAAAGTCATGGTAAACAGAAATACTGTCGCCAGTAAACTTAGTTACATCAGAAAATTTTATTTTATTTGATGAACTGATAGCCATTTAAAGGAACAGGGCTCTTATTTTATTTGTACTTCATTGAACTAGAGTCGTTGAAAAATATAGTCCTGGACTGTGATTCGAATTCGTATCTCCTCTTTCAAGGATCTCACTCTCTTGGAACAGTATAGTTCAATCATTTCGTTTCCTTTTGCCAAGAATGCAATCGTCTTTAGGTCTTCTCCAAAGGTAAGTAGGTGAGTCAGAATCCTGATCCAGTACAGAAATATTCATAATTTCATTTAAAACCGTATCACGTACACACCGGCTTGCTAGTGAAAATTAACGTACATTTTTAATGTCTCTTCATGTGATGCCAATATCCGCAATAGGTGTCGTTGCTTCTGGTCAAACACGCACACATCTTAGTGTTGGTGAGTAAGCAATTGATACTTAAGCTATATAAGTGGATGATAAAGAAGAACAATAGGTGTGCGGTTCGATTGTCGCTCAGGCACAAATAGTTATATCCTTATTTTAGATTCAAACACCTAGCAGCTGGTAAGAAAAACCGATAAGTGACATTTGACTTTACTTAGTTAACAATCCGATTACGTGTTGGGTTCGTATCTCTGTCATAAAAGTTCACATCATGCGCTTCATCTTAAATACATGCACACTTTGTTACTGCTGAATCAAACATCATTCGTGGTTAGTTGGCAGGGACGAAAGATCCTTGACTGAAATCCCAGATTATTACAAAAACTGCCACCTCTTATTTTCAAGTTTAGATTTGGTTACTGATATTGGCGAAAATTTGGGTAATTCATGACTCTTCTTGGCTAGTTAGCAATATGATATGATTAGATTAGATTAGATTAGATTAATATTTGTTCCATAGATCGAATACGACATTTTGTAATGATGTGGAACATGTCATTTTAATGAAAGATTTCTTTACATACCATGATTCAATTTCAGTACAGCAGTTGTTTACTCTCTCTCTCTCATTTTTTCTATTTATGTCTCCCTCTCTCTCCTCTGTCTGTCTGTCTCTCTCTCTCTCTCTCTCTCTCTCTCTCTTTCACACACACACACACATTCTTTTTTTTATTTGTTTGTTGTGCTCGGCTATTGGTGAGACACGTAAACGTCCGTGAACGAGTTTTTTAGTTTTGAGTACACTTACGAAAGAAATATAAAAACAACTATGAGAGTTACTGATTTATGATGCTTAGTTAGCAGTCAGTTCTGAGTATTATTAGTAACTACGCTCCAGTCCCTAAACCTACTTACAAAAATGCGAATCAGAAGCATTACGTATTCCAGACGATGGCAGCCGCGTCTTTGAGACGCCAGCTATGGTCACTTCCCAGCCCACTGTAGGATCACTTCGGTTCGTCTTCTTCCTGTTAGTACTGTAACTGAGATTTGGCAACAAGGCAAGGTATGTTTGGCAACTCTGTCATCGACGACTTACTTCCGGTGTGCACGGAATTAAGCCTCAAAGTTCACTCGATTTTTCCTGTAATTTTCATTGAATAATCTGAGTTATTATCGCTTGAAGTGTAACAAATGATTGTAAATTAACGGTTTTCGGCCCAAGAAAGTCCTTGCACGTGGAAATCGCAACTAATCTCGTCCTCTAAATAGCTGTTTACGAGTTCTATCCCTATTGGCCTCGTAAGAATAAGCTAAAACACGCACGTCTACACTAGCTCTGTGCTTACGTGCTAACCTTTGAAGAAGTGTATGTTATGGTTTAAGGTTCCAGTCGCGCTGACAGTATCGCTTTTATCCCTTCTGCCAAAGAGCTACAAGCAGTCAGATCAAACATCAATTAAGAAATCGCAAAAAAATACGTTCGGCTCATAGTGCAATGGTGAAAAACTTACAATTCTGTACTACAGGTAACGCCTCTTTCTGCTGCTGACAAGCAAATTTTGGATTTCTAGGAACAGATAACTTTATTTATGAAATGTCACATTTGCAAACCTCTTGAGTATGACACAGCATACTAATTAAACACAGTTTCAATCGAAATCTAAGTGAGTAGTATTTTACTAATTCGTGCCGATAAAGGCTCGCTCGTCTACAGATACTCAGTTTTATTAAAACAGAGTTTCGTCGTAAGGTTATCGTGGGTGGTTTTATTTCATATTTTATAGTACAGTGCACAATTTTTGTAAGATTTCTTTTAGTGTTTTTAAATCAATAGTAAAAATGAGAGAGAAAGTAATCATCAACGATATATGCGAATTCTCTTACAAAAAATGTGTGTGACATCTTATGGGACTTAACTGCTAAGGTCATCAGTTCCTAAGCTTACACACTACTTAACCTAAATTATCCTAAGGACAAACACACACACCCATGCCCAAGGCAGGACTCGAACCTGCGCCGGGACCAGCCACACAGTCCATGACTACAGCGAATTCTCTGATATTATCTATAAATGTCTGACAATGCACATGCATTTTATTGATTACATGCATGTAGAAAACTTGTTCTTAGTTAAAGCTGTCAAACAAGGTTTGAAGATGAATAAAATGCCACTACCACGCGGCAGCTAATATAGAAAATACTTTTCTGACGTGTTTTGGCACGATGCGCTCTCCCCATAGATAATACAAAAGTTTCGAAATGCATCTGCCGCCTGGTCGTCTATTAAACCTGAAAAGAACAAAATGTCACAGAAGTGGGATCCTTACCAGGTGGGGTTGACGGAGGACTTCGAAAGGGTGCAAAAAAGGGCAGCTCGTTTTGTATTATCACGTAATAGGGGAGAGAGTGTGGCATAGCGAGTTGGTATGGAAGTCATTAAAGGAAAGACGTTTTACGTAGCGGCGAGATCTATTTACGAAATTTCAGTCACCAACATTCTCTTCCGAATGCGAAAATATTTTGTTGAGCCCAACCTAAATAGGTAGGAATGATCATCAAATCCTCTTATTTTATTTTGATGATTTCTCTTATCAGAGCTCGAACAGAAAGGTCTAGGTGTTTTTGTGTTTTCCCGCGCGCTGTTCGGGAGTGGAATGGTAGGGAGATAGTATGATTGTGGTTCGATGAACCCTGTGCCAAGCACTTAAATGCGAATTGCAGAGTAATCATGTAGATGTAGATGTAGATATAGATGAAGTTTGCCCTTTTTCCACATGCGACTGTTTTGGGTTGAGAATTGAGGGGAAGTATGTTCAAAGTTCGATTAGATCGATAACTTCAGCAGACAGCAGAATTGCTTTTTAGTAAATATAGCTACGATTCTACTCGTACTGGTGACATCATACTTACAGTGTACGGCGCTTGAAATTACGCTACTAGCTGAAACCTAGGTACAGCACCTCCCGAAGTCATTAACAACTCCTCCAGAACTTCCGCATTAAACAGTGCTGTGGGATAATACGTATGTTGGGATCTAGACTTCTGAGAGACAGACAGTTAAAGCTATTCTTTTGCACTGCCCGACGTTTTCAACAAACAGATAGCGCAATAGAGTAGCTCAAGTGGAAAGGAACACTTCCTATTTAAATATCTGCATCCTACACTGTTGGCAGTTCTGTGTAGGTGGCAGTTACTTGACTTTTTTTCGGTGATTACAAAATAGAGTCGAATGTATGCAGTGAGTAGCCGAGGCAGCTAGTTCATGGCGATTCGGTCAACCAAGTAAATTAATGTACTGAACATGCTGCAAACCTCTACAGACAGCCTGTGTTTCAGAATTCTCATACAGTCTGGCGCAACAGCGTTTTGAGCAGGGCATTCGGTGGTCTGTTGGATTTATAATAGGTTTGTATAGTTATGGTGTGTGTTCGAATCCAACTTCAGCCGTTAATTTTTGATAGGGAGAGACACATTCTATCACCAGTAACCTTTATTATACTACTTATTTATTTCTAGTAGCGAAACAAACGCTATGTTGGGTAACAGGGCGCTTATTCCGTCTTTTACTTGAGCTTCTGTATGTTGATAAAATTGGTTCTGAACTGTTAATGCAACTCAGACCGCCCTTAACGCGGAATTTCATCCCTTCGTGACAACACAGCTCGACTTCAATTTGTTGTTTGTACGAACTGCAGATTCTTCAACATTTTCGCATATTGCGCGTGAATGGGTTCGAATCCTGGCCCAGCACTAAAGTTTTCCTTATGTATTATCAAGCTCTAGCATGAGAACAGCTAGCTGCTGATGGATAATAATTTTGATTTTTAGTGTATTTTCATTCGTTGTCGACACTAACGATATATGACGTTTTTGACTCCCAGTGAGACACAGAAATATTTGCCATACAACTGTAAGGTCAAGGATGCTGGTGGAAAAAAATTCGGTACCTGACGTCTCTTTGTGTGTAGTCAACAACGATATGTGTGGGGTTCGATTCCCAGTCAGCACTGAACTCTTCGTCATATTATTTCTAGTTCAAACATGCTCACATGTCGCTGCTGGTGTAACAAATCGATATTTAACGTTCGTTTTCTCTAGAATATAACAGCGATAGGTGTCGGGTTGGAGTCCTGGGAAGGAAAAAATTAATGTTTCGTCTCGCTATTTCAGTTAAAACATCTAGCTGTTGCCGAGAATATCCGATATGCACAGTTGATTGTGTTTCGATAACAATCTGATTAGGTTCTGGGTTCGAATCCCTGCCCAACACAAAGCTTTACCTCACGGCATTTCAAGTAAGTTACTTGTGAAGAAGCAATATTTAACATCTCTCGTAGTTCGTTAACAGGGACAATAGATGATGGGTAGGAATTTGCGTCCATTAAAAAAGTTTACGTTATGTAATTTAAAGTTGATATTTGCTAACTGATACTGTCTAAAATCGAGGTTGTCTGTGTATGCATAGTCAGGAATGACTGTTAGTCTCCGTCAGTCACGAAATCTTTGCTTAGTCTGCATGACCTGGGTTTGAATCCATATACTGAACGAGACGGTTCGTCTTGTCATTTGAAGTTCATACATATTCTGAACTACCTGCACGTGAATAACTTAAATTTTTAATGTCATTTTGTGTTAAATAATAAGTATGGTATGTTACTTTGAAGAGGTAATTATGAATGCGACGAACTTACTACGTGCATTACCTATCTGACGTAATAATGAGAGTGGTAACATTTCAGGTATGTCATTTATTTGTAAAAAATGTGAGCTTACAAGCCTTAAGGACAGTCTTATCTGTGATAAGGTGTTCCCTGAAATTTGTAGTATCGTGGTATTACTTTACATCTTGAGTATTGCGATACAGGGCAGTGTTTTCTAGTGGTGATTTGTTGGAACCATTTTCAATAGTCAAATGTCTGTACCGAGGAGCGATTAGAGGACCTGCTAGACAGCTGCGTTATGTGGATTGCATGCGAATCAGGCGAAATGCAATTCAGGTCGTTCGGATACTTTTGAGCATGACTGTACGTTCAGTGGTTTGTGTGGATACTGTTGTGGGTTGGCAGGAGAGCCAACACCGTACTATTAGAGGAAGCCGAAAGGTACGCGTTTTAGCTCACGCAGGCTGGCGTGAGGTCTGTAACAGGACAAAGAAATTAGAATTTAGGAAAACGGACGTAGCTGGTGGAATACTTAACATTAATCCATTAATGATGAGCGTCGCTCTTCACTGTACATGATTACAGTATCAACAGTAACTGGTAATGGCGCCTAGCTAGATCGTAGCAAATGACGTAGCTGAAGGCTATGCTAACTATCGTCTCGGCAAATGAGAGCGTATTTTGTCAGTGAACCATCGCTAGCAAAGTCGGTTGTACAACTGGGGCGAGTGCTAGGAAGTCTCTCTAGACCTGCCGTGTGGCGGCGCTCGGTCTGCAATCACTGATAGTGGCGACACGCGGATCCGACGTATACTAACGGACCGCGGCCGATTTAAAGGCTACCACCTAGCAAGTGTGGTGTCTGGCGGTGACACCACAGATACTCTCTACAAAATATGTTGCCAGCGGGGTTGGTAGTAAGGAGGTAATAAATTAAAAGGTCCTCCCCGATGCGGCAATTTTAACGCACGAACAACGAAAATGTAGCATGAGACAAATTTTTTCTCGTTCATCATATTGGGGTTGCTATCTGTGAGATAAAGTTTCGCATACGTTTTAAATTATTTGCAAACTTCGTTGCAAGTGCTCTTATTGTCAAATACTCGATAAATATAGTCTGGGTATTTGCGCGCTTTGTGTTACAGTGTCTTGGAGAGGAGGAGGAGGAGGAGATTAGTGTTTAACGTCCCGTCGACAAAGGAACCATCCCGGCATTTGCCTGAAGCGATTTAGGGAAATCACGGAAAACCTAAATCAGGATGGCCGGAGACGGGATTGAACCGTCGTCCTCCCGAATGCGAGTGCAGGGAGTGCCTTGGAGATACACACCGTTTATAACTGTAAAACTCATTTTACTGTATCGAACCTCTCACATAACATTATACCTCTTGATGAGTAGATCATGACAGCATTTTAAATTCGGTCAATAACTGTATGAAATACGGAAAATCAAAGTCTTATTACCCCCTTCATATCATTGAGTTGGTACATGGAGCTGGCTGCGGATTCTGCGCCCCATGACAGTAGCTTAATGATACACGTAGGCTATTTCTTTTCCAACATACGATCGGTCGCGAAGTGGCAAACACACTCAAAATCATAAATATTATATTTGTACTATTTAGCTACTCCTTCCAGCTGCTCTACATAGTGGCCGCTTCGACTTAAACATCTGTTGTGTCGTAATTGCAACTTTTCAATACCCTGCGCTACCACATGTAGACTGGCTGCCACAGTTTTCGTATGCTAAGCGGCCTGAATGAAGAGAACTTGAGCCAGTCAGTGGGTGAGGTGAATATTGATAGGCCATAGGGATCTTATGTTATCATTCCATCCAGTATCAGACAGTAGCAAGGCGAGAACTATGGCTCCACTTCCTGGGAGTCACTTAATTGTATTGATACTAGCAGAAGGTCGTAGAATTCGAAGGGCATAATAAGGGCCGGCCGCTGTGACCGAGCAGTTCCAGACATTTCAGTCTGGAACCGCTTGATCGCTACGGTCGCAGGTTCGAATCCTGCCTCGAGCATGTGATGTCCTTAGGTTAGTTACGTTTAAGTAGTGCTAAGTTCTAGGAGACTCATCACCTAAGATGTTAAGTCCCATAGTGCTCCGAGCCATTTTTGGAGAAGAGTTGTGTGAGAAAATACAGAAGTTTGGTATACCAAAGAAGATTGCAAATATTGTAAAAGTTAGACTGGAAGACCCAAAAGGGATAGTCAAAATGGATGGCTTTTGACAAAGACGAATCAGGCAAGGCGATGGAGTATTAACACCTTTGTTCAATTCTAATAATACTGGATGCATCAAGTGAAGCAGAGCAGGGAATTAGCATAGAAATAAAACTGAATGTTTATGGTGCAAAATGACCTGAAAATACTGACTAGAAACCTATTTCAAAAAGCAAGGGAAGTTAGGTTAGAGGTAAATGACGAGAAAACAAAATTCATTAGTGTAGAAAAAAATTGCAAAAGAAGAAGGCGAGCAGCCACACAGATTGATGAGCATGTACGTAGTGAAGCAGAAGACCTTAAACATCGGGGGGGGGGGGGGGCTTAGAATAAATAACAGAAATGATAACAAACAAGAAATAGAAATGAGGAAAAGGCGACATCCAAAGCATCAACAAATTACTGTCATCCAAAATTTTTTCAAGAAGAACTACAATAAGGATATTTACAACAATAATGAGACCAGTGTTGCTGTAGGGTGCACAAATATGGAGGATAGATAACAAACCTATACATAGAGGAAAATGAAAATTTTCGGAAATAAAATACGGTGCCATTTTTTGAGGGAGGAGAATGTCGAAGCCAAAAGATCGAGGAGCTCAGGGAGGCGTATAATGAATCAGAAATTGTTCTGGAAGCCAAGACGAGGAGACCAAGATGGGCTGGGTACGTCTATAGAAGAAAGGGGGGCATCAACAATGACACAAGTTTAAAATGGTTCAAATGGCTCTGAGCACTATGGGACTTAACTTCTGAGGTCATCAGTCCTCTAGAACTTAGAACTACTTAAACCTAACTAACCTAAGGACATCACACACATCTATGCACGAGGCAGAATTCGAACCTGCGACCGTAGCGGTCGTGCGGTTCCAGACTGTAGCGCCTAGAACCGCTCGGTCACCCCGGCCGGCAATGACAGAAGTGTATGAGAAGGGACCCATAGGGCGAAGACCTTTAGGGAGGCCGAAAGTAAGATGGAGAGACCAGATGGCAGAGGATCCTCAGATACTTGGAGAAAGGGAAGGGAAGGGAAGAAGGGACCAACGAGAGAATGCTGTGGAGGGCTATGCTTGATGAGACCAAAAAACCGACTGCAGTTTTATAGGGTCGAGAGAGCAAGAGCAGTATATTTGAAATTAATATTTTAAAGGGGAATACTGATAAAGTTTGTAACTGGACTGTTACAACGTGTACTTTAAGTACTTTAAATAGCAATTTCTGGTAAATATGGAATGAGGTGATCGTATTTGGCTGGTAGACCCACGTCTGGTGTAGGGCGGCACGCCAGTAGACGCCATTTCGGCGACTTGAGCGTCACTGTGATGAAGATGAGATTCAGTTCTGAGAACAACAGAAACACTGAGTGCCCCAGCGGGTAAACCTCCGACCCTGCCGCGACTGGAACCTTGGACCCCAGGACATTGAGCAGTAGTCGTAGAGCTGCAATGAAGAATTAATGCAAACTGCGGTTCGCAGACGTGTTTTATGACAAAGTGCGGCTAGTAAGTAAAAACGAAGTCCAAAGAGGTCAACCCACGTTAAGGGCTTGTCAAGAGTAGCTTTGCGGTTCGGCAACAAACCAAAATACAGAGACAGTAATATTCTAAGGTCCAGAATGAAATTTTCACTCTGCAGCGGAGTGTACGCTAATATGAAACTTTCTTGGCAGATTAAACTATGTGCCAGACTGAGACTCTACATCTACATCTACATTTATTCACCTCAAGCCACCCACGGTGTGTGGCGGAGAGCACTTCACGTGCCACTGTCATTACCTCCCTTTGCTCTTCCAGTTGCGTATGGTACGCGGGAAGAACGACTGCCGGAAAGCCTCCGTGCGCTCTCGAATCTCTCTAATTTTACATTCGTGATATCCTCGGGAGGTATAAGTAGGGGGAAGCAATATATGCGATACCTCAACCAGAAACGCACCCTCTCGAAACCTGGACAGCAAGCTACACCGCGATGCAGAGCGCCTCTCTTGCAGAGTCGGCCACTCGAGTTTGCTAAACATCTCCGTAACGCTATCACGCCTACCAAATAACCCTGTGACGAAACGCGCCGCTCTTCTTTGGATCTTCTCTATCTCCTCTGTCAACCCGACCTGGTACGGATCCCACACTGATGAGCAATACTCAAGTATAGGTCGAACGAGTGTTTTGTAAGCCACCTCCTTTGTTGATGTACTAAATTTTCTAAGGACTTTCCCAATGAATGTCAACCTGGCACCCGCCTTACCGACAATTAACTTTATATGATCATTCCACTTCAAATCGTTACGCACGCATACTCCCAGATATTTTACAGAAGTAACTGCTACCAGTGTTTGCTCCGCTATTATATAATTATACAATAAAGGATCCTTCTTTCTATGTATTCGCAATACATTACATTTGTCTATGTTAAGGGTCAGTTGCCACTCCCTGTACCGAGTGCTATGTGCACTCGAAATAAGGACCTTTGCCTTTTGCGGGCAAGTGCTCTTATTTTTTTTTTTTTTTTTTTTGTGCGTCATTTTAAGTTACGTTTTGTCTGGGCGGACATCACAAGACATCTGTTCAAGGTGATCGTAGATTCCTTTACTGAGCTTTTTATTAGAGAGGACGAGAATCCCTCTACCGAACGAGCCGGCCGGAATGGCCGTGCGGTTCTAGGCGCTACAGTCTGGAACCGTGTGACCGCTACGGTCGCAGGTTCGAATCCTGCCTCGGGCATGGATGTGTGTGATGTCTTTAGGTTAGTTAGGTTTAAGTAATTCCAAGTTCTAGGGGACTGATGACCACAGTAGTTAAAACCCGTAGTGCTCAGAGCCATTTGAACCATTTTTTGAACCTCTACCGAACGCGCTGAGCTACCGTGGCGGCGTCCCATAGTGCTCGGAGACATTTGAACCATTTTCTGAACCTCTACCGAACGCGCTGAGCTACCGTGGCGGCGTCCCATAGTGCTCAGAGCCATTTGAAACATTTTTTGAACCTCTACCGAACGCGCTGAGCTACCGTGGCGGCGTCCCATAGTGCTCAGAGCCATTTGAACCATTTTTTGAACCTCTACCGAACGCGCTGAGCTACCGTGGCGGCGTCCCATAGTGCTCACAGCCATTTGAACCATTTTTTGAACCTCTACCGAACGCGCTGAGCTACCGTGGCGGCGTCCCATAGTGCTCACAGCCATTTGAACCATTTTTTGAACCTCTACCGAACGCGCTGAGCTACCGTGGCGGCGTCCCATAGTGCTCACAGCCATTTGAACCATTTTTTGAACCTCTCCAAACGCGCTGATCTACCGTGGCGGCGTTCCATACTGCTCAGAGCCATTTGAACCATTTTTTGAACCTCTACCGAACGCGCTGATCTACTGTGGCGGCGTCCCATAGTGCTCAGAGCCATTTGAACCATTTTTTGAACCTCTACCGAACGCGCTGATCTACTGTGGCGGCGTTCCATAGTGCTCAGAGCCATTTGAACTATTTTTTGAACCTCTACCGAACGCGCTGAGCCTCCGTGGCGGCGTCCCATAGTGCTCAGAGCTATTTGAACCACTTTTTGAACCACTGCCGAACGCGCTGAGCTACCGTGGCGGCGTCCCATAGTGCTCAGAGCCATTTGAACCATTTTTTGAACCTCTCCAAACGCGCTGATCTACCGTGGCGGCGTTCCATACTGCTCAGAGCCATTTGAACCATTTTTTGAACCTCTACCGAACGCGCTGATCTACTGTGGCGGCGTCCCATAGTGCTCAGAGCCATTTGAACCATTTTTTGAACCTCTACCGAACGCGCTGATCTACTGTGGCGGCGTCCCATAGTGCTCAGAGCCATTTGAACCATTTTTTGAACCTCTACCGAACGCGCTGAGCTACCGTGGCGGCGTCCCATAGTTCTCAGGGCCATTTGAACCATTTTTTGAACCTCTACCGAACGCGCTGAGCTACCGTGGCGGCGTCCCATAGTGCTCAGAGCCATTTGAACCATTTTTTGAACCTCTACCGAACGCGCTGAGCTACCGTGGCGGCGTCCCATAGTGCTCAGAGCCATTTGAACCATTTTTTGAACCTCTACCGAACGCGCTGAGCAACCGTGGCGGCGTCCCATAGTGCTCAGAGCCATTTGAACCATTTTTTGAACCTCTACCGAACGCGCTGAGCTACCGTGGCGGCGTCCCATAGTGCTCAGAGCCATTTGAACCATTTTTTGAACCTCTACCGAACGCGCTGAGCTACCGTGGCGGCGTCCCATAGTGCTCAGAGCCATTTGAACCATTTTTTGAACCTCTACCGAACGCGCTGAGCTACCGTGGCGGCGTCCCATAGTGCTCAGAGCCATTTGAACCATTTTTTGAACCTCTACCGAACGCGCTGAGCTACCGTGGCGGCGTCCCATAGTGCTCAGAGCCATTTGAACCATTTTTTGAACCTCTACCGAACGCGCTGAGCAACCGTGGCGGCGTCCCATAGTGCTCAGAGCCATTTGAACCATTTTTTGAACCTCTACCGAACGCGCTGAGCTACCGTGCCGGCCGTCATTTTGATCTATATTGTTCGTTGAATTTGTTCGGGGTGGACGTCCGATGACACTCGTTTAGTTTCGAGGTTGATCCATTTACTCAGTTTTTTTTTGTTACAGAGGGTAGCTAACCCTCTGACCGAACACGCTGAGCTACCGTGGCTTGAGTTCCGTGAGTACCCCATCTCCTAGCTTCCAAACTTCACAGGAGCTCTCCTGCACACATTGCAGAAGTACAGTTTTGATCTACCAGGAAGTTTAACAGGCTAAGATGGACAGCGTTATTACAAATGAAAGAAGCGATTTCACAGCTCTACAATAACTTTATTATTTGAGATATTTTCACAATGCTTTGCACACACATACAAAAACTCAAAAAGTTTTTTTAGGCATTCACAAATGTTCGATATGTGCCCCATTAGTGATTCGGCAGACATCAAGCCGATAATCAAGTTCCTCCCACACTCGGCGCAGCATGTCCCCATCAATGAGTTCGAAAGCATCGTTGATGTGAGCTCGCAGTTCTGGCACGTTTCTTGGTAGAGGAGGTTTAAACACTGAATCTTTCACATAACCCCACAGAAAGAAATCGCATGGAGTTAACTCGGGAGAGCGTGGAGGCCATGACACGAATTGCTGATCATGATCTCCACCACGACCGATCCATCGGTTTTCCAATCTTCTGTTTAGGAAATGCCGAACATCATGATTGAAGTGCGGTGGAGCACCATCCTGTTGAAAGATGAAGTCGGCGCTGTCGGTCTCCAGTTGTGGCATGAACCAATTTTCCAGCATGTCCAGATACACGTGTCCTGTAACGTTTTTTTCGCAGAAGAAAAAGGGGTCGTAAACTTTAAACCGTGAGATTGCACAAAACACGTTAACTTTTGGTGAATTGCGAATTTGCTGCACGAATGCGTGAGGATTCTCTACCGCCCAGATTCGCACATTGTGTCTGTTCACTTCACCATTAGGAAAAAATGTTGCTTCATCACTGAAAACAAGTTTCGCACGGAACGCATCTCTTCCATGAGCTGTTGCAACCGCGCCGAAAATTCAAAGCGTTTGACTTTGTCATCGGGTGTCAGGACTTGTAGCAATTGTAGACGCTAAGGCTTCTGCTTTAGCCTTTTCCGTAAGATTTTCCAAACCGTCGGCTGTGGTACGTTTAGCTCCCTGCTTGCTTTATTCGTCGACTTCCGCGGGCTACGCGTGAAACTTTCCCGCACGCGTTCAACCGTTTCTTCCCTCACTGCAGGCCGACCCGTTGATTTCCCCTGACAGAGGCATCCAGAAGCTTTCAACTGCGCATACCATCGCCGAATGGAGTTAGCAGTTGGTGGATCTTTGTTGAACTTCGTCCTGAAGTGTCGTTGCACTGTTATGACTGACTGATGAGAGTGCATTTCAAGCACGACATACGCTTTCTCGGCTCCTGTCGCCATTTTGTCTCACTGCGCTCTCGAGCGCTCTGGCGGCAGAAACCTGGAGTGCGGCTTCAGCCGAACAAAACTTTATGAGTTTTTCTACGTATCTGTAGTGTGTCGTGACCATATGTCAATGAATGGAGCTACAGTGAATTTTTGAAATCGCTTCAATCATTTGTAATAGTCCTGTACATAATCTTACGTGACTTTGGTGAATTCAGCCGAGAGGTAAGTAAAGCGGGCGGACTACCTGAAGGAAAGATGGCGGGGCCTGTGCTGCGTTGGAGGGTCTACATCTACATCTACATGGATACTCTGCATATCAAGTGCCAGGTTGAGGGTTCATCGAAGCACCATCACAATAATTCTCTATTACTCCAGTCTCGTATAGCGCGCGGAAAGAACCAACACCTATATCTTGCCGTGCGAGCTCTGATTTCCCTTATTTTATCGTGGTGACAGTTTCTCCCTATGTAGGTCGGCGTCAACAAAATATTTTCGCATTCGCAGGAGAAAGTTGGTGTTTGAATTTCGTGAGAAGATTCCTCCGCAATGAAAAACTCCTTTGTTTTAATGATGTCCAGCCCAAATCCTGTATCACTTCAGTGGCACTCTCTCACCTATTTCGCGATAATACAAAACGTGCTACCCTTTGAACATTTTCGATGTACTCCGACAATCATATCTCGTAAGGAACCCACACTGCGCAGCAGTATTCTAAAAGAGGACGGGTAAGTGTAGTGTAGGCAGACTACTTAGTAGATATATTACATTTTCTAAGTACCCTGCCAATGAAACACAGTGTTTCGTTAGCCTTCCCACAACACTTTTTATGTATTCCTTCAATTTCAGTTGTTCGTAACTGTAATTCCTAGGTATTTAGTTGAATTTACGGCTTTTAGATTAGACTGATTTATCGTGTAACCGAAGTTTAACGAGTTCCTTTCAACATTCCCGTGGATGACCTCACACTTCTCGTTATGAAGGGTCAATTGCCAATTTTCGCACCACACAGATTTCTTTTCTAAATAGTACTGCAATTTGTTTTGATCTTCAGATGACTTTACTAGTGGCTAAACGACAGCGTCATCGGCAAGCAACTTGAGACGGTTGCTCAGATTGTCTCCCAAATCGTTTATATAGATAAGGAACAGCAAAGGACCTATACCACTACCTTGGGGAACGCCATAAATCACTTCTGTTTTACTCGATGACTCTCTGTCAATTACTACGAACCGTGTCCTCTCTGACAGGAAATCGAGAATCCAGTCACATAACTGAGACGATATTCCATAAGCACGCAATTTCACTACGAGCCGCTTGTGTAGTACAGTGTCAAAAGCCTTCCGGAAATCCAGAAATACGGAATCTATTTGAAATCTCTTGTTAACAGCACTCAACACTTCGTGCGAGTAAAGAGCTAGTTGTGTTTCACAAGAACGATGTTTTCTAAACCCATGTTGACTGTGTGTCAATAGACCGTCTTCTTCGAGGTAGTTCATAATGGTCGAAGACAATATATGTCCAAAATCCTGCTGCATGTCCACGGTAAGAATATGGGCCCGTAATTTAGTGGATTACTGCTTCTAAATTTCTTGAATATTGGCGTGAGCTGTGTAGCTTTCCAGTCTTTGGATACGCGTCTTCCGTCGAGGGAACGATTGTATATGTTTGTTAAGTATGGAGGTATTGCATCAGCATACTCTGAAAGGAACCTAATTGGTATACAGTCTGGACCAGAAGACTTGCCTTTATTAAGTGATTTAAGTTTCTGCACTATTCCTAGGTAATCTACTTCTATGTTGGAGTCCGCAGCTCGTGGTCGTGCGGTAGCGTTCTCGCTTCCCGTGCTCGGGTTTCCGGGTTCGATTCCTGGTGGGGTCAGGGAATTTCTCTGCCTCGTGATGACTGGGTGTTGTGTGATGTCCTTAGGTTAGTTAGGTTTAAGTAGTTCTAGGGGACTGATGACCATAGATGTTTAGTCCAATAGTGCTCAGAGCCATTTGAACTTCTGTGTTGGCAGATATTTTTGTTTCTAATTCTGGAATATTTGCTTCGTCTTGTTTGGTGAAGGAATTTCGGAAGGCTGTGTTTAGTAACTCTGCTTTGGCAGCACTGTCTACGATAGTATCTGTGGTGTCACCGCCACACACCACACTTGCTAGGTGGTAGCCTTTAAATCGGCCGCGGTCCGTTAGTATACGTCGGACCCGCGTGTCGCCACTGTCAGTGATTGCAGACCGAGCGCCGCCACACGGCAGGTCTAGAGAGACGTCCTAGCACTCGCCCCAATTGTACAGCCGACTTTGATAGAGATGGTTCACTGACAAATTACGCTCTCATTTGCCGAGACGATAGTTAGCATAGCCTTCAGCTACGTCATTTGCTACGACCTAGCAAGGCGCCATTATCATTTGCTATTTATCTTGTGATGCCTGTACCGTCAGACCGATGTTCACCAGTTATGGATTAAAGTTAAGTATTCCAACAGCTACGGCCTTTTTGGTAAAGTCTAACCTCCTTAAATGTTCCAGACCTCACGCCAGCCTGCGTGAGCTTTACACGTGCCTTTCGGCTACCAATCATAGTGGCTTGGCTGGCTTGCCAAGTCACAACAGTATCTCCATTGCTATAGCACAGAGAAGGCATTGTTGTGTCTTGCCACTAGCGTACTTCACATACGACCAGACTGTCTTTGAACTTTATGTCAGATTTCGAGACAAAGTTTCCTTGTGGAATTGTTATAAGCATCTCGCATTGAAGACCGCTCTAAATTTCGAGCTTCTGTAAAAGAAGGAGAGAGGGAGGGAGGGGGGGAGGGCGATGTTTTGTTGTTTGTGTTCCAGTGCGTCAGTACGTGCACAACTTGTACCGATCAGCTGCTATGGTACAAATTTTGACACAGTAGTAATACGGATTCGAGAGTGCCCATTACAGAGGGGGTCATTTTCAAATGCAGTTGCAAGGAATTTGAAATTAAAAATGGTTCAAATGGCTCTGAGCACTATGGGACTTAACATCTATGGCCATCAGTCCCCTAGAACTTAGAACTACTTGAACCTAGCTAACCTAAAGACAGCACACAACACCCAGCTATCACGAGGCAGAGAAAATCCCTGACCCCGCCGGGAATCGAACCGGGAACCCGGGTGTGGGAAGCGAGAACGCTACCGCACGACCACGAGATGCGGGCAATTTGAAATTAAATGAAGTGTGAAGTAATACATCGCAAGGAATAGATGAAAAATGTCATTACAAACATTCAGTAAACATTTGTGAATGTCTTTCGTGTTGCATAACGGATTTAAATTTCAGTACAGCTACTGTTATTAATCAATTAATCCCCCGCTCGGGCAGACTCCACAACAGCACCCTGTCAGCGGTGCTACTCAGGGTTCACTGAATGTAGCAGCACTCTGGGATAGAGGAATGTCGACGAGAAGTACTCCGGATTGTGCCGACGTTTACCGATCAGTCCTTGACCACCAACTTAGCGTAGGCAATCTGTTGGCAGTTCATAACACACTAATTTATTTAAATTTATTCGTGTTATATGGATGTTGTTTGAGGTCTGCGACTGTATTATAAGATTACAGGGCTATTACAAATGATTGAAGCGATTTCATAAATTCACTGTAACTCCATTCATTGACATATGGTCACGACATACTACAGATACGTAGAAAAACTCATAAAGTTTTGTTCGGCTGAAGCCGCACTTCAGGTTTCTGCCGTCAGAGCGCTCGAGATCGCAGTGAGACAAAATGACGACAGGAGCCGAGAAAGCGTATGTCGTGCTTGAAATGCACTCACATCAGTCAGTCATAACAGTGCAACGACACTTCAGGACGAAGTTCAACAAAGATCCACCAACTGCTAACTCCATTCGGCGATGGTATGCGCAGTTTAAAGCTTCTGGATGCCTCTGTAAGGGGAAATCAACGGGTCGGCCTGCAGTGAGCGAAGAAACGGTTGAACGCGTGCGGGCAAGTTTCACGCGTAGCCCGCGGAAAATTGGCTCATGCCACAGCTGGAGACCCACAGCGCCGACTTCATCTTTCAACAGGTTGGTGCTCCACCGCACTTCCATCATGATGTTCGGCATTTCTTAGACAGGAGATTGGAAAACCGATGGATCGGTCGTGGTGGAGATCGTAATCAGCAATTCATGTCATGGCCTCCACGCTCTCCAGACTTAACCCCATGCGATTTCTTTCTGTGGGGTTATGAGAAAGATTCAGTGTTTAAACCTCCTTTACCAAGAAACGTGCCAGAACTGCGAGCTCGCATCAACGATGCTTTCGAACTCATTGATGGGGACATGCTGCGCCGAGTGTGGGAGGAACTTGATTATCGGCTTGATGTCTGCCGAATCACTAAAGGGGCACATATCGAACATTTGTCAATGCCTAAAAGAACTTTTTGAGTTTTTGTATGTGTGTGCAAAGCATTGTGAAAATATCTCAAATAATAAAGTTATTGTAGAGCTGTGAAGTAGCTTCAATCATTTGTAATAACCCTGTATGTGGAATAATTTTATACTGCTGCAGCCGATTTTTACTAATATTTTACTAGCACAATGCATCTCTGAAGTATGCTGCCATCATCAGGTGCGTTATACAGTTATTTATACATCAGCTGATAGATTGTGAACATTATCTGATACACAGGGTGGTCCATTGATCGTGACAGGGCCAAATATCTCACGAAATAAGTGTCAAACGAAAACACTACAAACAACGCTCGTCTAGCTTGAAGGGGGAACCAGATGGCGCTATGGTTGACCCGCTAGATGGCGCTGCCATACGTCAAACGGATATCAACTGCGTTTTTAAAAATAGGAACCCCCATTTTTTTATCACATATTTGTGTAGTAAGTAAAGAAATATGAACGTTTTAGTTCGACCAACATTTTTTCGCTTTGTGATAGATGGCGCTGTAATAATCACAAACATATGGCTCACAATTTTAGGCGAACAGTTGGTAGCAGGTAGGTACGTTTGAACATTTTATTTCGGTTGTTCCAATGTGATACATGTACCTTTGTGAACGTATCATTTCTGAGAACGCATGCTGTTACAGCATGATTACCTGTAAATACCACATTAATGCAGTAGATGATCAAGATGATGTCCGTCAACCTCAATGCATTTGGAAATACGTGTAACGACATTCCTCTCAGCAGCGAGTAGTTCGCCTTCCGTAATGTTCGCACACGCATTGACAATACGCTGACGCATGTTGTCAGGCGTTGTCGGTGGATCACCATAGCAAATATCCTTCAACTTTCCCCACAGAAAGAAATCCGGGGACGTCAGATCCGGTGAACGTGCGGACCATGGTATGGTGCTTCAACGACCATTCCACCTGTCATGAAATCATCTATTCAGTACCGCTTCAACCGCACGCGAGCTATGTGCCGGACATCCATCATGTTGGAAGTACATCGCTCTTCTGTCATGCGTCCGCCCCAGTAGCTGAGTGGTCAGCGTGACGGATTGCCGTCCTCCGGGCCCGGGTTCGATTCCCGGCTGGGTCGGAGATTTTCTCCGCTCAGGGACTGGGTGTTGTGTTGTGTTCATCATCATTTCATCCCCATCCGGCGTGCAGGTCGCCCAATGTGGCGCCGAATGTAATAAGACCTGCGCCAAGGCGGCCGGACCTGCCCCGCGAGGGGCCTCCCGGCCAATGACGCCAAACGCTCATTTCATTTCCATTTCTGTCATGCAGTGAAACAAATGGCTCTGAGAACCATGGAACTTAACATTTATGGTCATCAGTCCCCTAGAACTTAGAACTACTTAAACCTAACTAAGCTAAGGACATCACACAACACCCAGACATCACGAGGCAGAGAAATGCAGTGAAACCTCTTGTAGTAACATCGGTAGAACGTTACGTAGGAAATCAGCATACATTGCACTATTTAGATTGTCATCGATAAAATGGGGGCCAATTATCCATCCTCCCATAATGGCGCACCATACATTAACACGCCTTGGTCGCTAATGTTCCACTTGTCGCAGCCATCGTTGCCCAGTAGTGCATATTATGCCGGTTTACGTTACTGCTGTTGGTGTATGACGCTTCGTCGCTAAATAGAGCACGTACAAAAAGTCTGTCATCGTCCTATAATTTCTGTTGTGCCCAGTGGCAGAACTGTACACGACGTTCAAAGTCGTCGCCATTCGATTCCTGGTACATAGAAATATGGTACGGGCGCAATCGATGTTGATGTAGCATTCTCAACAGCGACGTTTTTGAGATTCCCGATTCTCGCGCAATTTTTCTGCTACTGATGTGCGGATTACCCACGACAGCAGCTAAAACACCTACTTGGGCATCATCATTTGTTGCAGGTCGTTGTTGATGTATCACATATGGCTGAACACTTCCTGTTTCTTTAAATAAAATAACTATCCGGCGAACAGTCCGGACACTTGGATGATGTCGTCTAGGATACCGAGCAGCATACGTAGCACACGCCCGTTGGGCATTTTGATCGAAATAGCCATACATCAACACGATATCGACATTTTCCGCAATTACTAAACGGTCCATTTTAACACGGGTAATGTATCACGAAGCAAATACCGTCCGCACTGGCGGACTGTTGCGTGGTACCACGTACTTACACGTTTGTGACTATTACAGCGCCATCTATCACAAAGCGAAAAAAGTGGTGCAACTAAAACATTCATATTTCTTTACGTACTACACGAATTTGTAATAAAAAAATGGGTGTTCGTATTTAAAAGAACGAAGTTGTTATCCGTTTGACCTATGGCAGCGCCATCTAGCGGGTCAACCATAGCGCCATCTGGTTTCCCCCTTCAAGCTAGACGAGATTCATTCTTTGTAGTTTTTTCGTTTGATCCTGATTTCGTGAGATATTTGGCAGGTCACTATCAAAGGACCACCTTGTATACTGAGTTGTCACTGTCACTGTTACACTGTTTGCCAGCTGTAAAAACAAACATGCTGGACAGTGCAACAGTTGAAGGTGCACAAAAAGATAGCTGACAGTGGAACAGTTGAGAGTGCTCTTGCCGGTTCTGAATCTTCCAGAGGTGTCTGTGCATATGTGTGTGTGTGTGTGTGTGTGTGTGTGTGTGTGTGTGTGTGTGTGTGAGAGAGAGAGAGAGAGAGAGAGAGAGAGAGAGAGAGAGAGAGAGAGAGACAGAGAGACAGAGAGAGAGAGAGAGAGAGAGAGAGAGCAAGTTTGAGGATTTTCCGTTGTTATTATTATAAGTACATTTTTTTGCGTTGTGTGTGAAAAGGGGGAGAGAGAGAGAGAGAGAGAGAGAGAGAGAGAGAGAGAGAGCTAGCGCGACAATAGGTTTGATGATTTTTTTTTCTTTTTTTGCTAAATGCGGGCCCTACCCAAAAACATATGAATTGATAAAGCAAACACGGAAAAAAGAGGTTCAACTTTAACATGATTACTTCAATCCTAGTCCGCTCAAGAATGATTCTGCGAACTGTTTTCTAGCAAACGTGGATGGCGTACTTCTAGGAGGTTGTTGTATGTACTCTTAGGTTTTATAGAGCGTCTGTGGTTTTGTTCCGTATCTCTGTGTTTCTGTATTCGCCAATGTGGAAACGATGCCCTAAAAACATATTTTCATCCGATACGGTTGTCACAATTGCAGCTTAGGATGCAGTTCTTGTATTTCATTACGGGAACGTAGGGAGGATTAAGGTATTAGAGAGAATGAGCTTTAGAAGACGTAATTTCGCTCAAGACATCTTGTTAAAAGTATATTTACAATATCTCTCTGCAGCTGTAAAGCCTAGTGAAGACCTAATAATGGAATGAAGGCAGAAAACAAGAAAGCTTGAAGGTAAAGAGAACCTTGAGTACAAATCTGGAGCAATATGTAGAAGTGACATAAGAAAAAACGTTACGTTGGACTTAAAATTGCATTTCATGAAAATTGTCTTTTTCAAAGTTTATGTACCTTATTCGCAGAGTCTATGAAGGCTAAAACTAGGAAATTCTGTATAATTATTTCTATAAACCCAATAAATTTTGTTTAAAGAGCAAATTTTGAAAATCTGAGTGTAAGCTGAGATATGGGGCAAACTGTTGGAATTTTCACATATTTTATATCATACTGACAGCACTATTATTGAAAAGTACATATATTATTGTTTATATAAAATCAAATCATTCCATAAAAAAGTTAAATACATACAATCCAAGGAACTTAATAGTAAATGTCTTAATTTTGTAGTATAAGCATGGTTGTTGTTGTTGTTGTTGTGGTCTTCAGTCCTGAGACTGGTTTGATGCAGCTCTCCATGCAACTCTATCCTCTCTTCCTCTCCCAATACGTACTGCAGCCTACATCCTTCTGAATCTGTTTAGTGTATTCATCTCTTGGTCTCCCTCTACGATTTTTACCCTCCACACTGCCCTCCAATGCTAAATTTGTGATCCCTTGATGCCTCAGGACATGTCCTACCAACTGGTCCCTTCTTACTGTCAAGTTGTGCCACAAACTCCTCTTCTCCCCAATCCTATTCAATACCTCCTCATTAGTTACGTGATCTACCCACATAATCTTCAACATTCTTCTGTAGCACCACATTTCAAAGGCTTCTATTCTCTTCTTGTCCAAACTATTTATTGTCCACGTTTTACTTCCATACATAGCTACACTCCATACAAATACTTTCAGAAACGACTTCCTGACATTTAAATCTATACTCGATGTTAACAAATTTCTCTTCTTCAGAAACACTTTCCTTGCCATTGCCAATCTACATTTTATATCCTCTCTACTTCGACCATCATCAGTTACTTTGCTCTCCAAATAGCAAAACTCCTTTACTACTTAACTCCTTTACTACTTTAAGTGTCTCATTTCCTAATCTAATTCCCTCACCATCGCCCGACTTAATTCGATTACATTCCATTATCCTCGTTTTGCTTTTGTTGATGTTCATCTTATATCCTCCGTTCAAGACACTGTCCATTCCGTTCAACTGCTCTTCCAAGTCCTTTGCTGTCTCTGACAGAATTACAATGTCATCGGCGAACCTCAAAGTTTTTATTTCTTCTCCATTGATTTTAATACCTACTCTTAATTTTTCTTTTGTTTCCTTTACTGCTTGCTCAGTATACAGACTGAATAACATCAGGGAGATGCTACAACCCTGTCTCACTCCCTTCCCATCCACTTTTCCCCTTTCATGCCCCTCGACTCTTATAACTGCCATCTGGTTTCCGTACAAATTGTAGATAGCCTTTCGCTCCCTGTATTGTACCCCTGCCACCTTTAGAATTTGAAAGAGTGTATTCCGGTCAACATTGTCAAAAGCTTTCTCTAAGTCTACAAATGCTAGAAACGTAGGTTTGCCTTTCCTTAATCTTCCTTCTAAGATAAGTCGTAAGGTCAGTATTGCCTCACGTGTTCCAGTATTTCTACAGAATCCAAACTGATCTTCCCCGAGGTCGGCTTCTACCAGTTTTTCCATTCGTCTGTAAAGAATTCGCGTTAGTATTTTGCTGCAGTGACTTATTAAACTGATAGTTCGGTAATTTTCACATCTGTCAACACCTGCTTTCTTTAGTATTGGAATTATTATATTGTTCTTGAAGTCTGAGGGACTTTCGCCTGTCTCATACATCTTGCTCACGAGATGGTAGAGTTTTGTCAGGACTGGCTCTCCCAAGGCTGTCAGTAGGTCTAATGGAATGTTGTCTACTGGAAATAGTACCAATAAAAAAACCGTAACCTCCATGGCTTTTGAGATAGAAACCAGCGGAAGGCATGGAGGTGGACTGTCGCCACTACTGTTCAATTGAGTACTAGAAAAAGTTATCAGTGAATGGAGTAAAAGACCAGAGGAAGAAGGAATTAGAAGAATCACAATTGGGAGAAAAGGGGATAGACTGAGTTTTGATTGTCTGGCTTTTGCAGATGATATTGGCATCTTTGCTGAATCTATACTAGAGGCAACAGTGCAGCAGATGAAACTCCTGCTACAGACAGCTTCAAAAGCAAGCTTACATATAGCTTTTGAAAAAAAAAAAAAAGAAAAACCAGAGTACACTACAGATGTGAAGGAGGCACCGAAATATATGGAAACAGATTATGGCAGAATAGAAAAGGCTACAAAACTTATAACCAAATGCTTTAGACAAAAAAGTTAGGCGGCCGGTGTGGCCGAGCGGTTCTAGGCGCTTCAGTCTGGAACTGCGCGAACGCTATGGTCGCAGGTTCGAATCCTGCCTCGGGCATGGATGTGTGTGATGACCTTAGGTTAGTTAGGTTTAGGTAGTTGTAAGTTCTAGGCGACTGATGACCTCAGATGTTAAGTCCCATAGTGCTCAGAGCCATTTGAACCATTTGAACAAAGAAGTTAACCTGAGGAGGCAAGGAAAATGAAGGTGACCTTTCAGTTAACAAAAAACCTGTATAACAAGAAATCTATTTCCATAAATGCAGAACTTTGGTACTACAAAACTCATTAAACCAGAATGGCTTTATGCATCAGAATGCCTTTCGTTAAATACAGCCAAACAGTCAGGAAGGAAGGAAAGGAAAATGATTACGAAAATCTTGTGAGTAAAATATGAGAATGGGAAATGGAAATTAAGAAGTGACAAAGAAGTTTATGAGGAAATAGAGCGAATATCAGAAATGACGAGGAAGGGAAGAGCTGCATTCTACAGACACCTAAAAAGGCTAGATGAAAACACGATATCAAAAGGAAATTTTAAATACTTTGAGAGAAACCGGCAACGGCCTTGCCGCAGTGGATACACCGGTTCCCGTGAGATCGCCGATGTTAAGCGCTGTCGGGGGTGGTCGGCGCTTGGATGGGTGACCATCCAGGCCGCCATGTGCTGTTGCCATTTTTCTGGGTGCACTCAGCCTCGTGATGTCAATTGAGGAGCTACTCGACCGAATACTAGCGGCTTCGGTCAAGAATACCATCATAACGACCGGAAGAGCGGTGTGCTGACCCAACGTCCCTCCTATCCGCATACTCCACTGCGGATGACACGGCGGTCGGATGGTCCCGGTAGGCCACTCGTGGCCTGAAGGCGGTTTTTTTTTTTTTTTACAGAAACCTCGAAACACCTATGACGTGGCTAAAAGAAGTTAAAGCAGACCTGAAGGAAACGGAAAGAATGGAGGAAGAAATAGGAGAAGGAGAAATGTCCAGAGCAAACGTAAAACATTTTGAGGGCTTCCAGGAGAAAACTAAGAAAAAGACAGGTGCAATACGGACAGAAGAAAGAAGGGAAAAACAAAGGGAAGGTATCAAAAATTACTGGAAAGAAAGAAAGGAGAAAAGAAGGAATGCATAAGATAATTTCGTGTGGTCCTAAGTAAGCAAAACCAATGGAATATTGGTTATTTCAGAAGACGGTTGATTTGAGCATTTTTAATATTCCGGCTAAAAAGGAGCTGAAAAAATAGGTATAATCCTGTTGTTTCAGAAACAAAATATTCAAATGTGTGTGAAATCTTATGGGACTCAACTGCCAAGGTCATCAGTCCCTAAGCTTACATACTACTTAACCGAAATTATCCTAAGGACAAACACACACACCCATGCCTGAGGGAGGACTCGAACCCCCGCCGGGATCAGCCGCACAGTCCGTGACTGCAGCACCCCAGACCGCTGCGACAATTCCGCGCGGCTTTCAGAAACAACCGCCAAGCCTACACCTGTGTGTTAGTGGATGTACGTATGTGTGGTTTTGTTGACGTACTTGTAACAAGCACAATGTAATCCTGCGTTGCCCTCGTGCAACCAGACAGTACGCGTGTGTCTGTTATAGAAACTGATTTCCAGGGTGTAAATACAGTCAGCAGCTGGGACAGCTGCACCTGCCGCCCGCTGTTTATCCCGCGAAACTGAGTGCCGAAATACGGGGTGAGCGGCATGTCGTCTGCAACTTTAATGGCGCCACCGACCCACTGCAGCGCACGCAAATCCTGTTGTTTCAGTTACAAAATGTTCGAATGTGTGTGAAATTTTATGGGACTCAACTGCCAAGGTCGTCAGTTCCTAAGCTTACACACTACTTAACCGAAATTATCCTAAGGAAAAACACACACCCATGCCCGAGGGAGGACTCGAGCCTCCACCGGGACCAGCCGCACAGTCCGTGACTGCAGCGCCCTAGACCGCTCGGCTAATCCCGCGCGGCTTTCGGAAACAACCGCCAAGCCTACACCTGTGTGTTAGTAGTTGTACGTATGTGCGGTTTTGTTGTCGTACTTGTAACAAGCACAATGTATTCCTGCGTTGCCCTCGTGCAACCAGCCAGTACGCGTGTGTCTGTTATAGAAACTGATTTCCAGGGTGTAAATACAGTCAGCAGCTGGGACAGCTGCACCTGCCGCCCGCTGTTTATCCTACGAAACTGAGCAATGAGTGCCGAAATACGGGTTGAGCGGCATGTCGTCTGCAACTTTAATGGCGCCACCGACCCACTGCAGCGCACGCAAATCCTGTTGTTTCAGTTACAAAATGTTCGAATGTGTGTGAAATTTTATGGGACTCAACTGCCAAGGTCGTCAGTTCCTAAGCTTACACACTACTTAACCGAAATTATCCTAAGAACAAACACACACCCATGCCCGAGGGAGGACTCGAACCATCGTCGGGATCAGCCGCACAGTCCGTGACTGCAGCACCCCAGACCGCTGCGACAATTCCGCGCGGCTTTCAGAAACAACCGCCAAGCCTACACCTGTGTGTTAGTGGATGTACGTGTGGTTTTGTTGACGTACTTGTAACAAGCACGATGTAATCCTGCGTTGCCCTCGTGCAACCAGCCAGTACGCGTGTGCCTGTTATAGAAACTGATTTCCAGGGTGTAAATACAGTCAGCAGCTGGGACAGCTGCACCTGCCGCCCGCTGTTTATCCCACGAAACTGAGCAATGAGTGGCGAAATACGTGGTGAGCGGCATGTCGTCTGCAACTTTAATGGCGCCACCGACCCACTGCAGAGCGCGCGGACAGCTTTTAGCGGAAACAAAGCGCCGCTACGCCCTGGCAGTGCAGCTCTGTCCGCGTGTTTAGCTGCGTGGGTGTGGGTGTGGTCGCGAGCGCGCCGGCACTGCTTTTGTAGTTGCCGCGCAGTTGGCAGGGCCGCATTCCGCGGCGACACACACAGAGAGCGCTTAAGCAGAGAGAGAGACAAATTGTTACCAGCACGCGACCGGCGGTTTCCGCCCGCCCATAAACTAGCACCAGCGGAAGGCTGATTGTCTGCCCGCCGAACAGGTGCCATTATCCCTCTCCAAATCACATCGACTAGGTGCGTGTGACGCGAGAATGGTAAGGACGTTACGAGAGGTTGCGATATACGCCCATGTTCGTAAATTAATGATAATGCTGATACATTGAAACAACGCTGTGGTGGGCAGTTTTCGGGTTTAAATGACCTCGGGGTACGACCATGCGGTGCATTTGACCTGAGGTCGTCGCACGGTGGCGCTGGCAGAAGTCCACATACGTGTGTTGGTGCATGTCAGAGTACGGTGCAGCGAGTAAGTGTGCAGACGTTTTCAGATGTGCTAATGGAGACTGCGTGTTGAAAATGGCTCAGAGAACACATATTGATGACGTTATGAGGGGTAGAATACTAGGGCGACTAGAGGCTGGTCAAACACAGCAGGTCGTAGCACGGGCCCTCCGTGTGCCACAAAGTGTGATCTCAAGATTATGGCAACGGTTCCAGCAGACAGGAAACGTGTCCAGGCGCTACAGTATGGGAGGTCCACAGTTTACAACACCACAAGAAGACCGATATCTCACCATCAGTGCCCGCAGACGGCCACGGAGTACTGCAGGTAGCCTTGCTCGGGACCTTACCGCAGCCACTGGAACAGTTGCCTCCAGACACACAGTCTACAGACGACTGAACAGACACGGTTTATTCGCCCAGAGTCCTGCAAGGTGCATGCCACTGACCCCTGGTCATAGGATAGCCCGTAATGGCTGGTGTCAAAAACTCAGTACATTGTCATTAGAACAGTGGTCCCAGGTTATGTTCACGGACGAGTCCAGGTATAGTCTAAACAGTGATTCTAGCCGGGTTTTCATCTGGCGTGAACCAGGAACCAGATACCAACCCCTTAATGTCCTTGACAGGGACGTGAATGGAGATCGTGGTTTGATGTTGTGGGGTGGGATTATGATTGATGCACGTACACCCCTGCATGTCTTTGACATAGGAACTGTAACAGGTCAGGTGTATCGGGAAGTCATTTTGCACCATTTTCCACCCCTTTACAGGGGTGCAGTCGGTCCCACATTCCTCCTGATGGATGATAACGCACGGCCCCACCGAGCTGCCATCGTGGGGGAGTACCTTGAAACAGAAGATACCAGGCGAATGGAGTGCCCTGCCTCTTCTCCAGATCTAAACGCCATCGAGCACGACTGGGATGCTCTCGCTCGACGTATCGCTGCACGTCTTCAAACCCCTACGACACTTCAGGTGCTCCGACAGGCACTGGTGCAAGAATGGGAGGCTATACCCCAGCAGCTGCTCGACTACCTGATCCAGAGTATGCCAACCCGTTGTGCGGCCTGTGTACGTGTGCATGGTGGTCATATCCCATATTGATGTCGGGATACATGCGCAGGAAACAGTGGCGTTTTCTAGCACATATCTTTCGAGACGGTTTTCTCAACTTATAACCAATACCGTGGACTTACAGATCTGTGCCGTGTGTTCTCCCTATGAGTCTATAATATTAGCGCTGGTTTTGTGTATGCCACCTTGTGTGGCACCACATTCTGCAATTATCCTTAATTTATGAGCATGAGTGTATTTCTACTGAACTCTCTACTATAGATCGCGCAGGATACGGTACCCTATGCGGAGTGAGCATTTTTCGTCCAAACCGCAGAACGAGTTTGTTCGTTAGTTGGGAAGGGGAAGCCGATAGGTTTTCCACCTTTCGATTCGTCGGGGATGACAGAATGGACAAGCACACCTTGAAATCTTTCTCAAACAGTTTCACAGAGACTGTTATTGTTGTGGTCTTCAGTCCAGAGACTGGTTTGATGCAGCTCTCCATGATACTCTATCCTGTGCAAGCTTCATCTCCCAGTACCTACGGCAACCTACATCTTTCTGAATCTGTTTAGTGTATTCATCTCTTAGTCTCCCTCTACGACTTTTATCGTCCACGCTGCCCTCCAATACTAAATTGGTGATCCCTTGATGCTTCATAATATGTCCCACCAACCGATCCATTCTTCTAGTCAAGTTGTGCCACAAATTTCTCTTCTCCCTAATTCTATTCAATACCCTCTCATTAGTTATGTGATCCACCCATCTAATCTTCAGCATCCTTCTGTAGCACCACATTTCGAAAGCTTCTATTCTCTTCTTGTCTCAACTAATTGTCGTCCACGTTTCACTTCCACACATGGCTACACTCCATACAAATACTATCAGAAACGACTTCCTGACACTTAAATCTATACTTGATGTTAACAAATTTCTCTTCTTCAGAAACTCTTTCCTTGCCATTACCAGTCTACATTTTATATCCTCTCTACTTCGACCATCATCAGTTATTTTGCTCCCCAAATAGCAAAACCTCTTTACTACTTTAAACGCCTCATTTCGTAATTCAATTCCCTCAGCATCACCCGATTTAATTCGACTACATTCCATTATCCTCATTTTGATTTTGCTGATGTTCATCTTATATCCTCCTTTCAAGACACTGTCCATTCCGTTCAGCTGCTCTTCCAGGTCCTTTGGTGTCTCTGACAGAATTACAATGTCATCGGAGAACCTCAAAATTTTTATTTCTTTTCCATGGATTTTAATTCCTACTCCGAAATTTTCTTTTGTTTCCTTTACTGCTTGCTCAATATACAGATTGAACAACGTCGGGGATAGGTTACAACCCTGTTTCACTCCCTTCCCAACCACTGCTTCCCTTTCATGCCCCTCTACTCTTATAACTGCCATCTGGTTTCTGCATAAATTGTAAATAGCCTTTCGCTCCCTGTATTTTACCCCTGCCACCTTCAGAATTTGAAAGACAGTATTCCGGTCAACATTGTCAAAAGCTTTCTCTAAGTCTACAAACGCTAGAAACGTAGCGTTGCCTTTCCTTAATCTATTTTCTAAGATAAGTCATAGGGGCAGTATTGCCTCACGCGTTCCAAAATTTCTTCGGAATCCAAACTGATCTTCCCCGACGTTGGCTTCTACCAGTTTTCCATTCGTCTGTAAACAAATCGTGTAAGTATTTTGCAGCCGTGGCTTATTAAACTGATAGTTTGGTAATTTTCACATCTGTCAACACCAGCTTCCTTTGGGATTGGAATTATTATATTCTTCTTGAAGTCTGAGGGTATTTCGCATGTGTCATACATCTTCCTCACCAGATCTACATCTGCTTCTACAACTATATTTATATGGATACTCTGCAAATCACATTTAAGTGCCTGGCAGAGGGTTCATCGGACCACCTTCACAATTCTCTATTATTCCAATCTCATTAGGGCGCGGGGAGAATGAACACCCATATCTTTCCGTACGAGTTCTGATTTCCCTTATCTTGGTGATCGTTCCTCCCTATGTAAGTCGGTGTCAACAAAATATTTTCGCATTCGGAGGAGAAAGTTGGTGACTGAAATTTTGTGAGAAGATTCCGTCGCAACGAGAAACCCCTTTCTTTTGACGATTTCCACCCTAATTCCTGTATCATTTCTGTGACACTGTCTCCCATATTTCGCGATAGTACAAAACGTGTTTCGTGTCTTTGAACTTTCTCGATGTACTCCGTCAGTCCTATCTGGTAAGGATCCCACACCTCGCAGCAGTAGTCTAAATGAGGACGGAGAACCGTAGTGTAGGCAGTCTCCTTAGTAGGTCTGTTACATTTTCTAAGTGTCCTGCCAATAAAACGCAGTCTTTGGTCAGCCTTCCGCACAACATTTTCTATGTGCTCCTTCCAATTTAAGTTGTTCGTAATTTTAATACCTAGGTGTTTAGTTGAATTTACGGCTTTTAGATTAGACTGATTTGTCGTATAACCGAAGTTTAACGAGTTCCTTTTAGCACTCATGTGGATGACCTCGCTCTTCTCGTTATTTAGGGTCAACTGCCACTTTTCGCACCATTCAGATATTTTTTCTAAATCATGTTGTAGTTTGTTTTGATCTTCTGATGACTTTATTAGTCGATAAAAGCCAGCGTCATCTGCAAACAACCGAAGACGGCTGCTCAGACTGTCTCCCAAATCATTTATATACACTCCTGGAAATTGAAATAAGAACACCGTGAATTCATTGTCCCAGGAAGGGGAAACTTTATTGACACATTCCTGGGGTCAGATACATCACATGATCACACTGACAGAACCACAGGCACATAGACACAGGCAACACAGCATGCACAATGTCGGCACTAGTACAGTGTATATCCACCTTTCGCAGCAATGCAGGCTGCTATTCTCCCATGGAGACGATCGTAGAGATGCTGGATGTAGTCCTGTGGAACGGCTTGCCATGCCATTTCCACCTGGCGCCTCAGTTGGACCAGCGTTCGTGCTGGACGTGCAGATCGCGTGAGACGACGCTTCATCCAGTCCCAAACATGCTCAATGGGGGACAGATCCGGAGATCTTGCTGGCCAGGGTAGTTGACTTCCACCTTCTAGAGCACGTTGGGTGGCACGGGATACATGCGGACGTGCATTGTCCTGTTGGAACAGCAAGTTCCCTTGCCGGTCTAGGAATGGTAGAACGATGGGTTCGATGACGGTTTGGATGTACCGTGCACTATTCAGTGTCCCCTCGACGATCACCAGTGGTGTACGGCTAGTGTAGGAGATCGCTCCGCACACCATGATGCCGGGTGTTGGCCCTGTGTGCCTCGGTCGTATGCAGTCCTGATTGTGGCGCTCACCTGCACGGCGCCAAACACGCATACGACCATCATTGGCACCAAGGCAGAAGCGACTCTCATCGCTGAAGACGACACGTCTCCATTCGTCCCACCATTCACGCCTGTCGCGACACCACTGGAGGCGGGCTGCACGATGTTGGGGCGTGAGCGGAAGACGGCCTAACGGTGTGCGGGACCGTAGCCCAGCTTCATGGAGACGGTTGCGAATGGTCCTCGCCGATACCCCAGGAGCAACAGTGTCCCTAACTTGCTGGGAAGTGGCGGTGCGGTCCCCTACGGCACTGCGTAGGATCCTACGGTCTTGGCGTGCATCCGTGCGTCGCTGCGGTCCGGTCGCAGGTCGACGGGCACGTGCACCTTCCGCCGACCACTGGCGACAACATCGATGTACTGTGGAGACCTCACGCCCCACGTGTTGAGCAATTGGGCGGTACGTCCACCCGGCCTCCCGCATGCCCACTATACGCCCTCGCTCAAAGTCCGTCAACTGCACATACGGTTCACGTCCACGCTGTCGCGGCATGCTACCAGTGTTAAAGACTGCGATGGAGCTCCGTATGCCACGGCAAACTGGCTGACACTGACGGCGGCGGTGCACAAATGCTGCGCAGCTAGCGCCATTCGACGGCCAACACCGCGGTTCCTGGTGTGTCCGCTGTGCCGTGCGTGTGATCATTGCTTGTACAGCCCTCTCGCAGTGTCCGGAGCAAGTATGGTGGGTCTGACACACCGGTGTCAATGTGTTCTTATTTCCATTTCCAGGAGTGTAGATACGAAACAGCAAAGGGCCTGTAACACTACCTTGGGGAACGCCAGAAAACACTTCTGTTTTACTCGATGAATTTCCATCAGTTACAACGAACTGTGACCTCTCTGACAGGAAGTCAGAAATCTAGTCACATAACTGAGACGATATTCCATAAGCACACAACTTCACAACGACCCGCTTGTGTGGTACAGTGTGAAAAACCTTCCGGAAATCCAGAAATACGGAACCGATCTGAAATCCCTTGTTCACAGAAACTATTCGGTAACAATTTTTCAATTTTTGCTTTTCTTACAGCTTTACATGTCAGGTTCGTGGTGATGTGCTCATAATTTCGTATAGATCATAGTTGTTGCGATATTAACGTGAAAGTAAGACACTGCCCGCAATTCGGAAAAGTGTGTAGCCCGTTGGTTCAACCGACTTCCTTTATTGTCTCACGCGTCTTTCGGCTATAATTGCCACAATCAAGATATGCGAGGGTGGTTTGAAAAGTTCTCAGAACGGAACAGAAAAAAAAGTACTTATATCACTGAAACTATTTTTATTTTTGAATGTACTCTCCTTGTATAAAAAGTTCTCAGTTTACTTGCCGCGTCAAATTTGGATAAAATCCCAAGCTTTCGATGACTACCTCCGTCATCTTCGTCAGGGGTAAAACTGACTGTCGTGGACCGGTGAGGCTTCCGCTTTTATAAGCAGTGGACGGCTTCTCATTGGCTGGATGACGTCACGGTGAAACCGATGCGTACTGAGGTGGCGGCCTCTATATTCATAGATTTTGTTTGCGCGCTTTATCCAGCGTTGCTTGCAGCGCCATCCATCGCTATAGGCGGAGAACTGCGAGGAATGTAAGAAGTCTCCCTCTGCGCTCTTTCTATATCAATTGCGCGCTTCCATGCATTGCTGAGTGCATAACCGGAATCTCTGTTGAAATTATTTTCACAGAGTCTAATTTCAACTGCTTCCCTGATGACAGAGTCCCAATAGTTTGAAGCGTGAGCAAGTAGTCTTGTTTCATCGAATAAAATCTTATGTTTATTTAACAAACTGCTCACTCAGCCACCGCTGATTTTTTCTAGATACCTGTATTTCAGGTGACGCTGATGTTCCACACTGCGATCGGCGACAGTTCTTATAGACTGGCCCACATAACTTTTGCCACACTCGCAAGGAATACTGTAAATTCCCGGCTCTCTCAGGCCAAGACTATCTTTCACGGGTCGCAGCATTTCCTTAATCTTCCTGGGTGGCCGGAAGACTGGTCTGACTCCTTGCCGGCTCAGGACTCTGCCGATCTTGCTGGTCGTTGCACCGCAGAATGGTAGCCAAGCGATGTGTTGGTCCTCTTGATCTGTTCGAACAGCGTCCTTTCTTGGTTTCTTCGCCAGAGTAGATCTGATATCACGATCAGAATAACCATTTTTTATGAATACCGTCGTCAGATGGTTAATCTCGGAGCAGAGATGATCCTCGTCCGAAATAGTCCTTGCTCTGTGTACCAAGGTGTTCAGCATAGCTCTCTTCTGAGCTAGTGGTGAAAACTACGCGCGTTTAGATATAAATCTGTATGCGTCGGTTTTCTGTGCATAGAACGTCCGAGACGTCCATCTGATTTTCGCTCCACCAGTACATCTAAGAAGGGTAACTTTCCATCCTTCTCCACCTCCACTGTAAATCTTATGTTCTGATGTATACCATTCAAATGTTCAACAAACTGCTGCAGTGCCTCATTGCCATGCGGCCAGATTAAAAATGAATCGTCAACATACCTGAAGAAGCAGGATGGACGTAAGGGAACACTGTTCAACGCTCGTTCTTCGAAATCGTCCATGAAGAAGTTAGCTATGGCTGGTGACAGTGGCGAACCCATGGCTGTTCCGTCAATCATTTCATCTCCTTGTAGATTAATGCTCTTATTCCAGTAATGTTCCAGTGCCTTGATCCCATCTCGAAAATGAGTTTCCTCCAGGCGTGCAAAATAGTTGTCAACTCCGGCTGTCAATTCTTCGTTTGAAGGGGATGTTTGTCCACCAAGAAAAATTTTCAGTTTTGGGAAGTGATGGAAGTCTGACGGAACCATATCAGGTGAATGAGGCGAGTGTGTCCACAATTCATACCTTAGTTCGTGTAATTCTGCCATGGCGGCGGCACATGTGTATGGGTGTGCGTCAAGAGTCGTGGCACCCATCTTGCAGGTATTTTTTTCATTTCTAGCTCTTAAGTTAAAATGTGATATACCCTTCCAGATAACATCTGGCAAGCATGATCAATTTCACCACGCCGGCCGGTGCTTCAGTCTAAAACCGCGCGACCGCTACGGTCGGAGGTTCGAATCCTGCCTCGGGCATGGATGTGTGTGATGTGCTTAGGTTAGTTATGTTTAAGTAGTTCTAAAATCTAGGGGACTGATGACCTCAGATGTTAAGTCCCATAGTGCTCATAGCCAGCCATTCACGCAATTTCAATCGGCGGTCCTCCGTGACCATTTTGTGCACTTTTGCAATGATTTCTGGAGTAGCGACACATCTTGGTGGAGCACTGGGCGGATCATCATCTAAGCTCTCCCGACCAAATTTGAATTCATTTGTCGACTTGGCAACAGCTGAATATGAAAGAGGAGAGCCCCGAGTGTATTCTGGAAATCAGCATGAATGTCGTTTGCTTTCATCCCTTATTTTACCACGTATTTAATCACTGCTTCAATCTCGATTTTCTTCTATTTTCGCGAAGCACTATGCGGGAACAGCAACAGAGCTACGTCACCGTCACAGCTCCCTTCCGTGAGCACTGACGTAGCAAGTGTTTACAGGCAACAGTCCACTGAATATCACGTGAACAACTCGCTGCGCTAGCGTCGACCTCTCTTGGTGATTCCGAAAACATTTTATACCACCGAAGTACCGAGTTAGTCAAATTGATGGTTCAAATGGCCCTCAGCACTATGGGACTTTTCATCTGAGGTCATCAGTCCCCTAGACTTAGGACTTAAACGTAACTAACCTAAGGACACCACACAAATCGATGCCCGAGGCTGGATTCGAACCCACGACCGTAGCAGCAGCGCGGTTCTGGACTGAAGCGCCTAGAACCTCTCGGCCACAGCGGCCGGCACCGAGTTATTCGTGACTTCCATTGTACATCGTTGTGTACTGTTGCTTGCTAAATTGCTGTCTGCGATTATGTTTGTTCACTACTGTTTGGAAGAAGCGAAACAGCAAGACCGACAGAGAGAGGTATGATAACAATGAAATTTTTTTCCAACGACTGGGGACATGACACTACACGAATGTTTGTGAATGGCTGGTGTCTGTTCTTTTGGACGTGTCTGAAAGAACAGAATCACCCATTGATATAATTGGTTCGCCTAGACGGAAAATGGATCCACCTACTTGCGGTTTGTATCCGTAAGAAGGTGGATCCATTGCCCGTCTTTCGAACCAATTACACTACTGACAATTAAAAATGTTACACCAAGAACAAATGCAGATGATAAACGGGTATTCATTGGACAGATATATTATACTAGAACTGACATGTGATTACATTTTCACGCAATTTGGGTGCATAGATCCTGAGCAATCAGTACCCAGAACAACCACCTCTGGCCGTAATAACGGCCTTGTTACGCCTCGGCATCGAGTCAAACAGAGCTCGCATGGCGTGTACAGGTACAGCTGCCCACGCAGCTTCAACACGATACCACAGTTCATCAAGAGTAGTTACTGGCGTATTGTGACGAGCCAGTTGCTGGGCCACCATTAACCAGACGTTGTCAATTGGTGAGAGATCTGGAGAATGTGCTGGCCACGGCAGAAGTCGAACATTTTCTGTATCCAGAAAGGCCCGTACAGGACCTGCAACATGCGGGCGTGCACTATCCTGCAGAACAGTAGGGTTTCGCAGGGATCGAATGAAGAGTAGAGCCACGGGTCGTAACATATCTGAAATGTAAGGTCCACTGTTCAAAGTGCCGTCAGTGCGAAGAAGAAGTGACCGAGACGTGTAACCAATGGCACCGCATACCATTACGCCGGGTGATACGTCAGTATGGCGATGAAGAATACAC
This sequence comes from Schistocerca cancellata, assembly GCF_023864275.1. NCBI lineage: Eukaryota > Metazoa > Arthropoda > Insecta > Orthoptera > Acrididae > Schistocerca > Schistocerca cancellata. The sequence continues at coordinate 49,657,878 of NC_064637.1, read as the reverse complement.
GCTTCCAATGTGCGTTCACCGCGATGTCACCAAACACGGGTGCGACCATCATGATGCTGTAAACAGAACCTGGTTCAAATGGTTCAAATGGCTCTAAGCACTATGGTACTTAACATCTGAGGTCATCAGTCCCGTAGAACTTAGAACTACTTAAACATAACTAATCTATGGACATCACACACATCCATGCCCGAGGCAGGATTCGAACCTGCGATCGTAGCAGCAGCGCGGCTCCGAACTGAAGCGCCTAGAACCATTCGACCGCAGCGGCCGGGAAACAGAACCTGGATTCATTCGAAATAATGACGTTTTGCCATTCGTGCACCCAGGTTCGTCGTTGAGTACACCATCGCAGGCGTTGCTGTTTGTGATACAGCGTCAAGGGTAAACGCAGCTATGGTCTCGGAGCTGATAGTCCATGCTGCTGCAAACGTCGTCGAACTGTTCGTGCAGATGGTTATTGTCTTCCAAACGTCTCCATCTGTTGACTCTTGAACCGAGACGTGGCTGCACGATCCGTTACAGCCATGCGGATAAGATGCCTGCCATCTCGACTGCTAGTGATACGAGGCCGTTAGGATCCAGCACGGCGTTCCGTATTACCCTCCTGAACCCACCGATTCCATATTCTGCTAACAGTCATTGGATGTCGACCAACGCGAGCAGCAATGTCGCGATACGATAAACCGCAATCGCAGTAGGCTACAATCCGACCTTTATCAATGTCGGAAACGTGATGGTACGCATTTCTCGTCCTTACACGAGACATCACAACAACGTTTCACTAGGCAACGCCGGTCAACTGCTGTTTGTGTATGGTTCTCTTTTCTCCAAAGGTCTCTTTAATTTTTCCTGTAGGCGGCATCTATCTTAGTCCTAGTGATACATGCTTCCACATCCTTAAATTTGTCCTGTAGCCATTCCTCCTTGGCAAGTTTGGACTTCCTGTCAATTTCGTTTTTGAGACTTTCTATTCCTTTTCGTCTGCTTCATCTACTGAATTTTTATATTTTCTCTTCCCATCGATAAAATCCAATACCACTTGTGGTACCCAAGGATTTCTACTAGTCCTCGTCCCTTTATCTACTTGATCCTCTGCTGCCTTCACTATTTCGTCTCTCAAAGTTACCCGTTCCCCTTCTACTGTATTCCTCTCCCCTCTTCTTGTCAATCGTTCCCAGCGCTCCCTCTGAAACCCTCCACAACCTCCGCTTTTCTGTTCAGTTTATCCAGGTCCCACCTCCTTAAATTCCTACCTTCTTACAGTTCCTTCAATTTTAATCTACAGTTCATATCCAATAAATTGTGGTCAGAGTAAAAAACTGAAAACCAGGTTCCTAAATATGTGTCTTACCACTATATAATCTATCTGAAACCTTCCAGTGTCTCCACGTCTCTTCCACATATACAACCTTCTTTCACGATTCTTAAACCGAGTGTTAGCTATAAATAAGTTGTCCTCCGTGCAAAATTCTGCCAGGCGGCTTCCTCTTTCATTCCTTACCCCCCCAGTCCATTTCACCTACTACTTTTCCTTCTATTTCTATTCCTACAATCAAATTGCAGTCGTGTACGCCCTTTTCAGGATTTTTTCGCTATCCAAAATGGCGTCACCGTCAACCGCTGTCTCTCGTACAGAACTTTCTTTTGTTTGAAGGGGGCGTTAGTGTGTCAAACACTCATCCAGAACGGAAATACGAGCTTTGCACACTGCGTTCTGATCCAGTGTTTCCGTTTATAGAGGCCGCGAAGTATTCCGTTAGCAGGCCCTGTAACACTGTCCGCTGGTGGAATCTTTCAATACTGAAGTGCCCCAGATAAATATATAAAAAAAAATGCTCGCTCTGTTTATATCTGACCCTCAGTCCGTGACCGGACAGGGAGATAAGTCAATGTAGCTGCAACCTCGCACAAAGTTTTATTTACCCGAACGTCGCTCGAACCATAGCCACTGCGGTATTAATCTTTTTGTTCCTCCACATTAGACCATACGTTTCTTCTCGAAAACTTCGTTTTGTCGCGATACATCGTGGACAACAGAAAAACGTTTTGCGTCTGGCGTTTAAAAGTTGTGTTTTAGGTGGAAAGCGTGCCCATTTTATTACCTCCGCACGGTGCAGATGAATTCACTTGACCCATAACTTCTTCAGTAATTATACAGGGTGATTCAAAAAGAATATCACAACTTTAAAAATGTGTATTTAATGAAAGAAACATAATATAACCTTCTGTTATACATCATTACAAAGAGTATTTCAAAAGGTTTTTTTTTTCACTCGAAAACAAGTTCAGAGATGTTCAATATGGCCCCCTCCAGACATTCGAGCAATATCAACCCGATACTCCAACTCGTTCCACACTCTCTGTAGCATATCAGGCGTAACAGTTTGGATAGCTGCTGTTATTTCTCGTTTCAAATCATCAATGGTGGCTGGGAGAGGTAGCCGAAACACCATATCCTTAACATACCCCCATAAGAAAAAATCGCAGGGGGTAAGATCAGGGCTTCTTGGAGGCCAGTGATGAAGTGCTCTGTCACGGGCTGCCTGGCGGCCGATCCATCGCCTCGGGTAGTTGACTTTCAGGTTTCATAACTAACCTTTTTCGTAGGGCTCTCCATACAGTTGATTGTGGAATTTGCAGCTCTCTGCTAGCTCTGCGAGTCGATTTTCCTGGGCTGCGAACAAATGCTTGCTGGATGCGTGCTACATTTTCATCACTCGTTCTCGGCCGTCCAGAACTTTTCCCTTTGCACAAACACCCATTCTCTGTAAACTGTTTATACCAACGTTTAATACACCACTTATCCGGAGGTTTAACACCATACTTCGTTCGAAATGCACGCTGAACAACTGTCGTCGATTCACTTCTGCCGTACTCAATAACACAAAAAGCTTTCTGTTGAGCGGTCGCCATCTTAGCACCAACTGACGCTGACGCCTACTCAACAGCGCCTCAAGCGAACAAATGTACAACTAAATGAAACTTTATAGCTCCCTTAATTCGCCGACAGATAGTGCTTAGCTCTGCTTTTTGTCGTTGCAGAGTTTTAAATTCCTAAAGTTGTGGTATTCTTTTTGAATCACCCTGTACACACTGCAGAGCCAGAGAAACTGGTACACCTGCGTAATATCGTGTAGGGCCCCCGCGAGCAGGCACAAGTGCGCATCACAACGAGGTGTTGCACTTCTGCCACGTTGAACGATTCTCTTCAGTCGTCGTCGGTCCCGCTCTTGCAGGATCTTTTTCTCCTCTCAGCGATGTCGGATATTTGATGTTTTACCGGACTCTTGATATTCACGGTACACTCGTGAAATGGTCGTACGAGAAAATCCCCACTTGATCGTATCCCACTAATTGCGTATCGCTTCGGGCAGACTGGCCACAGTATCTAAAAAAATGAGTAATTTGGTGAGCAATTGGCAGGAATAACTATGACTCTCTTAAGGTAGCCTATGCCTCGTCAACAGTTGAATCACATCAGCAACTCCAAGGAACCTGTCGCTACTTCGGAGATGCTGTGTCCCATCGCTCGTCCGCTGACTATAACACCACGTCCAATGTGGCTTAAATCTTGATAACCTGCCATTCTAGCAAACGTAAGCGATCTAACAACTTCGCCAGACACTTGTCCTATATAGGCGCTGCCGACCGCAACGTCGTCTCCTGCCGGTTTACACATCTCTGTATTTGAATACTCATGCCAATATCAGTTTCGTTGGCGCTTCAGTGTTTATTATGAAAGCAGGTATAGAATGCGCCTGCCTGGTTAGCCGAGCAGTATAACGCTTTCCGTAACGGGAAGGAGCGCCTGGTCCCCGGCACGAATCCGCCCGGCGGATTCGTGTCGAGGTCCGGTGAGCTGGCCAGTCTCTGGACGGTTTTTAGGTGGTTTTTCATCTGCCTCGGCGAATGCGGGCTGGTTCCCCTTCCTCCACCTCAGATACATTATGTCGGCGTTTGCTGCGCAAACAAGTTCTCCACGTACGCATACAACACCATTACTCTACCACACAAAGATAGGGGTTACCGGGCCGAACCGCATAATAACCCTCAAAGAGTGGTTCGGTGTGGGGCGGCGGAGGGGTGAAGTGTACTGCGGTAGCCGTCGTGGGGTTTGTGGACCACTGCGGCTGCGGCGGGGACGGAGCCTCTCCGTCGTTTCTAGGTCCCCATTTAACATAGAACATACATACAAATGTAGAATATGCGTGCCCCTAAAACTCAGAAACGAGACCCGGTACAATCAAGGGAGTTATATGGTGCGGTAGCCCTCAATCCCCCGCCCATGAAGAAATTTCCCGTTTTTACCTGAAGAGCGTGCGTTTGCAGATACAAGAAGTGCGAAGTATCGCTCTCTAGAAATTTACTAGAACATTCCAGAATATTCTACAACATTTCAGAATACCCGAGAATATTCGAGAACATTCCACAATATTCCAGAATATTCCGGAAGGTTCAACAATGATTCGGGATGTTCCTAAATATTCAGGAATAGTCTGGGACATTCGGGAAGTTCCCAGAATATTCGGGAACATCCCGGAACGTCCCAGATCATTGTGGAACATTCCGGAACACTCTCGAGTATTCTGAACTGTTCTGGAAGATTGTGGACCATTCGAAGACTTTTTGGTATGTTGTGGAATGCGCCACTGGTGGGGCTACCCACTGACAGAGGTATACCAGTTTCTTTGGCGCTTCAGTGTATTTCCCTTGTTTCCATGGGAGAAAATGGACAACGGCCTTGCCGCAGTGGATACACCGGTTCCCGTCAGGTCACTGAAGTTAAGCACAGTCAGGCGTGGCTGGCACTTGGATGGGTGACCATCCGACCGCCATGCACTGTTGCCATTTTTCGGGGTGCACTCAGCTTCGTGATGCCAATTGAGGAGCTACTCGACCGAACAGTAGCGGCTCCGGTCACAGAACACCACCATAACGACCGGGAGAGCGGTGTGCTGACGACACGCCCCTCCTATCTGCGTCCTCCACTGAGGATGACACGGCGGTCGGATGGTCCCGATGGGTCACTTGTGGCCTGAAGACGGAGTGTTGTGCATGGCCGGCCGCGGTGGTCTAGCGGTTCTGGCGCTGCAGTCTGGAGCCGCGGGACTGCTACGGTCGCAGGTTCTAATCCTGCCTCGGGCATGGGTGTGTGTCATGTCCTTAGGTTAGTTAGGTTTAAGTAGTTCTAGGGGACTTATGACCTAAGATGTTGAGTCCCATACTGCTCAGAGCCATTTGAACCATTTTTTTGTTGTGCATGGGAGAAAATGAATTAGAGAGGACGAAAGAATACGCAGTGTAGAAAAAAGAATTGCTATTGCATGCCAGACAACCCTACCCTTTCTGCAAAATTTCAGTCTCCAATTTTTTTCACCCCCAGTCCCTCACCACATCACGAAAGGGCAGGGTTCCCACAGAACAGGCTCGCCACAGCGCAAATTCGATCAGAAGGGAACGAATAAAAAAAAATTTAAAAAAGAAGAAACACGGGAAAAAGTACCACGATCAGGGCGTCGGGGTGGGTGGGAAGCGGTTAAGAGGGAGGAGCATGAGGGTGAGACTAGGGGGAGGGAACGACCTGTCCTGAACGAGCAGACAGGGTTGGTGGGGGTGGGGCAGGACAGCACCGGGTACCGGTGATGCCGCCCCCGCCCTCACCCCTCGCCCCATCCAGCTGGGCGTAACGCAGCACGCCTGCCGCCGGTGTAGAATAATAAGCGCCCCCCCCCCCCCTCCCAGCTCACCATCACCTATAAATTAAATTCGTGCCGACAGAGCGGCCAAGTAATTGAAATCGAACCGCCTCTGGCGATACATCCCTTCTGGAATAACCAGCCCTGGGAAGGGCAGGTGGCGTACAGTTGCCTGCACCAGATGACACTATCGTCGCAGTCCGCCCACTAATATTGCTTCCCGGCGCAATAATATCGCTGTGTCATCCGAAAGGCAGCACTACGCTACTTCATTGCGACAGCTGCAACATGTTGGACAGAAGATTGGCATAGGTGATACAGTCCGTTCGGAAAGTTGCTACGCACTGCAGATAACTTGTACACCTGCTTAATATCATGTGGTGCCCCTGCGAGCACGCAGAAGTGCCGCAACACGATGTGGCATGGCCTCGAATGACGTCTGAAGTAGTGATGGAGGAAAGTGACACCATGGATGCTGCAGGCCTGTCCATAAGTCAGCAAGAGTACGAGGGGTTGGAGGTGTCTTCTGAACAGCACGTTGGAAGGTATCCGCGATAATGCTGAATAATGTTCACGTCTGGGGATGTCGGTGGCCAGTGGAAGTGTTTGAACTCAAAAGAGACACTCTGTAGCAATTGTGGAAGTGTGGGGTGTCGCATTGTCCTGCTGGAGTTTTTTTTTCACTTGCTGCTCTTATTATTGGCCCACCCTCTGATTTCTTATGGTGGGTCGCCGGGCGGAGTGGCCGTGCGGTTCTAGGCGCTACAGTCTGGAACTGAGCGACCGCTACGGTCGCAGGTTCGAATCCTGCCTCGGGCATGGATGTGTGTGATGTCCTTAGGTTAGTTAGGTTTAATTAGTTCTAAGTTCTAGGCGACTGATGGCCTCAGAAGTTAAGTCGCATGGTGCTATGAGCCATTTGAACCATTTTTTTCTTATGGTGCGTCGTCAGCCACTTGGCGGTTCTGACTGGATTGGGGGATCAGAGCGGCTAGTAACACACCACCCCGACCCCACTCACACCATTGCCCGTGTCCCGCCACGTGGAGGTGGGATCGATTTGTTTAGTTTCTACAAATGGCGAAATGTGCAGCATCTAATATCTTTTGAAACAATAAAATCGTGAGAGGATGATAATACAAAACGAAGTTTTGATATATAAGAAGAGTTGAGAAAAGAAGGTAGGAAAGAGTGTAGGAGGAGAGGTTACCATCACCTGGTTGTGGGTGGCGGCCAGGGTCTTGGAATGGTCTTCTACATCTACATCTACATCCATACTCCGCAAGCCACCTGACGGTGTGTGGCGGAGGGTACCTTGAGTTCCTCTATCGGTTCTCCCTTCTATTCCAGTCTCGTATTGTTCGTGGAAAGAAGGATTGTCGGTATGCCTCTGTGTGGGCTCTAATCTCTCTGATTTTATCCTCATGGTCTCTTCGCGAGATATACGTAGGAGGGAGCAATATACTGCTTGACTCTTCGGTGAAGGTACGTTCTCGAAACTTTGACAAAAGCCCGTACCGAGCTACTGAGCGTCTCTCCTGCAGAGTCTTCCACTGGAGTTTATCTATCATCTCCGTAACGCTTTCGCGATTACTAAATGATCCTGTAACGAAGCGCGCTGCTCTCCGTTGGATCTTCTCTATGTCTTGTATCAACCCTATCTGGTACGGATCCCACACTGCTGAGCAGTATTCAAGCAGTGGGCGAACAAGCGTACTGTAACCTACTTCTTTTGTTTTCGGATTGCATTTCCTTAGGATTCTTCCAATGAATCTCAGTCTGGCATCTGCTTTACCGACAATCAACATTATATGATCATTCCATTTTAAATCACTCCTGATGCGTACTCCCAGATAATTTATGGTATTAACTGCTTCCAGTTGCTGACCTGCTATTTTGTAGCTAAATGATAAAGGATCTATCTTTCTGTGTATTCGCAGCACATTACACTTGTCTACATTGAGATTCAGTTGCCATTCCCTGCACCATGCGTCAATTCGCTGCAGATCCTCCTGCATTTCAGCACAATTTTCCATTGCTACAACCTCTCGATACACCACAGCATCATCTGCAAAAAGCCTCAGTGAACTTCCGATGTCATCCACCAGGTCATTTATGTATATTGTGAATAGCAACGGTCCTATGACACTCCCCTGCGGCACACCTGAAATTACTCTTACTTCGGAAGACTTCTCTCCATTGAGAATAACATGTTGCGTCCTGTTATCTAGGAACTCCTCAATCCAATCACACAATTGGTCTGATAGTCCATATGCTCTTACTTTGTTCAATAAACGACTGTGGGGAACTGTATCGAACGCCTTGCGGAAGTCAAGAAACACGGCATCTACCTGTGAACCCGTGTCTATGGCCCTCTGAGTCTCGTGGACGAATAGCGCGAGCTGGGTTTCACATGACCGTCTTTTTCGAAACCCATGCTGATTCCTACAGAGTAGATTTCTAGTCCCCAGAAAAGTCATTATACTCGAACACAATACGTGTTCCAAAATTCTACAACTGATCGACGTTAGAGATATAGGTCTATAGTTCTGCACATCTGTTCGACGTCCCTTCTTGAAAACGGGGATGACCTGTGCCCTTTTCCAATCCTTTGGAACGCTACGCTCTTCTAGAGACCTACGGTACACCGCTGCAAGAAGGGGGGCAAGTTCCTTCGCGTACTCTGTGTAAAATTGAACTGGTATCCCATCAGGTCCAGAGGCCTTTCCTCTTTTGAGCGATTTTAATTGTTTCTCTATCCCTCTGTCGTCTATTTCGATATCTACCATTTTGTCATCTGTGCGACAATCTAGAGAAGGAACTACAGTGCAATCTTCCTCTGTGAAACAACTTTGGAAAAAGACATTTAGTATTTCGGCCTTTAGTCTGTCATCCTCTGTTTCAGTACCATTTTGGTCACAGAGTGTCTGGACATTTTGTTTTGATCCACCTACCGCTTTGACATAAGACCAAAATTTCTTAGGATTTTCTGCCAAGTCAGTACATAGAACTTTACTTTCGAATTCATTGAACGCCTCTCGCATAGCTCTCTTCACACTACATTTCGCTTCGCGTAATTTTTGTTTGTCTGTTTGTCTGTTTTTGTTTGAAGCCGGTGGACGCCATTCACAATTCCTTTACTACGCTACTGGCAATTAAAATTGCTACACCACGTGAAACGTCCTCTTCGAAAAATTAATGAATTACTGTGCTGATAAACCTCTTACGTTATTTGCTTTTCAAACAGGTGAGCAAAACTGAACGTTCTCAGACATTACTCTCTTTACTTATTCTGATCAACACTAAACTGACACACAATATTTTTAGCGCAACGCAATCTGACTTTTAATAATGTGTACAAAAGAATGGCCCTGACTAACAATAATCTATACCTTTCACAAATCACTTACCTCACAAAAATCTTCGTTACTCGAACTACTGCAATACAGCGAGCGCCACTACTGCCAGCTAAATAAAAGATTCAAACTACTGAAAGCACTAACTACTGATAGGCATAGTTAGCAAATGAAAGATTTTGATAGAGAACAAACAATGTATTTACCTTAATAGTGTTCAAAAGTTATAATATATATAGCAGTTCATGACATCCACTCTTACAAATGTACTGTCTCTGATGGACACACGTCCAGATCATCCGTTCTCAAAATTCCGCCCTCTCTCTCCCCCACATCCACCACTGCTGGCGGCTCACCTGCAACTGCGCAACGCTACGCGCTGTTAACATCCAGCTGCCCAACACTACAATAGCCAACAACAATGCAAACCAGCCACAGACTGCACGCAGCACAGCCAGTGATTTTCATACAGAGCGCTACGTGGCGGTGGCGTTACCAATATAAGAACCTAAACAGCCTACTTACACACGAAGATGACGTGGTACAGACGCGAAATTTAACCGACAGGAAGAAGATGTTGTGATATGCAAACGATTAGCTTTGCAGAGCATTCACACAAGGTTGACGCCGCTGGCGACAGCTACAACGTGCTGAATGAGGAAAGTGTCCAACCCCCAGGCTGTGGCTAAGCCATGTCTCCGCAGTATCCTTTCTTTCAGGAGTGCTAGTTCTGCAAGGTTCGCAGGAGAGCTTCTGCAAAGTTTGGAAGGTAGGAGACGAGGTACTGGCAGACATAAAGCTGTGAGACCGGGCGAGAGTCGTGCTTCGGTAGCTCAGATGGTAGAGCACTTGCCCGCGAAAGGCAAAGATCCCGAGTTCGAGTCTCGGTCGGGTACACAGTTTTAATCTGATAGGAAGTTTCAATAAATTTAATACTGCTTTTTTTTTAAATACCAGTAGTATTGTAACATAGTGAACTACCTACATTTACCTGTTCAAAAGCACAGTTTTCGAAAAAATATCTATAACTAGTAGAAAGCGTGTCGTAGTGCACCACAAAAATGCGACTAAACATGGTGAACAATGTGAAGGAAAAAGTTCGGAGTATAAAAATTGCTTATGTTTCAGAAATGACGCGGTACAGCGACCTCCAGACCATATGAGATAAAACGCAGATACCAACAAAATATTCCACTGAAGATGCCTTAGAGTAAATATAAATGCGAAACGTGTCTGGGAGAAATAAATTAGAGTGCAGGAAGAAAAGGTGGTTTTTATTTATAAAAAGAAATATTTTTGGTGAATCACTTTGCTAGTATCAAATGGCTCTAAGCACTATGGAACTTAACATCTGAGGTCATCAGCCCCTAGACTTAAAACTACTTAAACCTAACTGACCTAAGGACATCACACACATCCATGCCCGAGGCAGGATTCGAACCTGCGACCATAGCAGAAGCGCCTAGAACCGCTCTGTCACAGCGGCCGGCTTTGCTAGTATCAAAATATGTGACATAAATGGCCGTATCTTCTGAGTGTATTAGCGTAGAAGTTTAAATTTTGTACCCCGCCAAGCGACCGCCGCCTGTATTGTATGACATAAATTTCAAGGGTATACATATACCGTTGCCTGAGAAAAAATGGTTTCTTAACAGTTGGACAGAAAGGGAGACGAAGGACGGACAACAAATGCATCCCTTAAGGGTTCCGTTTTTCCGGTTGAGGCACGAAACCCTAAAACGTGGGAGCCACGCAGCCAAAGTGCCTTGTGGTGGATGATTGAGTTTCATAACCTTCTTTGCAATATGAGTAAAGAAACTTGCAGGGGCATCCAGACAGTAGTTGCTTGTGTAAGGAGATTGTCTAGAATTTAATGACTCTACTTGCAATTGACAAGATGTTAAACCTACAACACGCTTCTACTCCAAACAGAAGTGATGTGCCGGCCGAAGTGGCCGAGCTGTTCTAGGCGCTAAAGTCTGGAACCGTGCGATCGCTACGGCCGCAGGTTCGAATCCTGCCTCGGGCATGGGTGTGTGTGATGTCCTTAGGTTAGTTAGGTTTAGGCAGTTCTAAGTTCTAGGGGACTGATGACCTCAGCAGTTAAGTCCCATAGTGCTCAGAGCCATTTGAACCATTTGAGAAGTGATGTAAAAAGCACATCACCCTGAGCATGTACAGAGCTCTCCCCACTTCCAAACCGCTATTTGTGACAACAGAGAATATACATGTGAATACTGCTTGTTTCGCCTACAGCAGTTTAAGTCATCGTGCCTAGCCACAAACTCGGATATAGCTACATATTCGAAAATGAACAGGAAAATATTTGTCACAAGCGAGGAATGGAAAATGTCAGTCTGTCATTGTAGGTTACTGCCCAGCCAAACACTTGGAAATCGGCACATATTCAGAAATAAGCAGCCAAATATTTACCAATATTATGAAAAGGAAGGTTGCTGCTCACCATATAGCGGAGATGCTGAGTCACAGATAGCTACAACAAAAAGGTTGTCATAAATAAAGCTTTGAGCCATAAAGGCCTCCATCAACAATAGACAACAGACACACACACACACACACACACACACACACACACACACACACATGCACTGATGCGAACGCAACTCACACAGGCGACTGCAGTCTCATGCAGCTGAAACCACACTGTGAGCAGTAGCATCATTGCATGATGGGAGTGGCTACTGGGTGGGGGTAAGGAGAAGGCTGGGGCAGGGAGGGGGATGGATAGTATGGTGGGGGTGGCAGACAGTGAAGAGCTGCAGGTTAGACAGTGGTGAGGAGAGGGATGGGGAGGGGGAGGGGAAGTAGTGGAAAGGGATAGAAGTAAAAAGACGAGAAGTAAAAAGACTGGGTCTGATGGTGGAATGACAGCTGTGTAGTGCTAGAATGGGAATAGGGAAGGGGCTGGATGGGTGAGGACAGTGAGTAATGAAGATTGAGGCCAGGAAGGTTATGGGGATGTAGGATGTACTACAAGGAAAGTTTCCATCTGCATAATTCAGAAAAGCTGGTGTTGGTGGGACGGATCCATAGGCCACAGGTTGTGAAGTAGTCATTGAAATGAAGGATGTCATGTTGGGCGGCGTGTTCAACAACAGGGAGGTCCACTTGTTTCTTGGCCACTGTTTCTCTGTAACCATTTATATGGACAGGCAGCTTGTTGACTGTCATGCCTAAGCAGAGTGCAGTACACTGGTTGCAGTTTAACTTGTAGATCACATGATGGGTTTCACAGGTAGCCCTGCCTTTGATGGGATAGGTGATGTTAGTGATTGGGCTGGAGCGCAATACTTCCTATGTTCCCATAAACCTCCTGGCCTCAACCTACATTAGTCACTGTCCTCACCCATCCAGCCCCTTCCCTGTTCCCATTGCAGCACTACAAAGCTGTCATTCCACCACCACAACCAGTCTTTTTACTTCTGTCCCTTTCCGCCACTCCCTCCCCCCTTCCTGTGCCCTGCCCTCTGTCTAACCTATAGCAATTCACTGTCCACCACCGCTACCCTACTATCCCTCCCCCCACCTGCCCCAGACGCCTCCTTACTCCCACCCAGTCGCCACTACTATGATACACTAGTGTTGATGCTCGCATTATGGTTTCAGTTGCCTGAGACTGCAGTCATGTGTGTGAGTTGCGTTTGGGCCAGTGTGTGTATTGTGTGTGTGTGTGTGTGTGTGTGTGTGTGTGTGTGTGTGTCTGTGTCTATTGTTGATGAAGGCCTTAATGGCTGATAGCTTTATTTGTGACAGTCTTTTTGTTGTGCCTATCTGTGACTCACCATCTCCGCTGTATGGTGAGTAGAAACTTTCCTCTTCATAATATTGTTACTTTCCATTCTGAATTCTCCATTATTTGACTTCAGCGAAATATTTATATTGTTCTTGGTTTTCTAATTAGATGCAAATATAAATAACTTGGACTATTTCAGAACACACTTGCATGACATTGATAAGAAAGCCCCAGAATGAGTTAACAACACTAAGGTGAAGAATATATATTCTGGGACTTTCATCTTAGCGTTATATATATGGGACATCTCCAATACGGGACTCGGTAGACTCTCTACAGACTGATGACAGCGGTGATGAGGTGCAGACCTGATTTGGAGAGGGGTGTCAGCGATGATGAACTTTGTGACTTCAGGACAAGTCAGCACTCTCTCTCAACACTTGCTGGTTTGCAGTAATCTAAGAAAACCTTGTGATAGTGAAGACTTGTTTAAAGTGAATGACTTTGCTCTTCTGGCTCCTGAAATATCCGAGATACAAAGCACTAAGTTGTGTTTCGCTAGTATTAGTTTGAGTGCTTGAGTGTCACTACCATGACCACAATGATGGGTGTCTTGAAAACTGTCATCTAGCTATTAAAAAAGGCTGCTGAAGATGGAAATGCTATGCAAAAGCATGTCGGTGGTCGTAGGCGGATTACCACACCGCATGAGGATCGATACATAGCCCCAGAGGCGAAAAGACACAGACATCTCACTCCTAGGCAGATACCTGCAGACCTTGCAACCACTACCAGTACACGGGTCTCTGCCACAACCATTTCATGGGCATTAAATCAGGCTGGTTCGTATACTCGGAAGCGTTTTAAATCGCACTTCACTATGGCATGTGATTCTGGATATCAGTTAATGTAGAGAGAGAGAGATGGGAACACGTTACAGAGAACAGAGTGTTCATCAACGTCATCGATAGGGCCTAGGCGTGAAGGTGTTGGCATGCATTACAGACAACGACCGAACACCACTGCATATCACTGTGCTGCAGTCGTGTGTGTGAGTTGCGTTCGCATCAGTGTATGTATGTACAGGGTGTTTCAAAAATGACCGGTATATTTGAAACGGCAATAAAAACTAAACGAGCAGCGATAGAAATACACCGTTTGTTGCAATGTGCTTGGGACAACAGTACATTTTCAGGCGGACAAACTTTCGAAATTACAGTAGTTACAATTTTCAACAACAGATGGCGCTGCAAGTGATGTGAAAGATATAGAAGACAACGCAGTCTGTGGGTGCGCCATTCTGTACGTCGTCTTTCTGCTGTGAAGTGTGCTGTAGACAACATGGTTTATTCCTTAGAACAGAGGATTTTTCTGGTGTTGGAATTCCACCGCCTAGAACACAGTGTTGTTGCGACAAGACGAAGTTTTCAACGGAGGTTTAATGTAACCAAAGGACCGAAAAGCGATACAATAAAGGATCTGTTTGAAAAATTTCAACGGACTGGGAACGTGACAGATGAACGTGCTGGAAAGATAGGGCGACCGCGTACGGCAACCACAGAGGGCAACGTGCAGCTAGTGCAGCAGGTGATCCGACAGCGGCCTCGGGTTTCCGTTCGCCGTGTTGCAGCTGCGGTCCAAATGACGCCAACGTCCACGTATCGTCTCGTGCGCCAGAGTTTACACCTCTATCCGTACAAAATTCAAACGCGGCAACCCCTCAGCGCCGCTACCATTGCTGCACGAGAGACATTCGCTAACGACATAGTGCACAGGATTGATGACGGCGATATGCATGTGGGCAGCATTTGGTTTACTGACGAAGCTTATTTTTACCTGGACAGCTTCGTCAATAAACAGAACTGGCGCATATGGGGAATCGAAAAGCCCCGTGTTGCAGTCCCATCGTCCCTACATCCTCAAAAAGTACTGGTCTGGGCCGCCATTTCTTCCAAAGGAATCATTGGCCCGTTTTTCAGATCCGAAACGATTACTCCATCTCGCTATCTGGACATTCTTCGTGAATTTGTGGCGGTACAAACTGCCTTAGACGACACTGCGAACACCTCGTGGTTTATGCAAGATGGTGTCCGGCCACATCGCACGGCCGACGTCTTTAATTTCCTGAATGAATATTACGATGATCGTGTGATTGCTTTGGGCTATCCGAAACATACAGGAGGCGGCGTGGATCGGCCTCCCTATTCGCCAGACATGAACCCCTGTGACTTCTTTCTGTGGGAACACTTGAAAGACCAGGTGTACCGCCAGAATCCAGAAACAATTGAACAGCTGAAGCAGTACATCTCATCTGCATGTGAAGCCATTCCGCCAGACACGTTGTCAAAGGTTTAGGGTAATTTCATTCAGAGACTACGCCATATTATTGCTACGCATGGTGTATATGTGGAAAATATCGTACTATAGAGTTTCCCAGACCGCAGCGCCATCTGTTGTTGAAAATTGTAACTACTGTAATTTCGAAAGTTTGTCTGCCTGAAAATGTACTGTTGTCCCAAGCATATGTGTGTGTGTGTGTGTGTGTGTGTGTGTGCCGTCTATCTTTGACGAAGGCCTTAATTGCTGAAAGCTTTATTTGTGACAGTCTTTTTGTTCTGCCTATCTGTGACTCAGAGTCTCCACTATATGGTGAGTAGAAACTTGCCTATTCATAATATTGTTACTTTCCATCCAGAATTTACAATTGTTTGATTTCAGTCAAATATTTATAACGTTCTTGGTTTTCTAATTGGATGCAAATATATAGGTAACTTGGACTATTGCAGAACATACTTGCATTACATTGATAAGAAAATCCCAGCCGTATAGCAGGCAGATTATTCTGGATCATGTGTATCTGTGTAGCGGTCTGGTACGTCCCGACTTTCTATTTATGGACGACCATGTGCACCCGCACAATACCGCTGAGATGCTGCACGCACTGGAAAGTGAAGATATTGGATGTGTGGAATGGCCTGTGTATTCCCCAGACCTAACAGCTCTACAGCGTGCATGGGATGCTTTTGGCAGATGTGTTTCTCAGCAGACACCCTCTTCTCTAACCACGCAAGAACTGAAAACCGTCTTCAGGAAGGAGTGGGACAGTATTCCCCAAGGCCTGCTCAACAGTTCGCTAGCCAGCACGACTAATGAGTGCTAAATGTGCATATTCCTTGCTGAGAGTGCGGTATCGAGCTTTATGCTCGGAGTGTGACATGAGTCAAACACGAGCCTCATATGAGTCTGTTATCATTCTTCCCTATGTGCTGAAATCTGTACGGTTTCTGGTTCTAAATACACCATTCGAACTCTATTACGTATGTACTGTATTTCATGTTGTCGAGAATTCCAGTCTAAAAATGTCACTGTTCCTTAGCAATTTTTAAACAGTGTATCTAAATCCGTATGTGCAACTACTAGAAAATTCATATTTACACATGCATCGTTGTACACTTGATCCCATATTCTCACATGATTATCATAAGGAGTGTGGCTAAAATGTAATTTAAAAATTTATTTGAAACTACAGCAGCGAATCCATAGTCACAGTATAATATTTCTTTTTTCTTTAAAAAGAAAGAGTTACATTACCAGTTTCAACGAACTGAGTTGTCATTGTCAAATGTGAAAACATCAATTGGAGAGTATATAATGGGAATTATGACCATACATCTGACAAAAATTACGAGAAATAATGGCACCAGGAAACCGAGGCAATGGTGGGTCAACCAAGTCACTACAAGTTGTGCCAATGCTTGCCCAGACGTTCATTGTAGAACACATATAAACTACACCATAGTGAAATTTTCCAAGTATCCCTTCAGTGTGTCCTTCTGTGACACAACGATCGTATGGCTGATATAAATTTACAATTCTGAAAATTATACACATATGTGTATATTTAATCATTGTTATGGTGCAAACTCGTATGAGATAAACACATATAATAATCTCACCGCAAGTGTATAAAGCACAGCAAGCTTCCATACAGAATGAAGCACATATTTTTACTGTGTTCCCAAAAAAAAAAAAAAAAAAAAGACTCTCAAAATCGAGTATACTTTCATGTAGGACTGAAGAACTACTAACTTGCTAACATAACGTTTCTCCATTTGCCTGGCAGTTCGTTCGGTCAGTAGAGAACATAAATGTAGTATATAAACACAAGAAACAAAACAGGACCTACATAGTGGACAATAACAGGTGCTAGATGGAGCCACTGTCAATTCTCAACGAAACTAGTCTATATTTGAAATATAAACACAAACTCAATTGTTGTACAAAGCTACAAAATTCCAGTCTCTTGTTTCCCATTAAGATGTCGATTGTTACAGTCTTTCACACAGACAATTACAAAAACCCAAATTAACATCCTATTTATCACAAGTATAAAGGGCTGGATGTGTTGTGTATTTGAATAGGTGGGGGGGGGGGGGGGGGGGGAGGGACGCACATGGAAGAAAGTGTTTTTTTAATATGTCTGTATGAGCAACCAGTGCATGAGAGGGCAGCAACATCAAAGTTACAGCAAAACTGAAACTACATTCTAGATACTACATTACAGAAATCTAAAGTAAATGTAGTATTGAATCACAGCACGTAACACGGGTATAGAGACAACGTCATGAATCTAGTGACCCAGCATGTCAGCAGCGGACATTTCAAACTGGTGTATGCTCTGTAATGGTGCGGGGTGCGTGCAGGTGTGGAGTGATCTGCAACCCCTGACACGTCTAAATACAACTTTGACATGTGACATGTACATCAGCATTCTGTCTGATCACCTGCATCCATTCATGTCCATTGTGCATTCCGACGGACTTGGGCAATTCCAGCAGGACAATGCGACATCCCACGCGTCCAGAATTGCTACAGTGTGGCTCCTGAAAGTCATGCTGCCGAAAGACGAAGATGCCTCTGCCCAGTTATTCTCTTAAACTTTTCAGCTGCTGCGGCGTTGTCAGTCCTTGTATGAATAATTGTACCTCTGATTTAATTTTTATTCTGATGTGCAAGGGTTGGAACTGGCCGTTAGTGATCTACAGTTTGTTTATTAATTGAGCTACAACAGAATGTTTCTAAAAGATTGACATGTTCTAGCATTTCGCAATGCGTGTATTGGTTTCTGTGCAGCCGAGCTTGAATTCAGTCAGATTCCCATCAGTTATGCACATTGTGTTCATAATTAAAGTTACAGTTTCTAAAGACTGTAGAAAGGGAACCCATGTTCAGAATGTCGTGGAATATAAGCAGCATTTGATTGTGTGAACCATGACATTATGTTACAGAAATTACAATTCTACAATATAAATGGAACAGCATATGAGTGGTTTAAGTCATACCTTACAAAAGACGAAGGAAAACGTTTCTTTATGTGGTTTAAGTCATTTAAGGAAGTTTGCCACTTCATCTAACTGGGTGTAATTATAATAGGTGTTCCACAGGGTTTGACCATGGGTCCCCTTCTGTTCTTGATATATGTGAATGATCTCCCTTTTTATCCGAAACAAGAAACTAAACTGACACTGTTTGCTGATGATACAAGCATCATTATTAATCCAGTAAACGGAACTCCAACAGAAAATGATACGAATGATGTCTTTGAAAATATTAATGATTGGTTTTCTGCCGATGAGTTTGCTCTGAACTTTGAGAAAATACAGTACATCCAATTTTCTACTGCTAGGAGTTCCTTCAATAAATATAACACATCAAAAGAAGTCAGCAACCAGAGTAGAGCATACTACGTTTTTGGGTGTACATATAGATGAAATTTTTAATTGAAAAATTCATATTTTGGATCTCCTAAAGCGAGTAGGTTCAGAAACTTTTGCAATTAGAATAATTGCCAAATTTGGGGTATAGGAATTAGTAAACTAACATACTTTGCATACTTTCACTCTCTGATATCGAACAGAATAATATTTTGGGGTAACTCGACAGTTAGGCAAAGAGTTTTCACTGTTCAGGAGAAAGTATTTAGAATAATGTGTGGGGCTCATAGTCACACATCTTGTGGGCATCTGTGTAAAAAATTAAGAATTCTTACAACAATCTCACAGTACATTTACTAAGTAATGAAACTTGTCCTCAACAACACGGACCAATTTAAAACAACAGTGAGGTTTACGATTGTAATACCGACAAAAATAAATACTTACACTATCCTCTACTTACCCCACCCGGTTAGCCGTTCGGTCTAACGCACTGTTTTCCGGGCGGGAAGGCGTGCCGGTCCCCAGCACCAATCCACCCGGTGGATTAGTGTCGAGGTCCGGTGTGCCATCCTGCCTGCGGATGGTTTTTAGGCGGTTTTCCATCTGCCTCGGCGAATGCGGGCTGGTTCCCCTTATTCCGCGTCACTTACACTATGTCGGCGATTTCTGCGCAAACACTATCTCTTCTCTCGTCCTTATTTGCAAGATAAACTCCTTTCTATTAAAAAAATCCTGTAGAAAACCTGTAGGACGTTTCCAAATACAACTTTACAATTCAAAACCGAGGTTAAGTGTCAGCGCTGTAAGGAATAAACTTTTTTGTTTTCACCGTGCGCTGTTTGGAATGGGTAATGACGGTCTTGAATGTTGTGAGTGTAGAGGAGGACAAGAGAGACTTTAAAATTCCATTACGAAAGCTAAAAAACATTAATGTTCCGTTTCACATATCATAGCAGCTGTTAAATACAGTCAGGTAAGTACAGTAAAAATTGGCCATGTTCTTTAAGAAGCAGCGCACCTGGAAGCTTTGAAACATAATGAGAAGGTTGATCGAAACAGAAGTATAATCAGGAGACTTATTTTGACTATCTGCTGTTTACTACGTCAAGAATTAGTTCTTCGAGGTCATAACGAAACTAAGGTGTCAGCGGAATTGCGCTGCTGCTATGGTCACAGGTTCGAATGCTGCTTCGGGCATGGATGCGTATGAATATCCTTAGGTTAGTTAGGTTTATGTAGTTCTAAGTCTAGGGGACTGATGACGTCAGATGTTGAGTCCCGTAGTGCTTAGAGCCATTTGATCCATTTTCTAAAGCCGGCCTATGTGGCCGAGCGGTTCTAGGCGCTTCAGTCTGGAACCGCGCGACCGCTGCGGTCGCAGGTTCGAATCCTGCCTCGGGCGTGGACGTGTGTGATGTCTTTAGGTTAGTTAGGTTTAAGTAGTTCTAAGTTCTAGGGGACTGATGACCTCATAAGTTAAGTCCCATAGTGCTCAGAGCCATTTTTTTTTCTGAAGTGTCAGCAAATAAATGAAATTATTTAGAGCTATTGGATTTCTTGGCGGAAGAAGAATCATACATGAAAGATCATTTAGCGTCAAATAGAGCAATTAAAGACTTTTCCTCCGACACACACAATGAATGAATAGCTTTTACACTGAAGCGCCAAAGAAACTGGTACAGGCATGCATATCCAAATACAGAGATATGTAAACAGTCTGAATACAGTGCTGCAGTTGGTAACGCCTACATAACACAAGTATATGCCACAGTTGTTAGATCGGTTAGCGCTACTGCAATGGCAGGTTATCAAAATTTAAGTGAGTTTGAGTATGGTGTTATAGTCAGTGGACGAGCGATGGGATATGGCATCTCCGAGACAGTAATGAAGTGGGGAATTTCCCGTAACACCACATCACCAGTGTACTGTGAGTATCATAAATCCCGTAAAATATCAAATTTCCGACATCGCTGAGGCCGGAAAAAGATCCTACAAGAACGGGACCAATGGCGAGTAAAGAGAATCGTTCAACGTGACACAAGTGCATCCCTTCCCCAAACTGCTGCAGATTTCAGTGCTGGGCCATCAACAAGTGTCAGCGTGCGAACCATTCAACGAAACATCATCGATGTGGGCTTTCGGAGCCGAAGGCCCACTTGTGAATCTATGATGACTGCACGACAGGGAGCTTTACGCCCCACCGGGGCCCGTCAACACCGACATTGGACTGTTGATGACTGTAAACATGTTGCCTGGTCGGGAAAGTCTCGTTTCAAGTTGTATCTAGCGGATGGGCGTGTGTGAATTCATGGATCGTGCTTGTCAGCAGGGGACGGTTCAAGGTGGTGGGGGCTCTGTAATGGTGTGGGACGTGTCTAGTTGAAGTGATATGGGACCCCCGACAAGTCGATACGACTCTCACAGGTGACAGGTGTTGTGAATTGGCAGGAGCCAATTCACGGGGTTTGGAGGAAGCCGAAAGGCACGCGTTTAAGCTCACGCAGGCTGGCGTGAGGTCTGGAAAATGACAAGGAATTATCGTAGCCAAAAATAATACATAGCTTCTGGAATACTTAACTTTAATCCATAATTGGTGTACATCGGTCTGATGGTACAGGCATCACAATATAAATAGCAAAGGATAAATGGCGCCTTGCTAGGTCGTAGCAAATGACGTAGCTGAAGGCTATGCTAACTATCGTCTCGGCAAATGAGAGCGTAATTTGTCAGTGTAGCTTCGCTAGCAGAGTCGGCTGTACAACTGGGGCGAATGCTAGGACGTCTAACTAGACCTACCGTGTGGCGGCGCTCGGTCTGCAGTCACTGACAGTGGCGACACGCGGGTCCGTCGTATACTAGCGGACCGCGACCGATTTAAAGGCTACCACCTAGCAAGTGTGTTGTCTGGCGGTGACACCACAACAGGTACATAAGTATCCTGCCTCGTTAGCTGTTTCCATTCATGTCCATTGTGCATTCCGACGAACTTGGGCATTTCCAAAAGGACAATGCGACACTCCACACGTCCAGAATTGATACACAGTGGCTCCAAGAATACTCTTCCGAGTGAACACTTTCACTGGCCACCACACTCCATAGACACGAACATTACTGAGCATATCTGGGATGCTTTTCAACGTGTTGTTCAGATTGGATCTCGTCCCACTTGTGCTCTTTCGGATTTAAGGACAGCCCTGCAGGATTCATGGTGTCAGTTCCCTCCACCACTACTTCAGACGTTAGTCGAGTCCATGCGACGTCATGTTGCGGCACTTCTGCGCGCGCGCTGCCTATTAGATGTTGTTGTTGTTGTCTTCAGTCCTGAGACTGGTTTGATGCAGCTCTCCATGCTACTCTATCCTGTGCAAGCTTCTTCATCTCCCAGTACTTACTGTAACCTAAATACTTCTGAATCTGCTCACTGTATTCATCTCTTGGTCTCCCTCTACGATTTTTACCCTCCACGCTGCCCTCCAATACTAAATTTCTGATCCCTTGATGCCTCAGAACATGACCTACCAACCGGTCCTTTCTTCTTGTCAAGTTGTGCCACAAACTCCTCTTCTCCCCAATTCTATTCAGTACCTCCTCATTAGTTATGTGATCTACCCATCTAATCTTCAGCATTCTTCTGTAGCACCACATTTCGAAAGCTTTTATTCTCTTCTTGTCCAAACTATTTATCGTCCATGTTTCACTTCCATACATGGCTACACTCCATACAAATGCTTTCAGAAACGACTTCCTGACACTTAAATCTATAATCGATGTTAACAAATTTCTCTTCTTCAGAAACGCTTTCCTTGCCATTGCCAGTCTACATTTTACATCCTCTCTACTTCGACAATCATCAGGTATTTTGCTCCACAAATAGCAAAACTCCTTTACTACTTTAAGTGTCTCATTTCCTAATCTAATTCCCTCAGCATCACCCGACTTAATTCGACTACATTCCATTAGATAGGTGTACCAATTTCTTTGGCTCTTCAATGTATTAATAATGTTGTTAAAGAACAAATTTCAGGTGAAGTTAAGAATGGTCCTTTTATATCAGTGCAAGCTGACGAAGCAACGAATGTCTCAACTAGCAGTCAAATAAGTATAATTCTTCGGTTTGGTTCAAAAAATGGTTCAAATGGCTCTATGGGACTTAACATCTATGGTCATCAGTCTCCTAGAACTTAGAACTACTTAAACCTAACTAACCTAAGGACATCACACAACACCCAGTCATCACGAGGCAGAGAAAATCTCTGAACTCGCCGGGAATCGAACCCGGTCTTCGGTTTGCAAACAACGAATAAAGAGAAATACAAGTGATTGGATTGATAACATATCCTTAGGCCAGAGTGCATAAGACGCAGCCACTGTTTTGTTAAGCAGTTGGATTACTGATAAAAATAAATTAGTGTACCAAACATACGACGGCCGCAGTGCAATAGCAGGCAAAAATTATGGTGTCCATTCTATTGAGAAGCAAGAGTATTCCCATGCTCTCTTTATCCACTGCTACGCACATCAGTTGAGGCTAGACCTCCTCTATGCTTGTAAAAAAATTGCACAAGTAAAATTTTTGTAGCTAAGCTGTTAGTATTTCACGCATTTTTAGCCGTTCCAGTAAAAGAAGTGAGCTTTTGCGGGAGAGGGGATTTAAGCTACCAAGTCCTTGTGAAGCAAGGTGATATTTTCATTCACGTGCTGTACAAATCATAGTTCTTCACTGTACAGTCCTAGGAGCATTATTTTATAATGTGACAGACAATAGAGTGGGGGATGATAATTCTTTGCATCAAGCAATAAGGCTAAATAGCGTACTGGATGATCAAATTTATCTTGTTCCACTGCAGAAGTACAAATCGACTTCCCAGCATACAAGTATCTGGTTTGACATTTTGCAAAGAAAAACTATGGTAATACGCTGTAAGTTCGAAATTGCAAACTGCGTTAAGGCTATTGAAAGACTTAGATGTGAACAGATTATTCTGAAACGCATGGTCGAAGCTAAGAGCTATGTAAATTCAGTAGGAGTATCTGAAAATACACTCCTGGAAATGGAAAAAAGAACACATTGGCACCGGTGTGTCAGACCCACCATACTTGCTCCGGACACTGCGAGAGGGCTGTACAAGCAATGATCACACGCACGGCACAGCGGACACACCAGGAACCGCGGTGTTGGCCGTCGAATGGCGCTAGCTGCGCAGCATTTGTGCACCGCCGCCGTCAGTGTCAGCCAGTTTGCCGTGGCATACGGAGCTCCATCGCAGTCTTTAACACTGGTAGCATGCCGCGACAGCGTGGACGTGAACCGTATGTGCAGTTGACGGACTTTGAGCGAGGGCGTATAGTGGGCATGCGGGAGGCCGGGTGGACGTACCGCCGAATTGCTCAACACGTTGGGCGTGAGGTCTCCACAGTAAATCGATGTTGTCGCCAGTGGTCGGCGGAAGGTGCACGTGCCCGTCGACCTGGGACCGGACCGCAGCGACGCACGGATGCACGCCAAGACCGTAGGATCCTACACAGTGCCGTAGGGGACCGCACCGCCACTTCCCAGCAAATTAGGGACACTGTTGCTCCTGGGGTATCGGCGAGGACCATTCGCAACCGTCTCCATAAAGCTGGGCTACGGTCCCGCACACCGTTAGGCCGTCTTCCGCTCACGCCCCAACATCGTGCAGCCCGCCTCCAGTGGTGTCGCGACAGGCGTGAATGGAGGGACGAATGGAGACGTGTCGTCTTCAGCGATGAGAGTCGCTTCTGCCTTGGTGCAAATGATGGTCGTATGCGTGCTTGGCGCCGTGCAGGTGAGCGCCACAATCAGGACTGCATACGACCGAGGCACACAGGGCCAACACCCGGCATCATGGTGTGCGGAGCGATCTCCTACACTGGCCGTACACCACTGGTGATCGTCGAGGGGACACTGAATAGTGCACGGTACATCCAAACCGTCATCGAACCCATCGTTCTACCATTCCTAGACCGGCAAGGGAACTTGCTGTTCCAACAGGACAATGCACGTCCGCATGTATCCCGTGCCACTCAACGTGCTCTAGAAGGTGTAAGTCAACTACCCTGGCCAGCAAGATCTCCGGATCTGTCCCCCATTGAGCATGTTTGGGACTGGATGAAGCGTCGTCTCACGCGGTCTGCACGTCCAGCACGAACGCTGGTCCAACTGAGGCGCCAGGTGGAAATGGCATGGCAAGCCGTTCCACAGGACTACATCCAGCATCTCTACGATCGTCTCCATGGGAGAATAGCAGCCTGCATTGCTGCGAAAGGTGGGTATACACTGTACTAGTGCCGACATTGTGCATGCTCTGTTGGCTGTGTCTATGTGCCTGTGGTTCTGTCAGTGTGATCATGTGATGTATCTGACCCCAGGAATGTGTCAATAAAGTTTCCCCTTCCTGGGACAATGAATTCACGGTGTTCTTATTTCAATTTCCAGGAGTGTAGTTTTAAAGGAACAGAAGCAAGTATTCAGAAATAAAGATGGCTAGCATTTGAGATATTGACATAATAGTAGTAAATATTGAAACTAGATTAAGGACTATCGCGAAATAGGTTACACAGAACTTATATTTGATAAAACGTTCTCAGGTTATAGTAGGCCAAACAATTTTGCCATAATTGAAGTTGAAAAACTAAGTGAAATATATCCTTTCTTTTCCAGTGAAAAACTGAACCAAGAACATACATTTATTTACAGCAGTGAGGATAAACGTCTACAGGCTCAGGACCTCCTCAAATCCATTATACACAATGGATTGAAAAAGTATTCTCTTAATTTGTGAAATTACTGTAGTTGGTCCTTGCAAAAGAAGCATGGGTACATCAAATTGCGTTAAGATCTACCATCACAACACACTCGGCGATTTTGGCTATAGAGAAGGGAACTGTGAAATATTCATCCAAACGCCAGGAGTTCATATCTTGTGTTATCGATGTTTACGAGCAGAAAAAGGATCTTTAAAAAAAGATGTGACGGTGAGTTATTATGTGCTATATTTATAATAATGTGTTTAATATTGTCATGCATTTATTTATAACAATTACTGTAGTAGTTTCAGTGTTAGTGGGAATGTGTAACTTAAGTTGATTTTTCAGTATTCCTGTTTACAAGTTTTTGTTTTAAGATTTCTTTTCTCTAGATTCGTAATTCTCAGTCTACCCTACAAAAACTGCCACGTTTCACAACTGATGGTGTCGTAGGGTGAGTGACCGAGTTCATCTACATCTACATCTACATCCATACTCCTCAAGCTACCTGACGGTGTGTGGTGGAGGGTACCTTGAGTACCTCTATTGGTTCTCCCTTCTATTCCAGTATCGTATTGTTCGTGGAAAGAAAGATTGTCGGTATGCCTCTGCGTGGGCTCTAATCTCTCTGATTTTAACCTCATGGTCTCTTCGTGAGATATACATAGGAGGGAGAAATATACTGCTTGACTCCTTAGTAAAGGTTTGTTCTCTAAACTTCAACAATTGCCCGTACCGAGCTACTGAGAGTCTCCCTTGCAGAGTCTTCCACTGGAGTTTATCTATCATCTCCGTAACGCTTTCGCGATTTCGCGATTACTAAATGACCCTGTAACGAAGGGCGCTGCTCTCCGTTGGATCTTCTCTATCTCTTCTGTCAAGCCTATCTGGTACGGATCCCACATCGGTGAGCAGTATTCAAGCAGTGGGCGAACAAGTGTACTGTACTTCCTTTGTTTTCGGACTGCATTTCCGTAGGACTTTTCCAATGAATCTCAGTCTGGAATCTGCTTTACCGACGATTAATTTTGTATGGTCATTGCATTTTAAATCACTCCTAATGCCTACTCCCAGATAATTTATGGAATTAACTGCTTCCAGTTGCTGACCTGCTATATTGTAGCTAAATGATAAAGGATCTTTCTTTCTTTGTATTCGCAGCACATTACACTTGTCTACACAGAGATTCAATTGCCATGCCCTGCAGCATGCGTCAATCCGTTGCAGATTCTCCTGCATTTCAGTACAATTTTCCATTGTTACAGCCTCTCGATATACTACAACATCATCCTCAAAAAGCCTCAGTGAACTTCCGATGTTATCCACAAGGTCATTATATACATTGTGAATAGCAACGGTCCTACGTCACTCCCCTGCGGCACACCTGAAATCATTCTTACTTCGGAAACTTCTCTCCACTGAGAATGACATGCTGTGTTCTGTTATCTAGGAACTCTTCAATTCAATCACACAATTGGTCTGATAGTCCATATGCGCTTACTTTGTTCAATAAACGAATGTTGCATTTTCTAGTAGTTAAACGCCTTTCCTAATTACAAAATTTTAATAACCAGCTTTAAGCGACGAGTCGAGGAACATATTACACCATTCTCCGTATCGCCCGTGTAAAGATGGTGATGACAATATAAGAGTAATTACAGCGTGCACACACGTGTTTGAGGAAACATCGTTCGCGTGGTCCATACGTGAATGGAAGGGGATGAAGCCCTGATAACTGGCGCAACGGCAAGTGCCCTCTTCCACGCACTTCGGAACCGTTTCCGGAGTATGAATGCAGATGATACGTTAATGGTTAAGGTACTGTAGGCAGATAAACTGGCAGGGGTTGGAAGTTCCTGTTTACGATTATTTCCCATGTTTGCGAATTAATCTTTTAATCTTCGCCTTCTGCGTGAAACACTATGTATATCTTGTGTAATTTGTACGATGTTTTACAAAAATAAGAGATCGACATAATATGACACACCCATCGAAGCGTGTGGGTAAATAGAAAAAAGAGAGCAGACTAGAGTGTTGTATGTTGGTATAATCTCGCCTCAAACCATGGCTGTAATAGATATATTTTCTTACTCTGTTTTCAAATGATTGCATTCTCTTTAGATGTGCTGTAGCCTTTTCCTGAAATTAAAAAATTATCTCCTGAATAGTAATGTATTGCGAAATATGACGAACTGTTAAATGGTACCTAAGAACAAATATTCTGCTCGGATTTAAAACTATTGTAATCAAGAAAATGTTGCCATATTATGTGTACTATGTTTAACATTCTGTCTACTACATTATTACCGTACTATATGCCAAGAGTCAGTAAATGAAATCAAATCAAGCAGAAGTATTATAAATAATCAGTAACAAGTTAAAATATTTTAAAATATAAGCTATTAGTAACTGCCACAAATTTCCTTTTCCAGGACGAGGAAGAAGTGTTAAGAAACTAAAAAAAATCAGTTCATTTGCAAATGTTAAGTATTCCTTGTTCCATTTGAAGGTAAAAGATGGTTTGAACATCAACACGCTATGTACCTGGTTTTAAAAATATACAGAATTTTACTCACCATGAACCCCTGTAACGGAAGAATTAACACATTACTACATCCAAATAGCTTTCATATGTTATACAACACTTTAATGTGGAAAATCCGTAATATTTACAGTCGCTGCACGAATGACAACCTCATGTGTCACAATATCAAAAATCGTAGAAAATGGCGGAAACTGCATACGGCAGTCTCTAGCATACGTTTCTTCAAATGATTCTAAAACCGGTCTCTAGACTAAATCGCCGACCAAAAAACATCATTTGTTCCTAAGTATCCTAAGTATTATCTATGTTTGTGAACCGTGACTGTGTGGGTTGAACATGGTTCAAATGGCTCTGAGCACTTTGTGACTTAACTTCTGAGGTCATAAGTCGCCTAGAACATAGAACTAATTAAACCTAACTAACCTAAGGACATCACACACATCCATGCCCGAGGCAGGATTCGAACCTGCGACCGTAGCAGTCGCTCGGTTCCAGACTGTAGCACCTAGAACTGCACGGCCACTCCGGCCGGCGACTGTGTGGGATAATTGTTTATTTCTAGTTTCTGCAACCATTCACTTTTTTATTTTATGTTTAATCTAACATAATGCAATGCGTTTCCAACATGTTCTGTTCATCTTCAGGCGTTTATATATACATACATACATACAGAGAAATTTTACTTAAAGTTAAACAGTCTTAAACTAGTTGACTTAGTCAACCACAAGGAAGAAAACCAGCAGAAGACATCACTGATTTCGATTTCTAGCCATACACTGACCCCCTCCTCCCCCGCAAATGCCACACCAGCCGCTACAGTAACAAACAATGGACAAAGAGTTCTGGATTAATCTAGTTTAACACTGTTCAATTTTAAGTAATATTTTTTCTGTATGTTTAAACGCCTGAAGATGAACAGAACATGTTGGAAACGCGTTGCATTATGTTAGATTAAACATAAAATAAAAAAGTGACAAGTTGCAGTAACTAGAAATAAATAATTGTTTCTCCACTATATGGTGTTTTGCATAAGGCGCCAATGAGAAAAATTAAAAACTGAAATAATGTAGAACGATGAAGAAATTTGTTTTATCTCATTGGCCTACACTAGTTTTTCTGCTGACAACAATGTATTCTGGCACGAGAGCTCTTCCACTTGCTGTCAGGGGAGGGTCTATTGGAACACGGCAGTTGTCTGTAACTCATGGGTCAGCTATGAGATTGCACAAATAAAATTTCAAACGCATACAGCCACTGAATTTTGCCGATAATGCCCCTCTCGGATTTAATAATAAAAAAAATCAGTTCCCCACTTGCAACTTACGTTGGGAAGATATGAATGATGCATTTTGATCAGCCTATCACTGTTGCGAGCAGGCTGCACAAAACAAATGAAACCGCGAGCAAGAAAGCGATAACGTTTCGGAACGAAAACAACAAAAAAGTACGTAGAATATAATGATAACATCGTCGGCGCCATCCATTCGGGCGAGACGCATGATGAATATTGCTGATCTTATCAACTCCGGCAGGGGCGGTAGTTCCACTCCCCGCCGCACGCGGCGCCACGGTCGCACTGAACCAGCAGTCTGCATATTTCATGACGTTTAACTTTGCAAACCCAATATTTGACGTACCTAATTATTTCGGTATCCCTGCTCTCCGGTACGCTATACGCCACCATCGCTCTCTCAGGCTGACAGATCTGCCTCCAAAATTCCTCCTCCCATGGCCTCCCATCTCCTCTCGCCCCCCCCCCCCCCCGCCCCGCTCCCGCTAAACCTTTTCAATGCTGCACGCCTCCGTGCGCCTCGGTAAAGTTTGTCCCCCTGGCGGCGCTTTCGGGAGTTTGGAGCTGGGGACTTCCCCGTGAAGCGCGGGCGACGCGGGTAGCGGTGTAGCAGGGGCAACCGCGCGAGGGCGCGCCTGAATGGTTCGGGGTCTCCGGATCGCGTTTGCCGGCTCGCCGGGTGGGTTAATATACACATACATACTCACACACGGCAGCCGCCGCCAATGCACATATGCGCCGCGGTGTGTTTGCACACGGGTGGCGCTGCAAGTTCCGACAAAGGAAAAACCTGTGCAGCGCTGCGCAAAAAGTTCATGAATTTTCAAATGCGCCGTTAACTATGCATGCGGGCGGAGAACACGTCACACGTGTATCGCATGGCGCGGGGCCTTTATTCGACTCTCTGGCACCTCTAATCTTGGGACCTGCTGACCTGTAGACTCTAACACCTTGTTCCGAAACACCTGCTGACCGAAATTACGACTTGTTCTTGAATCGCCTCATCACAACGTCATCCAAAAGCTATTTGGTTCGCCCTGGGAAGCGTCGGCTTCCATCTCAAGTTTCTTTATTCAGAATCTGGTCTCCTCGGGCGCTGAATATGGTGACGCAGTTTGACAAAACAGCCCATGTGCGCAGAAAATATATGCACACCTAAAAAAAAATTCTTTCACATTCTAAATGTGGCAGGGGTAAAATACGGGGAGAAAAAGGCTATTTACAATTTGTTCAGAAACCAGATGGAAGTTATAAGAGTTGAGGGACATGAAAGGGAAGCAGCGGATGGGAAGGGAGTGAGACAGGGTTGTAGCCTCTCCCCGATTTTATTCAACCTGTATATTGAGCAAAAGAAAAATTCGGAGTAGGTATTAAAATCCATGGAGAAGAAACAAAAACTTTGAGGTTCGGCGATGACATTGTATTTCTGTCAGAGACTGCAAAGGACTTGGAAGAGCAGTTGAACGGAATGGACAGTGTCTTGAAGGGAGGATATAAGATGAACATCAACAAAAGCAAAACGAGGATAATGGAATGTAGTCGAATTAAATTGGGTGATGCTGAGGGAATTAGGTTAGGAAATGAGACACTTAAAGTAGTAAAGGATTTTTGCTATTTGGGGAGTAAAATTACTGATGATGGTCGAAGCAGGGAGGACATAAAATGTAGACTGGCAATGGCAAGGAAAGCGTTTCTGAAGAAGAGAAATTTGTTAACTTCGAGTATAGTTTTAAGTGTCAGGAAGTCGTTTCTAAAAGTATTTTTTATTGTATTGTAGCCATGCATGGAAGTGTAACATGGACGATAAATAGATTGGACAAGAAGAGAATAGAAGCTTTCGAAGTGTGGTGCTACAGAAGAATGCTGAAGATTAGATGGGTAGATCACATAACTAATGAGGTGGTATTGAATAGCATTGGGGAGGAGTTTGTGGCACAACTTGACAAGAAGAAGGGACCGGTTGGTAGGACATGTGATGAGGCATCAAGGGATCACAAACTTAGCATTGGAGGGCAGCGTGGAGGGTAAAAATCGTAGGGGGAACCAAGAGATGAATACAGTAAGCAGATTCAGAAGGATTTGGGTTGCAGTAAGTACTGGGAGATGAAGAAGCTTACACAGGATAGAGCAGCATGGAGAGCTGCATCAAACCAGTCTCTGGACTGAAGACCACAACAACCACTTTTAAACAACATACCTCAGCTTAAATATCCATACTAATCTATGTTTAAGGAAATGTTCCATACTTGAATTCTTACGTGACTATCTGCAGCCATCACAAATAGCCTTTACAGTCTTTTCGCCATCCGTGTACTCTCTGTATGACGCCACATACCTCATTTCATGTGTATGATCATTTCTCCCCTGTGATCGTCTTCGCTTAACTTGCTGAATCATCTCTCTGTTATACGAGTGAGTTCCTGAGGTTGCTTCCCCGCAGAGTTTCCAAAACACGTCCTTTTGGGATGGTGGAACTGTAGGTCTAGATTGCTTCTCCTTTTTTCCTAATTAGTTCCAGTGAGTGCATGAAGTGTACCACAGTTATAAACTATGTCCCTGAGCTAGTGCTAGTACTAAGTCAAAGTGTAACAAAATGATATGAATTTCAGTTGTTATGTCACTACCACTATTTGTGAACACTAAAATCGAACTTTTCACTCGTTTCCCCACCGCTGCACACATGCATGGATACACACTATGGTTCAAATGGTTCAAATGGCTCTGAGCACTATGCGACTCAACTTCTGAGGTCATCAGTCGCCTAGAACTTAGAACTACTTAAACCTAACTAACCTAAGGACATCACACACATCCATGCCCGAGGCAGGATTCGAACCTACGACCGTAGCGGTCACGCGGTTCCAGACTGTAGCGCCTTTAACCGCACGGCCACACCGGCCAGCTAATACACACTATGCATTTTATACAGGTGATCACGTCTTCCATTCGATCATCCTCTCACAACTCGTTGCACCATTCTCCTGTTTTGTCAATGATTTTGTATAGCGACTTCCACACAGTCTAAAACAACATCCTTTTCACAGGTAGAGTTGTAATTCTCGTTTGCTTCAATTCACTTTTTTTTCTTTTTTCCATGAGCTGCTTGACAGCTTACAGGTTCCTTGGCTAGGCCTCAGAAGTTATCTTTGGCACTTTCATTATTTCCCTCGGATTCGGCGATATATATTGGATGGAGACCTTCGACCTACAATTTGCCTGCCATGGTTTGTGTTGCACTGAAATTATGGGGTAATCCGTTTTCTTTTGCAACATTAAACGTTTCTATTTTTTATATATGTTAATAATTTGGTGACAACAGTCAACATTTCTTTTGTATCTACTATTTTCGTACGTAACTTCTATCACGTTCTATGGCCATACGCCAGCATTGTGTATATTCCCTGTCAGTAAAAGGTCTTGTCCTCTAATTCTGGCGACGTTTTGACTGTCTGAATTACGCTCTAACCACCTTTAAAGTGTATTCCACGTACAGAACCTTCAAGCGTCCCAAACAGATAGAAGTCCTAGCGTACCAAGACTGTCCAACCCAGTTAGGTGATGTTTTCCTGGGCTGTGAGACTTGTGTGCGGGTGTGCATTTTGAGATATCCAATTTCATACAGTTCCCCTATAATTAGATGACTAACCGTCTTCAGGTCACGAGTGGCCTGCCGGGACCATCCGACCGCCGTGTCATTCTTGGTGGAGGATGCAGATAGGACCGCTCTCCCGGTCGTTATGATGGTATTCTTGACCGAAGCCGCTACTATTCGGTCGAGTAGCTCCTCAATTGGCATCACGAGGCTGAGTGCTCCCCGAAAAATGGCAACGGCGCATGGCGGCCTGGATGGTCACTCATCCGAGTGCCGACCACGCCCGACAGCGCTTAACTTCGGTGATCTCTCGGGAACCGGTGTATCCACTGCGGAAACGCCGTAGCCAATTAGATGACTACTGAATAATAAATTTAACCAGTTGCATTTTTAGGTTGTTGTTTCAGGCTGACGAGGTTCTATTGTGCTGGAGGGCTAACATCAGATTCATAATGTAAGAGAAAAGCAGAGGTGATAACGAGCAAATAGCATCCGTATGTTCCATAGCAGGATTACACAGATGTGACAAAACCCATGGGATACCTCGTAATATCATGTAGCACTTCTTTTAACCCAACGTAGCTTGACTGCTCGGGTCGCATGGACTCAACAAAGTCGTTGAAAGTCCCCTGCGGAGATGATGAGTCACGCCGCCCCTACAGCCTTTTACAATTGCGATTTTGTGCACGAACTGACCTCTCGGTTATCTCTCAT
Organism: Schistocerca cancellata; assembly: GCF_023864275.1. Taxonomy (NCBI): domain Eukaryota; kingdom Metazoa; phylum Arthropoda; class Insecta; order Orthoptera; family Acrididae; genus Schistocerca; species Schistocerca cancellata. The sequence continues at coordinate 49,624,442 of NC_064637.1, read as the reverse complement.
AACTGTTCGATGAGATTCATGACAGGCGATCTGTGTAGTCGAATAATTCGCTCGAAATGTGCACAATGATCTTCAAACCAGTCGCGAACAGTTGTGACCCGGTGGCATGGCGCATTGATTCAAATGGTCCTACGGCTCTGAGCACTATGGGAGTTGACATCCGAGGTCATCAGTCCCCTAGAACGTAGAACCACACTACTGGCTATTGAAATTGCCACACCGGGAAGATGATGTGCTACAGACACGAAATTTAACCGACAGGAAGAAGATGCTGTCATATGCAAATGATTAGCTTTTCAGAGAATTGACACAAGGTTGGCGCTGGAGGCGACACCTACAACGTGCTGACATGAGGAAAGTTTCCAGCCGATTTCTCATACAGAAACAGCAGTTGACCGGCGTTGCCTGGTGAAACGTTGTTGTGATGCCTCGTGTAAGGAGGAGAAATGCGTACCATCACGTTTCCGACTTTGATAAAAGTCGGATTGTAGCCTATCGCGATTGCGATTTATCGTATCGCGACATTGCTGCCCGCGTTGGTCGGCATCCAATGACTGTTAGCAGAATATGGAATCGGTGGGTTCAGGAGGGTAATACGGAACGCCGTGCTGGATCCCGACGGCCTCGTATCACTAGCAGTCGAGATGACAGGCATCTTATCCGCATGGCTATAACGGATCGTGCAGCCTCGTCTCGATCCGTGAGTCAACAACTGGGGACGTTTGCAAGACGAACACCATCTGCACGAACAGTTCGACGACGTTTGCAGCAGCATGGACTATCAGCTCGGAGACCGTGGCTGCGGTTACCCTTGACGCTGCATCACAGACAGGAGCGCCTGCAATGGTGTACTCAACGACGAACCTGGGTGCACGAATGGCAAAATGTCGTTTTTTCGGATGAATCCAGGTGCTGTTTATAGCATCATGATGGTCGCATCCGTGTTTGGCGACATCGCGGTGAACGCACATTGGAAGCGTTTATTCGCCATCGCCGTACTGGAGTATCACGCGGTGTGATGGTATGGGATGCCATTGGTTACTCGTCTCGGTCACCTCTTGTTCGCATTGACGGCACTTTGAACAGTGGACGTTACATTTCTGACGTGTTACGACCCGTGGCTCTAGCCTTCATTTGATCCCTGCAAAACCCTATATTTCAGCAGGATAATGCACGGCCACATGTCCTGTACAGGTCTTTCTGGATACAGAAAACGTTCGACTGCAACCCTGATCAGCCCTTTCTCCAGATCTCTCATCAATTGAAACCGTCTGGTCAATAGTGGCCAAGTAAGGCTTGTCGCAATACACCAGTCACTACTCTTGATGAACTGTGGTATCGTGTCGAAGCTGCATGGGCAGCTGTACCTGTACACGCCATCCAAGCTCTGTTTGACTCAATGCCCAGGAATATCAAGGATGTCATTACGGCCAGAGGTGGTTATTCTGGGTACTGATTTCTCAGGATGTATGCACCCAAATTGCGTGAAAATGTAATAACATTTCAGTTCTAGTATAATGTATTTGTCCAATGATTACCCGTTTATCATCTGCATTTCTTCTTGGTGAAGGAATTTTAATGGCCAGTAGTGTACTTAAACCTAACTAACCTAAGGACATCACACACATCCATGCCCGAGGCAAGATTCGAACCTGCGACCGTATTGGTCGCGCGTTTCCAGACTGAAGCATCTAGAGCCGCTCGGCCACAGCGGCCGCCGACATGGCGCACTGCCAGTCACAAAGATTCCATCGTCTTAAGGGGCTCCGGAAAGGCTCAAAATCATGAAAAGTTCAATTTTTACTTTTTTGCGTTTTCTGAATCTGCAGACTATTACCTTTTAATAGATATATAATTTATTCAATTCCGAAGACTACAACTATTTTTAAATTTTTTTTTGAAATGTGTTCTACATGGACGTGACCCACTGTGGCGCTGTTAAACTGCTGTCAAATGGTGTTATTATTAACGTCCGTGTTCATCGGGTACATTTTAGTGATGTGAGATAAAGTATGTGTTGTGGCTAACCTGTGATGGTTCAATATATATCGCTGGTGTGATTGTCGATTGTTTCATGCTTATTTACTCTGTCGTTATCTCGAAAATATTCGTAATTAATTCTGTTTCTTGAGTCTCTGTTTTGTTGAAGTATAATAATGAGTAAAAGTAAAGTTATTAGAAATCCTCTGAAGGCTTTTAAGAAAAGGAGAAATGTTGGAAAGCCAAAGGTATTTAGAAATATGGGAATGAAGATAGGTTCTAACATGGTACGAGCGATGCTTGCTTTAGACAAGAAACGCCTTCGGGCTGCAGACAGGGCTGTAAAGAGTCTAGAAATACAAGCAAGAGTAAACAGGAGGAGGAACAAGAGGAAGCTGGAGGAGGAGTTTGCAGAGGATGAAGATAATCCATCCTATGGACCTGGAATGCACTAAAAAGTTAATCCAATCTTTGTCGCTCGATTCCCAAAACTTTTATTTTCTCATACTAATTACATGTTTTCTAAGGATCTTCCAAACATATTTGTTTCAAACTTTCAGTAATTGTTACACAGTACCTTCTGCATAATTTAACACAGCCTTTTTCCAAAAAACTGTATATTTTTGAATATATAAATAAAAAATTGCAAAAAAATGTTGTGAATTTTCATTACAATTGAAAAAAAACATCTTTAATAACTGAACTAAAATTTTGTAAAATCCCTGTGTTAAGTTGTAGCCCATATTCCAATAAATAATCTGTAAAAAGTTCAACTTCCTACCTCAAATACTTTGTGAGGAAAGATGTAATTTATAAGCGTTATTTTAACATTGCAAGTATAGGGCGTTCCGGAGCCCCTTAAGTCCATGTGAATGGCTGCAAACGGTGTCCAAGAAGTAGAACATAACGAGGACCCAGTCAGTGATCTATTCAGTTGGATCAGAGGATGCAGACCATTCCATGTAAACGCGGCCCACACCATTATAAGCCACCACCAGCCTGTACAGTACGTTGTTCTCAACCTGCCTCCATAGCTTCGTAAGGTCAATGCCACCCTCGAACGCTACTACTGGCTCTTATCAACTGAAATATGGACTCATCTGACATTGCACAGTGTTCCAGTATGGTCCAACTCCTTTGGTGACGAGCCCTGAGGGGGGGGGGGGGGGTCGCTGAAGGCGTCCGCTGCCATAGCCCCTTTAAGGGGGGGTAGGACGTCAAACGGGCCAAGTTGGAGCAGGAGAGGCACCACTAGACATTTTAATTTCCACTGTTTATACTTTTACAAATTAATTCATAAAATTTTGTCAGCATGACCACGAAGGATTCAGGATTCACACTCATAGTAGTGGAAATGCAAAAACATAACAAAATAATTTTTTTTAGCCATGAAATTTCATCATTTTTTCAGTTACTGTTGGCTGCATTTGTTGCTATAGGTACATTTTCTTCACAAGTAAGAGAGATTCTTTGATGAATTTTGCACAGCATACAAACCATACTTACAGGTGTATGAAACTCTAGAATTTCGCAAATCTATTAAAAACTGTGGTAAAAATTGAGATAATTAACTACAACATTTGATTTTTTTCTCAAAACGTAAAGTTTAAAACGTAACAGCTCATTCATTTTTTCATAAATTAAATAGATTCTAGAGTTTCAGACACTTGTAAGTATGGTTTGTGTGCTGCGCAAAATTCATCGAACAGTCTCTCGTACTTATGAAGAAAAGTGTGGCTATAGCAACAAATGCAGCCAATAGTAAGTGAAAAAATAATGAAATTTCACACGTAAAAAAATTATTTTGTTATGTTTTTGATCTTCCGCTGCTACCTGAATCCTTCCTGGTCATGCTGACAAAGTTTTATGAATTTTCTTCTAAAAGTATAGACAGTGGAAATTAAAATGTCCTGTTGTGCCTCTCCTGCTCCAAGTCCGCCCGTTTGACGTCCTACCCCTCTTAACGACAAATTTCGCCTCTCTGTCCTTACACATACGAGGGTAAGTAAATTATAATCCGCAATTTAGTTATATTTTTGTTTATTTTGGTAGTACTGTCGTTTTACGTTGATGAGGCATGCTTCGTTTATTTGTTGTTTTACCTTTGCGATTTTCAAGCTGCTAGGTTAGTTTCGTTGCCGTGCTGTTAACCATGGCTGCTCCGCTGTCTGTTTGTACCAAAGAAGATTTAAGTTCAGTGACCCGTTTTTTGTGGTCGGAAGGCGTATCAGGGACCGAAATTTATTGAAGACTTTCGAAACAGTACGGGAACAGTGTTTTGCCACAACGGAGTATCTACGAATGGATTGAAAAACCCCGAAACGGTCGCACAAGTGTTACGCACGATGAAGGAGCCGGACGACCATTTACCGCCACGAATGAAGAAACCATCGAGCGTTCTCGTGAAATTATTCTCTTAGACAGACGATTAACTATTGACGGAGTTGCACATCGTCTGCAAATCAGTCACGGTTCTGCCTACGAAATCATCCACAACAGACTTAGCTTTCATAAAGTTTGTGCAAGATGGGTCTCAAAACAACTCACATAAACAGACGCGCTTGGACATCTGCAAAAAAACATTTGTATCGCTATGGTAACAAATGGTTCAAATGGTTCTGGCAGTATGCGACTTAACTTCTGAGGTCATCAGTCGCCTAGAACTTAGAACTAATTAAACCTAACTAACCTAAGGACACCACACACATCCATGCCCGAGGCAGGATTCGAACTTGGGACCGTAGCGGTCGCTCGGCTCCAGACTGTAGCGCCTAGAACCGCACGACCACTTCGGCCGGCGCGCTATGGTAACGAAGGGGTCAACTTCTTACTCAGGATCATTACTGGCGACGAAACATGGATCCCTCACTACGAGCCGGAGAGTAAACGGCAGAGTATGGAATAGAAACATCCAAATTCGCCGTGCAAGAAAAAGTTCAAGACCCAGCTGTCTGCAGGAAAACTGACGCTTACGGTTTTTTTGGGACACACAAGGTCCAGTACTGGAACATTATGGGGAAAGGGACACAACAATAAACAGTGTACGTTACAGTCAGACGCTTACTGCCTGCAGTTCGAAGCAAACGCCGAGGGTTGCTGTCAAAAGGAGTTCTGTTGTTGCACGACAATGTCAGTCCGCATACTGCTGCCCACACTGCTGCAACGCTCCAGAAACTCAAATTTTAAGTCCTGGATCATCCTCCATACAGTCCCGATCTTGCCACTTCTGACTATCACTTGTTTGGTCCACTCAAACAGGCATTAAGGGGCCGTCGATTTGCCTCGGACGAAGCAGTGAACGAAGCGGTGCATTCCTGGCTCGCAGCTCAACCGGGAACCTTCTTTTATGAGGGCATCATGAAGCTTGTGCAACGATGAGCCAAGTGCGTTGAAACGCGAGGAGACTATGTCTAAAAATGATGTTCTTTAATTACAATAAAATTTT